>NW_021636683.1:0-311625 GCF_004799145.2 Neltuma alba
GTCAAAGTGTAACTGGAAAAACTTTTGAAATGAGGAGGGGAATACTTTTTTCAAAGTGAAGGTTGAGGGTTAAAACTTACTTATCAAAAGTGAGGTAGAAGAAGATTAAATACGCAATCATTGTGGACGATGCTAATCTGCATTGAAAAGCAACAAAAGGGAATGTCTCACAATGATGTTATTCTGCATCTTATTGCCTTCTCTATTTGGGAGTATGAATACTTTGCTGCCCTTGTGGTGTTGTGGTTAAAGCATTCTGTATTAAGGTTAGTTGATCAAGGCAAATATAAAGTATTAAGATTAGTTAATGTTAATCATAATAATCAAACCTAATTGATCATATCTCTGACTTTTGTTCTCGAATCCTAACTGCCTTTCACGTGACACCTTGACCTCAAGCAAGCTAAGAAACACCTTCAACCAGCAGTAGCATTTAGAATTGCTTTGACTAACGTGTAGATTTCATTTAAAAAAATGTCAGTAGACTCAGCTTTCTATTATGCGGTATTGTATTGTTGTTTTGCCAGTTGTTAGCTTGAGTCCCTATACAAAACAAGTTTTTGGATTAAGTCGAAACTGCTCTTTAAATTTTAGGATGTTTAGTAGTTTTGTTTGCAGGTAACTTAGAGACTATGGGTTTTGGCTTGGTATGTGTCAAATCTTGAACTTTTTGATTCTTCTTCTCATGTTTTGTGTTATTTTTTCAAGTCAGTTTCTTGCTTTGTGTATGCCTAGGGGGTTAACCTTTGGTTGTGGATCTTCATCAGTGGTGATATCGAGGAAGAACAAATGATGTGGCAGTCATGCTTTTTCTATCTTTTAGTAGGGAGGGGGCATGATAGGCAGTGACCTGCACGTTCTGTTTCGTTTGGGGAGTCCTTCAAAAAAGCTAAGATATATTCTGACTTTTGAATTATCTTGACATGCTCGCTTTCTTTCCTCTCAGCAAAGAAAGGTTGTTTTGAAACTATGTGATTTTTGACTGGTGGGTAAAGTCATTTGCATTGGGGAGGGTGTAGAACATTTTTTTGTTCATGTTGAAATTGTGTATTCATGGGATTCTATCATCATGCCATATAGAGTTATGTAATCTAAGTGAGGCTAACAATCCTAATTTGGCTGCTATTGTTCTTACGCTTTTTATTATTTTTGTCCTGACGATGTTTACTTTTGCAGGTTGATGCAGAATTTAGGCCCGTGTTTTTTGTTCCTGCAATTGCTGTCTCACTAGAGGATGACATAATAAATCCCAAGACCAAGAATATAAGACTATGAAGAGTGTTCATTTCACATTACTTTGGAGAAGAGCAGGTATAGAATTTGTTCATCTTGCCTAGGAGAGATTCATCATGTCTTCATAGGTTGTGGGTTATCTATATTGAGTAACAATATAATATGTAGACATTTTATTTTGCTTATATCCTTAAACCTTGCAATTACGTTATACATTTAATGAAATATTCTTTTTTAATTGTTATATATGTAGTCAGTGGGGTTTACTGGTTTTGTTGATTTCATTATGTTATTAAATTGAATATGCAGGTTATAGGAGACAGTGAAAGCATAAGGAAAAATGTATTTAGTTATTAATATCGTATTGAGTTGAATACTGCAGCTTTGCAAGCGAGAAAAAGCAATATGATCATCAATAGTAATGGTAGCAAACCTGAAAGAAGACAAAATATGGCAATTCTTGACTTATTGGTTATAATGAGAGAGAAACGGTGCTAATAAATTAATGTAAGTAAGGTTTGCGGTGTTTGACTAGCTAGAATATAAAATTGAGGAGCTTTTTGGTCTCCATATCATTTAAACTGTAAGAGGTTTATTTAAGAATATAGATGAAACTCTTTAGACATTGGTTTATCCAAACTCCAAAGATTGATTTCATAGCCTCTGTTATGTCGAATCTAATTTTGTGGCAGGTATTTTTCATTTTCAACTTTATCATGGGCTGAAAGTATGCATTAAATGCCATTTACTGATATTAGGTGAGTTTAAATGGGCAAACGAAGGGCCATGGATTGTTGCTAATAAGGTTCGGCCAAACCTTGAAGGCTGTGGTGAAGAAGTGCAGTAACTTTCATTTTCCTTAAACTGACAATTCCAATCTAATATATGTATAATGGGGATTTTTCACACTCAAATAAAATGTAAGAGAATTATGTGTAATTTAGCCTTTTTACAAAGATTGTTCAACGCTCACTCTTGATACTACTCCTGGATATAATGATGGTTTGCATAATGGTGGTAATGCATTAACATTTTCAACACTAAGGGTTTGTATTTGAAGCAGACAAGTAGGCACTTTTAAAGGAAACATTATATATCTGACTTTGTGCAAGCTCAACAGATTAACTCATAATGTGATAGCTGAAATAGCATACACAATATATGTTATATCACGTATCAGCTATTACTCCATCTAGCTATGAGCCAAATTATTTCAGGAGAAATGCGTGGATATGGTCCATTATAAAGGATTCCATTTTGGATTTATATAAAAGCCTCCCTTAGCCTAAGATCAAACTTACTTTAAACTAATGATAGTTAGGAGCAGTTGGTCCACCTTAAGTCATCATGTACATTCTTGCCTGTTATATGATTGTGAAAACCGATAACCCAACGCGCGGAAGTATTTAGTCAACGTAGAGGAAGCATTTCTTTTTTTTTTTTTGGTAAGTGACAATTCTTTTTAACTTAAGTGAATCATGCTCAATTTAGCCTTTTTTATAAATATTGTTCAATGTTCAATCTTAGTACTACTCCTATACATGTGCTTATCAATATGGTCAGTATTTAAAGTTTATTAATATTAATATACCAATGTACATAACTCTTAATAGTCTAACTCATCATATGAAAATTTGTTTGCATGCATACTCGACTTTCGAGAAAAAATAATTTCCCTTGTAAGTAGGGTGACCGGTAAGGTAAACTTCAAGTTGGTTTCATTTATAACTTCATTTGCTGTCACGTGTCACAGTGAGTTAGTGGGCAATTTCCTAATACATGGGGATTGTTGACCAACAAAACTTCAGCATAATTTGTTATACTAAGCTAAGTTACACAAGTTTTTATGCTAGACTTTTACCTTAAGAAGAACCCATGGATAACATTTTGCTGTTCAAGCAAGTGCATACCCATTTTTACAAGAATCTGGTGCCTTTTAACAAAAGAACTTATTCAGAGCTTTCTGCTCCTTTAACTAATTATGGAACGAATGTCCAGTTGAATGGAGAGGAAGAAGCAACAGGGAATAGGACTACTGCTGCAATCAAGGTAGGCATTATACGATTTTATGATAGTATATGCATGCTACTTTGCTGTTATTGTTGGTGTAGGAATCGCTTTGATGCTTCTGCCACTATCAGAAAGCCCTCCCTACTCTTCCAGTATCAGTAATATTGGGGGTGTTGTACTCCCTACTCTTCCAGTATCAGTAATATTGGGGGTGTTGTTTTATTTTTTGACCAGCTCTTAGCTCGTGGTATTTGTGCTACAATGCTCCTTCAATCTTTTGATGCTTTAAATTTAACTGTAGTATTTGGATTTGGAAGTTGACTATCAAATATATTTTATTAGTTCATGAATATATACTGCATTTAAAATTATGTGTTTGACATCATATCTCTGGTTAAAAACCTTTAAGCAGTATTTTTTTTTTTAACTTTCTTTGTCTTTCATAACTAATTAGTTCCCCAATGATTGGAAAATATCTTGAGCATAGCATGTTTAGGGTCTGTTTTACCATAGCTTTTTTTTTTTTTAAAAAAAAAAGTATTTTCATTGTGTAACTTTCGAAGTTAGATTAATATGATCAACGTTGGAAATTGGCTTACTGACGCCTAAACAAAACATATAAAACAATCTTTGAAACACATCGGATAAATAATTTCTATTGAAATAGCAATAATTTTATAAACCATTTGTTTATGATAATATTCTACTCCTGATAGGAAAGTAAATGATTAGAGAATGCAGATACAATAGCATATGTACTAGGATCCACAGGAAGTGAAGTTTTTTTTTCTTTTTGGTAAGGTCGGGAAGTGAACCTTTTTTTCTTTTGGACAAGGTCGAGAAGTGAACGTTAAACTGTAAAATGGGATTAAAATGTGATGGTGTAGGGAGTACATAAATTTGGGTTCATTTTACAATACAAAATCAGCATTGTTATATTATTTTATAAATATGGTCTATTATTATAAATGTGGTCTATTGTTATTCTCAATTCAATAAAAATTGAAATTGTTGATGATGGGGTCAAATGAATTGAAAATTTCAATCATGCAAAATCAACATTTTTATTACAATTCATTGTTATATTGATTTCAATTAGATTGAAATAACTCCAAATGTACAGTGGTGTGTGGGGAAGTGATCGTTGGACTAATGTTTTTTCATCATGCTTATAATAAAAAAGAAATTATAATATATGTCCTTAGATATTGTATGACAATGGATTAATATTTCTTCTAAATATACATGTTTCTTCTGAAATTTCGATATCTTTATTTTTAAATGTTTCGGTAGTGGTTACTCATGAAACTTAAAGATAATAGTGTCTAGGAATTGGTCACTTTATTAATGACGATTAAGCCATATTATCATCCTTATGCATCATGTTATTAGTTTTTTCTGATGCAATGACCACTATGATGATAATTGTTTATTTTATCTAAATATCATATTTGAATATAATTGTCTTATAAACCAACGCAATATATGAATAGCTTGTGAAAGTATCGATATTATGTTATTTCGCTATGTGAAAGCTCTCCGTGCGTTGCACGGGATAGCCTGTGCTAGTTGGTCTAATAGCAGGACACTCATGCATATAATAATGAAAAAAGGACAATCATCATATCATGGTGGGATGGTGATCAAATTAATAAATTAAAAAATTGAGCATGACTCATAATTTTTTCCCAAAAACTGTCATGTAAAAATGCACAATGTATGAACAGTCAAATGAGATTCTAAGTCATTATAATACATAATTTTTATCAAAAAATTAATTAAAAGAAGGGGAAATAAGATTCAGATTGTTTTTTTAAATTAAATTATATTTTAAAACTGTAAAAAAAAGTTTGTACATTCTTCACATGTCTTTCTCCGAAAAAGACTAACCAGCCTCGCCCGGCGGCTGTGTGACTTAATGCGTCTTGTTTCACGCGTTTGCGATTGAGTCGAGTCCAACGCCACGTGTATGGAGGCATCAGGATCATTATGTCTGATGATGACCAACGAACTAACTCTAGTGGAAGAGATTAGCCAGTCAGCAAACCAAAGTTTAAATAGAGATATATTCACATTTATTATTTGAAAGTGACTCGAATAGGATTTCCTCTAGTAGGACAATGCCTATGCATTTGTAGCAAAATATATATATATATATATATATAAGATATGAAAATGTTTTCTCAGCAATTAGCATGGGATGAAATTAGACCCTACCATATGGAACCAACCGGTGTTTATTATATTTGCAAGAGCTATCACTGCTTAATTAAGGAGAGTTCGAGTTTAAGCTTGCACGAATGCAAAAGATATATACTTCTAGAAAGAGCTATACCCTTTTGGGAATCGACCCAACTCGAATTTGGATTCGTCATTGGAGTTTTTTCCGTTGAAACAATCTAAGGTAAAATTTATAACCAAACAACATAAGTACTACACATCCAACGTTAACACACACAAAAATATACTCTACTACTCTTTATTTATTAGCTCCACTAGTGTAGGCTATTTATTTTATCTATGCTCATCGAAAACTTGAGTCCTAATTATGAGAACCTCCCATGCAAATACATACACATACACACACACACACACACACATACATATATATATATTTCAAAGTTGCTGATAAAGCTCAAACGAAAGACGAGGCTTGATCATAACTTGAAGTGGATGAAGCTTAGGCAAAGCCACCCCTAAGCCTTCGCTCATTTCCACTGCAACACCGCCAACCTTGGCTGCCGGCGCCGGCGCCGACAGATCAAATCCTTGAAGCAACCGAGCCAGCGTCAAGCTCACGACTTGAAGCCCAAAGGTGGTTCCTGGGCACGACCTTCTTCCTGAACTAAACGGAATGTACTCGAAGTTCTGACCCTTAAAATCCAAATCCTTATGATCCTCCTCCATGAATCTCTCAGGCAAGAACTCGTTAGGGTTTTTCCATGCTTGTGGGTCCCTTTGAAGCTTCCAGATGTTGATGAGAAGACGAGTGCCTTTTGGGACGAAGTAGCCTCCGACGAAGCAGTCTTCCATGGCTTCTCTGATTCCAGTTAATGGAGCTGGAGGATAGAGACGAAGGGTCTCTTTGATGATGGCTTGGAGGTATTGAAGGTTCTTAATGTCAGATTCTTGGACCCATTTGTGTGTTCCTATGTTGGTGTCGAGCTCGTCTTGTGCTTTTTTAAGGACATTTGGATGGTTTAAGAGCAAAGATAATGCCCATGTCAGGGTTATTGCTGTGCTTCCGGTGCCCGTAAGGATCAGATTCTGCAAATTAAAACAAAAAAAAAACCATTAGCATGTGATAATTTAGTGTTTATTGTTGTTTTAGAGAGATCTATCAAATATCATTTTCTAGGATTAACTAAATTATTTGACTTTTCTTAATCAAACCAAATTAATAAAATAGCTCTAAATTAACCACGCAATCTTTTTCATTTTCCATCTGATCAGTGATAACTCATGGATCATGACGCGGCAATTTCCTATTTTTACACACGAAATATGGAACCTACTTATTATTATTATTATTTAAGAACTCGTTTTCCACGCAACTGCCCAAGGGAGACAAAACTATGTTCATGATTCGACGTAAAGATGCTTGTTTCGTGGATATAAACGCTGGTTGAAATATTTGGTCAAAACTTGTGCTCGCAAAATCTCGTATCCTTAAATAACCAATTATGAAATATTAAGAAAACAGTTAAATTGACTAAGCATAACAAATATATGCATGCTTTCCTAAATTATTTGTTAATTAATCATGTGCTCAAAGTTGAAATAACTATTGAAATAACTACTTCTTGATGAGACACCTTACTATTAATGAGAATATTTTGAGAAAAATAAACTATAAATTTAGAAAACAAAATAAATTAAGGTCTTATATCTAAAACACAATCGAATTTCTAATTAATTCTTATATTAAGAACTAGATGTAGTAATGCACAATGAAATTTTATACCATGTTACATGAATGTAATATTGGCAATTAAGAAATATATACTATTTATTATTACGAAGTACCCGTGAAGAAATTATCAGTATATATGTTAGGTAAAAGAATAATCTTTTTCTTAAAAATAATCAATTTTTTAAGCCTGAAAATTTAAAAAAAAAAAAGGTAGAAAGATGTAATGTGTTATTTTTTTTACCGTTTAGGTGACAACTGCCAACTTTTTTAACACTTCTAAAGTAAAAGTAATATCGAGCCAAAAAAAACAAGAAGAAGAAACTTTCCGACGCCATAGTTGCTTCATGAATACTTCCGATGCAAAAATCACCTTAACTCTTTCTTATCATATAACTCCCTGATTTTTTGAAAGAATCATTTTATGAGATATTTTAATTATATAATGAAGTAAAGATGGGAATTGATTGGTCCAAGAATATAATAGTAATAAAGAGGGAGGAAGTCATATACCAAAGCAGTGGCCTTGATAACGACGTCGCGTTGATGGCCACAAATGAGAGCATCCTGATCGGAGAACATGGAAATGAGGACGTCCATGAAATCAGAATGGTCTCCATCAGAATGAGCTGTTGTGGTCTTGTGAAGGTGCTGGTGAAGCCACAGAGACAGCACTGAGTCTACGTCCTTGGCCGTTTTCTTCATGGCCCTCACATGTCCCTGCAAGTCCACCCACTTGTGCCACTTTAACGGCAGCGCGTCCGCCTCCACGAACACTCCGCTCAGATATGTCGCCTCCTTCACCGCCCTCTTCAACCTGAACGCCTCCCCTTCTTCATCAGTTAGGGTTTTCTCATCCCCTGATGATGATGCAATGAATAATTTTGCTTTCAATTAGTGAAGCAAGGTCACAAACGAGAAAAAACCCGCCATCTCTTATTCGTAAAGGAGTTTTGACTAGACTACAAGATTATTGACAAATGCATGCAAGCAAACAGGATTGAACCCATAACCTTCCATCTATAGAAAAGTTTTTATGAACCCATAACCTTTTATTTACAGAAGAGTTTTTGATGTAGCGCTAGGAGTAAAGTTTGACCAGGCAAACGCTGTCAGACTTAACTAAGAGGGTGTTTGGCTATTACAAAAGTAGTTTTTAAAAGCATTTTTTTCGTAAATTAAATAAATTCCTCCACATATTTACTTTTTATACCATAAAATCACTTTTAAAACTATTGTTTGATTTTCATCCAAACACTTTTTAATTAAGTTTGATATCATACCAAGCACTACTTGCTACCTAGCCTGCTAGATGCATGCTATTGAAGCCACTTTTTGTGCTAGTGAGAAGAAAGAGGGATACGGAATTAATTAGTGCAAAGGACTTGGATTGGTGGGAATAATGAAGAGCCATATATACAGCAGTACCTGAGAATCTCTTGCCGGCAATAATGCGGACGTTGATATTGAAGGTCAAGTGCTCTAAGAGCTGACTCATAGGCACCTCAACCATATGATCATGATGAGTAATGTTCTTATTGTGTCGTTCATAGGTTGAAAACAAATCCTTCACAAGACATAGTATCTCGGAGTCTCTCACGTGCTTCAGTTTCTGGAGCCTGTGCGATGAGAGCAGCTCCAAAGTGGCTATCTTCCTCATCTCTCTCCAGTACTCCCCATACGGTGCCAGCGCAAATATCGCATTGTTATACCCCATGTACCTCCCTGCCCACCACAATTACACACCTTTTGTTTAGCCATGGAAGCTCTTATAATCTCGTTTCAACCACAAAAAATGCCTATAAAGTTTATCGATTATGCCAGCGTTAAAAAAAGGGCGTAAACAAGTCAAAATTTAGAAACTGAGATATAAATATTATCATAAAGCATGGTCCTCTATATATTGTGATATTTCAGCACTAATAAAGTGACTGGGGGAAGGTATACCTGCGGCGATGTTGGGCCTGGTGGCGAAGATTTTGTCGAAGGTGGAGAGGCATTCTTTGGCGAGTTCTCTGCCGGAGACGATGAGAGTGTTGTGAAAGCCGAGCCTGAGGGAGAAGATGGGGCCATGAGCTTCGGCCATGGAAGAGAGAGTCCTAAAAACTGGCACACCACCGCCCAGAAGATGGAGGTGACCTATTAGAGGCAGCCCTCCTTTGGCTTCTGGGGCTTTCTGCTTCTGCTGCTGCTTCTTCTTCTTCTTCTGATGACTCGTTGATCTAACAATGAAAGCTACCAATAGTAAAAACAAGAGAGCCCACGCTAGTCCTCCTCCTTTAGATTCAGAACTACCGTGAGCAGGAAAAAGAAGGAGAAGATCCATAATGTTGGTACAATAATAATGAGAGAGACTGTGGTTATGTTTATGCCTGGACAGCTCTTCTGCTTCAACTTGCAGCTCTATTTATGCACATCCCTGGGATATTAAAAAAAAAACCAAAAAACTAAAAATCATGCTTTTGACTTGGCTTAAAAATATTCTTACCATTTTTTTGTCCAAAAAAAAATTCTTACTATATATATACACACACCCGCACATTACCTATATTTGTCAGCAGTACAACCGATTGAAAAAATTGGATTAATATGATCTTTAGTCAGGTCAGTAATTTTGGTTTTGGTCCTGAGATTTAATTTCATTTTGATTCATCTAAATTAAAGGTTTTTGTCCTTATAACAGTGTTTTTTATATATGAAACAAATATCAAAACCAAAATAAAGATAAATTTCAGAAACTAAAACCATTGATTTTAAATTTTAGGGACCAAAATTATTAACTTCAAATTTTAGGAACTAAAATTAAAATGAGATTAAATTTCAGGAATTCAAAATAGTATCAATCCAAAAAAAATTAATAGATTAATTGATTTCACCACACATGCATATCGTTGGATTTACATAGGATGCACTTCAAAAAAAAATCCTACCCCTCTCCATTAATGGAAGAACTTGATAACTAATTTAAAAATATTAAAAAAATTAGTTAAGTTATTTATTTGTTATAAATATGTATTTATCTCTCTAAACTATCATTTTCAATCATGAGCAATGTAACTATATCTTTTATGAGAATTCCTTACCATTAATAGCATTTTTGGGGGGAAATTGAAGGTGAAATTAATTAAAATTTTATATTTAGGAGAAGGGAAAATGACATAAAAAGAAATTGAAAATGGCAATACTCCAATCCAGGCACCTAAGAGGTCAAAATCATAGGAAAGAAAGTGATATCTGATCTAGTATTTTACAAATATAGTCAAATGACTAAAATGCTCTTGTATCAGGTTTTTAAAAAAAAATAAAACTATCAAACTTGTTATTATCAATATATTTCTTGTTATTGATTATTCAACACTTGTCATTGTCACTTCACAATTTATTACTCTTACAGTTCTAAATATAAAACCCATTTTATATTGTCATTTTATAGTGTAAATTACACTATAAAATGAATCTTATATTTAAGATCAGAGTAATAATAAATAACTTATCATTATCAGTATATTTATTATCATTTATTGTTTAACATTTGTCATTGATAGTTCACAACTTGTTAATATATAACTTTTTTTATATAAAGATATATTTATCATTTAACTAGATTTACAAAATATCAGATCAGGTATCATTTTCTCTCATAAAATTTTTACCTCTAAAATAGCTAGGTTAAAATATTACAAATCTTAACTTCTTTTTGAATTATTTTGCCTTGAGAGAACTTCCAACTATTTGTGGCACAAATTTTGATTTGGACAATTTAATTTCTTTCACTCACACACCCACCCTTATTGTAACCACTCAGAGCACAGAAACCAATAGGAGGCTGTCAGGTTTGGATCAAAGTCAAAAAGTGTGGGGCCGCAATCGATTAGGACCGTATGGAATAATGGAAGACAGTCCATTCATTTTTATAAAGGATAAGTACAAGTGTAATTTTGTTTTGTGAAAAACAGTTTGTTTTTATATAAAATATTTATTGCCTTTCTTATTTACTTACGTCTTTATTAAAAGAAATACGTGTTGATATTTTTTTGTGCAATCTCCTTTTAACAAAAAATTTTGCCTACTTAAATTAGACTACCGATACTTTATATGTATAAAATTTTTTCAGATACAAAAATTTATCAGATCATTTTTATCAATAAATTTTTAATGGGAGATTTTTCCTTTGGAAACAAAAAAAAAAAAGATGAAGGGAGTATTTAATATTTGTCACCAACCGATTTTTTGGAACTTAGCTCTGTCCTGGCAATTTTGATTACTATTAATCTTTCTTTTTGCCAAGATAGATCATTATTAATGTTAGGGGGTGTTTGGATAGAAATCAAACCATGGTTTCAGAAGTGCTTTTACGGATTACGAAGTAAATATGTGGAGGAGATTATCTCGTTTTGCGGAAAAGTGCTTCTGAAACCATGGTTTTGGGTTTCCCAAACACCCCCTTATACTAACTTCGATCCTTAATACAAGGTCCAGTTGACTAATTTAAAAATTTTTTAAAAAAATTAAAAAAATATTTAATCATATCATATGTTACGTGATTTTTCTAAAATACATTTATACTACTTTATAATTTACACAAATTAATTTAAAAAATGATGAATATAAATATTTAAAGATTATAATTTTCTTAATTTTTTTAAATTAGGTGGTTCTTATATAAGCATTGAAGTAGTACAATGTATATAAGCTAAATATTAAGATAGAAGTGGCGCTGTTATTAACCGGAAATAATAAAAACGAATGGAAGATGCCAAATCCATTCAACGCCATGTGGTAAAGGAGTTCAGACGGTCAAAGGCGTCCACGTTTAAAGAACAAGGTTTAAAAAAAAAAAAAGGCCCAACTAATCTATATTCAATTAATCAAGGTAATGAGGAGATTGACCGAATAATTAGTTATAATTAAATTAATAAATTAAAAAAACCCGCAAAAAAATTCTACTTTTTTTCATAAATATCGTAATGTAAAATTTTAAATGCATGAATATTGAAATTACAATATTTTGGATTCAAAGTCACTACAATATTTTATTATTTTATCGAAAATTATTTATTTCTATGAAAAATACAAATAAAAAAAATAAGAAGAAGCAAAGATTCATACTATTTAATTTATATCCAAAATAAATGAAATTTGTACTTTTCACGTATCTCTGAGTCTTTCTCAGCAGCCCCATGTGAAAAGAACCGGCTTCGGTGCTTGTCATGGTGTCACTATAACGCGTAACGAACTGATTCCATAAATAAGTCCAAACGAAGGTGTGACTCACATTTTCTAAATTAATGTTAGAAAAATCACAAATAAAAAACCTGAAAGTTATATAATTTCATAAAAAGTACTTGAAATCAACCAATCCAGTAATCAATTTCAAAATGGGATTTTCAAATTCAAACAAGAAGACAAATACACACCTTTTTTTTTGTTTGGGGGGGGGGGGGGGTTCAACAACCCTCTCACTAAAGATCCTGCCAGCAGCCCCCGGCCACGAGCTCCACGACCCCGCCAATGGGAGGAAAATTCCAGCGGCCGATGGGAGGGGTGTTTTTTGGAAAGTAATTACTCTTATTTAATGAATTCCAATCAAAACCCCATACGCGGGATGTGAATAACTTTGTTCAACAAAAGTTATTACTAGTTTCAGTTCTTATTATAAGATCTTATTTAATTTTTATTTTGATTGTAAATATAAAACTTCAATATACTTTGTCTATTATATTTATGTATTTTTTTCAGCATAGTCATTCTAATAATAGTAGTTTTAACCAGTATACTTAATTAGTAAGAATATTTTAGGAAAGACAATACCTATTCATTACAAATAACTAACTTAATTTATTTTCTTAATTTGATCAAATTAGTCAACTAACTCTTATATTTAAGACTGGAGGTAATAATATTTAATGAAGTGTAATCAAAATTAATGCAAAAGTTATGAACTACATTGCTAATAGAAATAATATCTAATAACATATAATCAAAATCAGTATTAAAAGTTGTATATGACCTGAATGAGTGACATTCCTAAACTTCAAACGAAAATAACAATTTCTAAATGTGTATTATCCATTTCAAAATAAAAATTAACAAGTTGCAATTTTGGCATCAAAACATGTGAAAATAGGGGGGGTCATGTTTTAAAAAAAATGCTCAGCTCCTAAATTTCAGCTGGTAATAGTAAGTTTTCAATTTATTTTATGAATTTCGAAATACAAAATATAAATGGGTTGTATTTAAATAATACACACGCCTCAACATAATGTGAAAAAAGTATTAATATCGTTGGTTAAAAAAGAAGTAAAAAGCATTAATATCAATATATACATTAGGTCATATTATTTGTAACTTATAAACAATATAATTCATAGCTTAAATTATTTTAAATTCATAATAAAATATATTTATTTCTTTTTTCAAAATAAAATACATTTATTTGACTGTAATAATCAAACACGCCAGATTACTCATTAAAAATGATAATATTTACCTATAAGAGCCTTATTTTTTAAAAAATTTCATCATTATATTTCTAACCATATGTGAAGCATAATTAATCTAATTGTCTTGAAAAAAATATTTTATACTCTTCAAGTATTTTGATTTTACGCAGCTAACGTGGCAAATCATAAAAATTAGACTGGGGGTTTAATCCTACCACTTTAAAAATGAGACTAAAATAGTTAAATTAGTAATATTCTCGATATTCAAACCTATGAAAGGAAAAATTTAAAAAAAAACGATCATCAATATATTATTTTTGACCAGAGGATCATCAATCAATATATCAAGAAACATCCAAATGAGAGGTAGGTATGGTATGAATACTATATTTTTTTTCTATCAATTATACGAATAATATTCAAACGCGTCTTTTGGGTCAACGATGTGTCTATTCCAGCCTTAATTGCCTATAGACTCACCATCAAAATATCCTTAAAAAAATTTATTGGCCAGAAATTTATTTAAAAAATTACATTCACTCCATTAGTTTAAATATGTATTAAAAATAAATATATATAATATAAAACCCAAAATTTTATGTACAAAACTAGAAACACAAGTATTAATAAGGACTTCGGCTCACAAGCGGATTTGAATCTTTTTAGAATCCCACCTTCTTAAAAATAGATGGTTCGAATTTAATATTTATAAAAAAATAATGCCTACTCTCTTATCACTATTTATGTAATATAATAATAGTAGTGTTTTGAATTATTAAATCTAAGTCCTCTTTTTTTTTTTTAATCTAATGGTAGAAATGGAATTCTGAGAACAAAAGTGGAGGGGGATTTTGAGAGAATCTCCTTTCATCGTATACCTGTTTATTTTTTCCTTAGTTTTTTTAAAATTTAAAATTAGTACATGTAAACATAATATATGATTTATAATATCTAAAGTTTACATTGCAAATCTTTATATGATAGTTTAAAATATAAGATAATAATAAAGTTCTGAAATTTGAAATTTTAAACTTAAATTTTTATTATCAAGTAAAGAATAAAAAACATAATAGCATAAATAAATAGGCAATGTCGAGCACTAAATGTGGCATTTCTCCTGACAAAAATTTGAACCTTAAAACAAAAATCAAACCTTTTTTTTGTTACGTATAAGTATCCTTCTATTAAAGGTAATGCTATTCGAAACAATATTGAATACTAAATTTGAATACTTCTTCTAACAAAAATTTAAATCTTGGTTCGTCACACTATAAGAGATTAGTCTCTTTCATTAGATCCAAACCCTTGTTGGTAGAAAAATCAAACCCTTTTTTTCTGACCTGGAAGGTAGAAAAATTGAACTTAAACCACCATAAATCTACATCATGAACTATAATAAACAATTGGGCTCCATACATTGATCGGGCTAAAATAATAAATAATACTCCCTCTGGTCTCATATATATATATATATATATATATATATAAAAGCTTCATTTTTAAAGATGGGTCTGATAAGCATTTATTTTTTTATTTTTTCTATTTTGTCTCTAGTTGACTGTATTTAGTACTCTGTTTCTCTCATATATTCTCTTTCATTATTTTTTTCATGTCTCACCTCTCATTTACTCTCTTAATAAATAAGAAAAAATTTTGAAGAAAAAAAAATCTATTTCTTACCTATTTATTATTTTTAACTACTAATTCGTTAAATGTAATTCGGTTATTTGAAGTTTATATATACAACTGGAGGGAGTATTATATCCTGGGATTTGAAAACAGGCCACGATAGGGGCTTGCCCAAAATATTTGTACAAGGCCCGTTATACTTTTAGGCCTGGCATTCTTTGTGTAACGTCAATATGCGAAATCGGACATAAGGTTGGCCGAAATTAATGCAAGACATAATTTTTATTTTTTATTTGCTAAACAAAGGTGAGAGACCCAACAACAAAACAAATTGGACAATCAATATAAAGGTTGGGCCTACAAGCTAGCAAGAGGCTAATTCCTCATAATATGATAAACTAAAGTTATGTATGTTTTAGTAAAAAAAAAAAAACTACGGTTTAAATTTCTTTTAGGAGAAATATTCTCATTTAATGTTCAATAGTATCTAAATAAAATTATTTTTAATAGAAAGATATCTGTGGTGAAAAAATAAAAAAGAGAGAGAGAGAAAGAAGAACAAATAAGACGATTGCCAAAAAAGGTCAACCCAATTGGTGAAGAGTTGGTAAATAACGTAAATAATTTGAAGGAGTTGCTTAAAAAGGAAAAAGGCTTTTGAACCTGATTAAAAGTTGAGGAAAACTATAGACTTAGAGATTAATTTTTCCTCAATTTAAGTTTATTTGGATATAATCAAAAGTAAGCTCACCAGAGCCTAATTTGAAAAATGGGCCGAGCTTGCTTCTTTTGAAGCCTTTCTTTTATTATTTGTTGTTTGCAGACACTTTACTGAGTACATTTCTGAAACATTCTAGAAGGGACAAAAGAGAAAGGGAGAATGATTGTAAAAGAGGGGAAAAAAACTGAAAATTACTAAATTTTAAATTAGGTTTGATAACAATATTTTATTTGGTATTGACAATACTGAATTTACAAATAACAAAAGAATTTTGTCGATATTTCTTATTTGGCGTTTATAAATTTTCAACTTCTTTTTTTGTCATTTTCTCAAAAAAAAAATGCAACTGAATAATATGTATATATCTTCTTATAGGACAAGAGAGATTTTTTTTTTCATTTGGAAATTCATTTCGTTCAATTCCATATATTTCACATGCGAAATAATCTCTTCAAGAAATAAAGCATGAATTTTACGGATTAATTTAAATTTTTAGTGAGGAAAATCTTGTGAAACACATCCAATTAAAAGGAAATGTTCTCTAAATATATTATGTAATTCTATTTTTTTTTTGCCAACTATTATGTAATTCTATTTATTTATGAGACATTTCACATCTTTAAAAGCCAAAAAAGTCAAATTTGAGAGACTACAGCTCCCAACGGCCCGGTGGCTTTCGTGCACGAAAACAAACCGCAAGGATGATGAAGCAACCAATTGCTTGCTCCTTTGGCCATAGAAAGGAAAAAGAAAAAAAAGGTTTTTCCTTCTTACTGTACGATCCACCTGGCCCCTAAATTTATGAGAATGCACTTTGATGAAAAATTGGAAGGGAAAGAAGGAAGGAAATTTTTTTTTCAAAATATAATACTATTTTTTGTGCTTAATATAAGAGGTATATGATTAATTTTTAGATGTTAAGAAAATTAATTAAGTTAATTATTTATAATAAATATATATTAGTTTTTATTAAAATACTTTTTTTAATCACATGCGTTGCGATAGTTCCTTAATAGAAACGTTCTTGTTATGTACAATCAGTAAGAATATTTTGAAAAACAAGCTATAAATTTTGAAAATCAAGTATGTTGAGATATTATGTTTAGAATCAAATTAAACCTCTTATGTAGCTTGTATATTTAAGATCGTTGGCGGTAAGTTATATACATAATATAACCTTTAGTCTTTAGCATAAAACTCAGTAAACTAGTTTTGGGAGATTAAGAAAACTAAATAAATTATTTAATTATATATAATTTATTAAAGCTGATTCTGTTTTTATGGAAAAATGTGCTGTAATTTCTTAATAGGGATTTGTCTTGTGTTTTATTTAGTTTGTTCTCTTTGACGAAAAACACACACACACATTTAGATTTATATTCTGTGGAATCAGATTTCTTCCCCCCTTTTTCCTCATCCATGTCAAATGGAACCTAGGACTTGTATGGAAACTGGAAAGTAGGTTCGCCACAATATAGTTGGTGATGTCCAGGAAAGATATATAATTTATATAATTTTCCTTTGAAAATTTGAAAATTCTAATTCGAAAAGGGAAAAAAAAAGGTAGAGACAAGAGGTATATGAGGACAATTGATATCAAATTAAATTTAATAATGTTCGGATCTAAATTGAAGAACATCGGATACCATAGCAGTATATAAAATAACAGGTATAAAGTTTAATACAAGTTGATATTAGAAAATGGGTTAGGCCCATAGCCCGCCCCACCTACTCCTTTTTTTTTTTTTTAATTACTTTGAAAAATTCTTATTTTTAGATGTATTTTTAACTATAGGATATATTTTATGTTTGGAGCTTAGTTCCATGCTTGATTCACATTTCTGTATTATGTTAACTAATGTGGTAAAATAATTTTCATACTTATATTTTATAAGTTTTGGGGATTATTTAAAAAAGACTGATAAATAAAAACCGTGAAAATTGTGAAATCCCAGATCAAGATTCGTTAACATTTTAACGAGTTTTGACAACAATCTACTCATGATTAATAAGACATTTTTGTGAAAATACCTGATTTAAGATTTGCAATTTTCATAGCTTTTTTTAATTTTCTCGTAATTCAATTATATAACGTTATGAAAAATGTAAAAATAACTTAAGTTATCTATTAAATCAAAAAAATATTTTGAAAAATGAAAATGTATTCTCAAAAGTGGGTTGGCCTTTTAGCTCGCCAATCTCATATCTTATTGTAAGTTGTTGATGCATAAGATTATATGTGTCCATATACACCGAATTACAATTATTAGTGGTGAAATTATACTGTTTCAATTCAAAGCCACATAAAACTAGCTTTTTTCCTTCTTTTTTTTTTTTTAAGTGGTTGAATTTGACTTTACAAGGTCCGTTTCTATCTTGTCTTTGATTTTTCATTCCTTTTTTAAAAAACTCTTCCTTCATGACTAAGATAGCTCTCGAATTCCTAACCAATTAAAAAAAAATCTTTTAGTTTAAAATATAAACATAAAATAACTGGTTCGCATAATCCAAAAGGTTAGTTAAAATTTATTAAAGATAATAAATATGTAAAAAAAACCTATTTTCTTAAGACGCCCTTATTTTATGAGGGGGTAAGTGGGAGAGAGAATGATTGAAAAAGAAGATGAAAGAAAATGAGTGAAAAATAGATGTGAGAGAAACATATAATTAATTAGGAATAAAAAAATACTAAATTTGCTAATAAAAAAATCGGCCTCTTCTACTTTTTTTTTCTTTTGTTAAAGTATAGGTATCTTCCTATTGAAAACAACCCTATTCAAGACACTGTCGGGTGCTAAATGTGGGTATCTCTCCCAATGGGAATTCAAATATTAGTTTGTCACGTTGTGAGAGATTAACTTTTTCTATTAGACCCAACTCATGTTGATGGCCTCTTCTAATTTTGAACCAGCGGGAGTGCTAAAAAAGAATGTTTCCACACAAAAAAACCAATTGTTTCTTTTATGTTTTTTTTTTTGGACCGAAGAAACCGGTTTTTCTCGAGCAAAACTTGATAATGACTAATGATAAGGCAACAACCTCAACTAATTAAATTAGCCCCATTCTTGAGTATGGCATCACCTTAATTCATGAAAATTGGAATTAAAATAACTTGGTTTTTGTGAGACATAAAAAATATAAAATATAAAAAGCAATTTTCTTGATACAAAAATTGAACCCCAAAAAGACATGAAATTTAATGCGCGATATGAATAAAAATTAAAAGGGACGTGATATGATGAGTAGCGTGATTTATCATGTCGATGTATAGGAGACAATGAGGTAGTGAATCATTCATGGCTCATAAAAGGGACAAATAAATATTTGATTATCTTTGTCACGGGGTCTTAATTTGATGAAGCCCCATCACAATTTATAAATTGCAAATCCTTTATTGACCATTAATTTCTAGACCATCTAAAATTATTAACTTTCATTGATATCATAAGTCACTAACTCATCAAAAAAAAGTAGTTGATTTATTAACTTTGTATAAAAATAAAACATTTGTCAAATTTGACAATGTTTGAAGCACACAAAAACACTATACTCCTCTGATTCTATATATAGGATAGCTAAAAGATATTTTTCAGTCTTATTTATAAATAGTAAAAAAAAATTTATATGGACTTATAATTTTTCCTGTTATTTATTATTATGTTGATTTTGTTTAGATGAAGTATAACGTATATTAAATAGGGATAAAGTTGAAAGGTTATTAAATTTTAAATAAGAGTTAATAAAGTTTAAAATTTTTCTTAATCTATATGAAATATGTTGAAAATAACTTATAAATAGTATTAGATGAGTGTATTAGTTTGATTCTCAAGCTGCGGGTCTTCATTTCTAAACCTTGAATTATTTTTGAGACATTTGTGAATATGTGGAATTTTTAATGAGGCCCTTTACTTTATTTAATTGGGATGAATAAATTTTGGGTTGAGCCTGAGAACTTTAAGTGAAACATTGATGTTATTGCTTATTAATATCGTTTATTATACGGAGGTAGTGCAGTAATGAGCATCGAATTTCGAAAATCCAGATTTAATACGGATGGGTTGGATTTGTTTTCTTTTATTTTTATTTTTTTTGGAAAAATTCCTTTCAATAAGTACTATTTTGTTGGACTTTGATTTCTTTCTGGATGTTGTTAGCCTCTGTGTTTGTCCCTTCCTTTCTTTTTTTTTTTTTCTAGGTGATGAAAAATTGGAATACTCACTTCTCTGATTGAAAGCAAATTTGATTACTTAGTTTAATTCTTAGCATAAAATATTTCGGTTAATTTAAAATATTAAAATGTTCCAACAAAAAGTTGTGTGTATTGTATATGCGATTTGAAAATTGCTTGCCAAAGTTTACTTTAGAGAGAGAGCGCCGAGTTGAGCCATCAAGACACCATTAGGCTTCCCTACATTTTTTAAAGATGGTGTCAATTCGGCAAAAGGAGGATTCCGATTCTCCATTGTGAGGGAAGGGGATGGGATTGGGGGGTGGGAGGAAGAGAGAGGTGGATATTCGCATATACTTCTCTGGTCCTATTTATAGACCAGAAAAAAAAGGTTTTTTTTAAATCTTATTTATAAGTCACTTTATTAATTTTTTATCATGAATGTATTATATTGTCTTTTATTTATTATAGTGTAAATAGTTATTTTTTTAAAAAGTGTATATATTAAATGGGAATAAAGTTGAAAAGTTATTATATTTTAATGAAGAGTTAATACAGTTTATGATTTTTTTAGTCTATGTGAACTATATTAAAAATACTTTATAAATAGGACTAGAAGAGCATTTAAAAAACAAGGTTTGGGAATTTGCATATACTCCTCTCTATTATTGAAGCCTAAGTCTTGCGGACAAGCCATGAATTGATCCCTTCTTAGCCATTTAATCTCTCCCTCTCTCTCCACACACACACACAAAGAATTTGATCTCTTTTTTATTCCTTTTTTATTTTTGGTTTGAATAATTCAAAACAAAAGCATTACTTTATTATATAGAAAACTAGTTTAAAATTTAAATAGAGATCAAAAAATTACTCTTAAATTTTTTTGTATGGTATATTTGCATTAGATTTCGGATTAATTTATTTTGAAAAACTAGCTCCACTATGTTGGTTAGAATGTCCTTTTTTGACTTTGCATCATGAGGCCGGTGTTGCTAGATGTGTTGCTGCACGTGTTTTTGATGTTTTTTATTGTTAGTTTTTTGTTGATTTGTTTTGTTTTGAAAAAGTTTAGATGGGTTAAGTCTTGGAAGTTTATCAAAGTTAAAACATCTCTTCAAACTCAAAGAGTATTTATAAATATACTTACAAATCACTTATCAACAAGATTCTCATATTGACAATAAGATTCAAATTCAGAACCTTATGGGTTATGAGAAGACTTCTTACCAACTGGATTAATTTTTATTGGTTTTTTTTTACCAGTACTTTTATTGGTTTTTGTTCATTATTGCTTTATCTTCTTCTTTCATGTTTCATATGTTCTTGGCCGACCTTCTCCTTTGATTTATTTGGCTTAACTGAAATTGACCAAATGTGAGTGGCTGACTTTTTTATATAACCATTTTACTTCTGTTGAATAAATTGTTTTATATACATATAAATATAAAAAGTAAATGCATTCACAATTTAAATAAGTTGCATTTCAAGTAGCAAGGAGAAATTTATTTATTTTTATAAGATGAGGAATATTTAAATTTCTCTCGGCAAAAATGATTTAAATGTGAGCCCCAAACATTTAATGCCATTTAAATCTGAACCTCAAACGTTTAATGGCATTTAAATTTGACTGTTGAACATTTAATGGCTTATGGTTGGAAAAAAAAACATAAACACTTAATAGCTTAATTGTGGGGTTAAACTTAAAAGAGAGGCAAAGAATTAAAAAAAAAAAAAAGCAGAAAAGACTAGGGCCTGTTTGATAATAATTCTTGAAAATTACTCGGGCAAAAAAAAAAAAAATCTTGAAAATTACTCCCTCTAATATTATTTATAAGCTTCAAATTTGAGAAGGGATATGGTCCATTTTATAAGCTATAATTCAGGATTGCCTTAATATTTAATGCATTGTTTTTTTCAATTTTACCCTTAATTATTTATTCTCTCTCTTTTCTCATATCTCTTTTATCATATTTTTCTACACATTCTCTTTTATTTTTTTCTCAAGACGTATTTAGAAATAAAAGCATATTTCTAATATATTTATTACTTTGAACTCATTTTTTAATCTATGAATTAGTTATTTGAAATTCATAACGAAAACAGAGGGAGAATTTTAGTATTTTTAAGAACAATAAAAATTGTATATGAATTTTCTTTAGGGAGAATCACAAAAAATACAGTAAAAAAATTATAAATAGAGACATGTTACGATATTAATATAGCTTTAATGATAGATAAGCAAACAGCAGTAATTTTATGAATAGGTCTTTTTGTGCAATTTCTTTTTTTTTTGGGGTATCTTTTTGTGATTTTCCCTTTTCTTGTTTATTACTTATTTGGTAAGCCAGTTTCCGTTTTCCTTTGAAATTTTTATAATATAAACCAACAACTGCTTCTACTAACCAGGATCTACTATTAACCATTTAACCTACTACCTATATATTTTTATTTCATTATTAGTTTTTCAAAAAAATAGCATTCCATCATATTTTTGCTTTAGTAACTCTGATTTATATATGAATATTCTATTTACTTGTAAATCAATAAATTTTTATTTAAATATCATTATTTTCAGACCTATACGGAAATAGTTATGTATATTTTAATCAAATTAAATTATTTTAAATGATCAGTTTGACTTTGAATTGATATCCATTTAAACTCCTAATTCTTAAATCATACCTGGACTAGTTTATTGGCTAGTCTGATTTTGAGTATTTTGGTATTTAAAATAAAAGATAGACCACCTCCAACTATAGGCACACAAGTTTGGGATTTAAACACTCAATTGCTTGTTTAAATAACAAAAGCCCTACCATTCATACTAAGTTGGTTATAAAAAGTAATTTTATAAAATTGGTTTTAAAATAGAAGAGAAATAATAAAATCAAGAGACAATTATTCATAAGGAACAAGACACTCCAAATTTAAATATATTGAACACTTAAACACATAAATTTACAAATGTTTATTCAAATATTTTAACTCTCGACATCGAGACCAACGTTTCTTATGTATGTTTGCTCTCTTTTTTTATTTTTTCCTCAATCAAATCATGTGGTATTTAACTCTCTTTTGCTTTTTGTCATACTTGTACATTTGAAGGATAAATGCAATGAATTCAAAACAGAATAATCCACTCAGTAAGATAAAGCAAAGTTTGTAAACTATTCTGTATATAGGGAATGATTCCTTCACATCCAATCTAAAGTTTATTTTGGCAAGAACACAAGTTGATGTATGAAAAATTTCATAATCAATAAAATATTAATAATATCGATTACAAGAATTTAAATTAAGGACCTTAAGTATGCATATTTAAGTCAAAATCACTCGTTGTTTTTCTGCATTTTTATTTTATTTTATTGATGCTCTTTGTTAATTAAGACTTTATAATGTGGTGAAAAGATAAGTCTCACATCGCTTAAAGTCCTGACATTCACAAGATTTAAATATTTTTTAGATACTTCCTACTCACAAACTAGTTTTTGGATGAAACTCAAAGATTTAATATGGTATCAGAGTTATGGTTGCAGAAAAGGGTGAAGAGTGATGGGATAATAAGTCCCACATCGCCTGAAGTCCTGATACTTATAGGGTTTAAATATCCTTTGGATACTCCCTACTCATGAGCTAGCTTTTGGGTGGGACTCAAGAGCCTAGTATAAAAAATACGTTTGTATTCATCAAGGGAAAAATACTCATTTAAAATATAATATAAATTTGATTTTTTTAGGCCTTCAAAATTGAGTTTAAAGTTGGGAGCATTCTAAAAAAAACTTAAAATTATTAACTCCAAGTTTGATAATAACATTTTAATATACTTTGACAATACTAAATTCAAAAATAACAATATATTTGTTAAAATTTTTTTAATAATTATTAATTTTAAACTTGTCTTTTGCGATTCTTCCATTTAAAGTCTAAGGGTGAACAAATAATATATTTAGTTTCGTTGAGGTCAGTTTTTCTTTTTTATTTTTTAGTTTTGAAAGGACGGAATCTGAATGATGATCCTGATAATTCCCTGATATGATAATATAATTACTTTTTCAGATTCGATTGTTGATATGCTCGTTGGATATAATTGAATTGTACATTTTTATTGGCCCTGTTTGGATGACAAAACAAACCATGGTTTGGAAGGTTAAACCATAGTTTGCATATAAAATCATCCAAACAGGCAGGCCAAATCTCCTAAACTAACCTTAGAATAGTTGTTTGGAGAGAGGTTTATATAGTTATATGGTTTTTTAAGGGGAAAAATTGGGAAAATTCCTCTATTTCAAAAATTTATCTGGGAATGATATTTTTTAAATTACTACTATAAATTTCAGGTACTATTTACTAATTAATTTTCAATCAGAAAGTTTTTCTTTCAGATTTTCTAATTTTTTTTTTGTCGTGCAATTTCTTTCTTGGGGAAGGGAGAAACTCTTTTTTGTTTTTTAAAGGAAAAGAAACAGAAACAGAAACAGAAAGAAAGATATCGGTTATAACTTATAAGTAAAACGACCTTTTTTTTAAAAAAAGAAAGAAGGACAAGGTAAACAATAATTATTATATTGCTCTTATTATTGCTTAAACTCAATATATTTTATTTTTAAACAGACAAAAAAATTCTTTTTTTTTTGGGTGAAAGTACGGGGCAATTGCCCATGTATTATTTCAAAACTGTACGTGGGAAATTGACTCCCACAAAGTTATTGTACAAATGGTCTTTAACTTTCCTGGGAGGTTCATTAAAAATACTGAACACATCCTTCTATTCTAGACTATAATTTGCTAAGCAATCAACACAAGAATTTCCTTCCCTATGCACATGAAGGAATCTAACCTGTACAAATTTATACAACTCAAAGGCAGTTATTTTTAGCAGACTCGACTCAAATTTCTCACCCTCATAGATTCTACACAGCAAATTTACAACAGATTTAGAATCGCATTCAACAATCAAAAAGTTTATGTTTAAGCTCTTTACTATCTACAATCCAGTTTAAAACACCCCAGATTTCTGCCTTCACGGCAGTGCAAATTCCCAGCTTTCTTGCAAATCCCTTGACCCATTGACCATCGTTGCTTCTTATCAGTCCCCCACATCCTACCAAACCAAACTACCCTTTTGAAGCCCCATCAACATTCAGTTTCAACCATCCCTCTTCAGGGTTGCTCCATTTCACATTAGCTATCTGCTTTGGTTCATTCAGGATTGCAAATTTCTCATGCGCTAAGTAGATCTCAGCCACATAACGTTCAACAATCATTTTTGGCTCGTTCGAAAAAGCAAAACCATCTTCAAATAAGCTTTTGCTCCTCCATTGCCATAGAAACCAGCAAGTTACACCAAAGGTGATAACCCATCTCTCTGTTTCTTGACTTAAGTTCCAAAACAGCCATTCCTTTCCTCTTAAAGTGTAAAATTCATTCACCCCTTCTTTGGGAGTTAATTTTCCGTCCAGAAATTCTTTCGAAGTTATCAAGCACCTCTAGAATATTACACATATGTTCTACAGAAGCTTCACAAAATAACAGTAATTCATCAGCAAATAGGAGATGAGAAATAAGAGTACCTCTTCTTCCAAGCTTTATTGGATGCCACGCATTATTGTCAACACAATCAACTATCACATGAGTCAACTTCTCCATTCCAAGGACAAAAAGATAAGGAGATAATGGGTCTCCTTGTCTCAACCCACTTGGAGGGTAAAAGATCTCTCGCTTTTCTCCATTCCACGTTATAGCCATGTTTGAAGTGCTAATATACTTTAAAATCAAGTTTAACAAAGGTCTTGTAATAGCAACTTCCTCCAGTACCTTTCCCACAAAACTCCACGACATTCTATCTTATGCTTTTTCCAAATTAATCTTGATCGCCATGTACCCTTTCTTCCCAGACATTCTATTCATAGTATGGAAGACTTCCTTAGCAATCATGATGTTATCATGAATATTCCTTCTTGGAACAAAACTAGTTTGATGAGGGGAGACTAGCTTGTCCATCAAGGGTTTCAGTCTATTCACACAAAAAATTCTTATTTAGCTGGACAAAATAATCTTATTTATATTCTATTAAAAAAATCATATTTATATAATTAATTTTGTTTAATTCTTTCCTCAATTGAAGGGATCATTAATTCATCATTGTACTACAAAATCAGAACATAATCACTCAAAATCATCTCCATCAAGATTCAACCCATCAACTACAAATTCTTAATTTCATTTAAGAGCAACTTGCCTAAAAATGGTGTGATCAAAAGGAGCAAATCAATCTCCCAATTTTAAAGGTATCACTGATATTTTTCAAATTATCATCAGTTTCCAAACTTATTGTTCATGCTCAATAAAATTACAAACACAAAATTATAACAAAAACTACAAACATAAAATGAGTTACAATGAATCTTGTGCATGTGTGTTCATTGTCCAAGACTTCAAGCCGACTAATTTGACTAATTTGATCAACAAGTTTTTAATATTTGTCATATTAGGTTTTTTAATCACACACAATCATGTGTCATATTTTTAAAATATTAGTATTTAATTGTATTTAGTTATAAGTTCATATGAAACAAAAAAAAAACTCATAGTCATATATAATTAGAGAACTTGACATAATAGATATAAGAAACTTAACCTAAGTTTTTTCTTAATTTGAATCTTTTTTCTCTTTTCTTGTTCATATTCATAATACGTTTTCTCTTTATACTTATCTAAATATACTATTATATATTTACAAGTGATTGTAAACTATTTAGATTAGAATTTAAATTTATTACGAGTTTAGGTTAGCATCACTGATAAGAACTCTTATCTAAATCAAGCTTGTCCATTCGTGACAAAGGTGCAAATTGCTTGAATTTGGATCATAAACTCGTAAAAATTTATCTCCATTGATAAATAACTACTAAAAATATATAATTAAATAATTAAAATACAAAAATAAAATAATTTGGTTTTAACTTTCAATATATCTCAAATAGCTGGTTAAAAAAAAATTCAAATCCAAACTTCTTCCTATTTTAGTCTTTCATTTTTTCCCCCTTAAATGCCAATTCTTAATCAGAGGGTAAATGTTGTGAGTTTGCGACAATAGATCGGAAGTACATGACTTTACAATTTCAAAATGGGGTAACTTATTTTTGGTATTTCTCCTTTTTGTATTATATTAAGTTTTATCTTTTGGACCAGGTCCTCGTATATGCTTTGAAAATGAATTCAACCTGATATATGTTTCTCTTGTTGGATTCGGTAAAAAATTAGTGAGTTTAACAAGTCAACCGTGAGTTCAATTAAATTTATAATTAGTATGAATTTAATGACGAGTTGACATGATATCGTAATTTAGAGACACAAAAACCATAAATTTTGTGGGTCAACTTGCAAATTCCGTTGAGTTTCACAAGGTTTTGGTAATTTCAAAAAGCACTTTTTAAAAAAATGATTTTATGTAAGTTGGGACAAAATTCCTTTTATATACTTACTTTTATTATAAAATAACTTTTAAAATTATAATTTGATTTTTTTCTAAACACTCAATTAGTACAAGTTTAAGAAAAAATTGATACTCATTCGATCTTAAATATAAAACTTATTTTACAGTATAATTTATATTATAAAATAAGTCTTATATTTAAGATCAGAGTAATATAATTTTGTAAGTTAGAAACACAGCAATTATAAACTTGATGACTTTCTTGCCAATTAAACAATAACTTGGATATTTAAACTAGTGTGGCACGAAGGCATGGCAATGATTCAAAGCCCAACACTAGAGAGAAGTTCTAGAAGGTTGGCTTAACAGTTCGAGTATAACGCATGCACTTCCGTCATATGGTAAATACATAATTTAACTATTTAAATTAGTTGCTACCTCTAATCTTTAATATAAAATTCTATTTGATTTTTATTTTGATCCTAAATATAAGACCTCAATATATTTTTTCTCTCATATTTACTCAATTTTTTTTAAGATAGTCCTTCTAATAATTCTAGTTCTAATCAATACACTTATTAGCAAGGATATTTTAGAAAAGGCAACATCTATTTAGGACAAGTAACTAACTCAACTTACTTTCTTAATCTCCTCAAATTAGTCAATTGAATTTTATAATTAGGATCGGGTAGTATTTATCTAATCGCTTAATGGAGCCAATTTTGCCCCTTTTTCCCCTTTCAGGTGACAAAATCACCGTTTTTAAGAAAGAGAAAACGAGTATTTTAGAGTAACTATACTTTTTTTTTTTTCAGTTTTCAATTTGATAACTTTGTTTTTTCCTCTTAATTAATTTTTAATTTTACTCCATTAATATCGTTAACTTTTACTTGGAGACTAAAAATACTAATAGAACAAAATTACAAGAGTTAATATGATTAAAAAAATAAATAATTTAATTAAAAAAGCACATAGGTATCAAATTAAAAATTGAAAAAAAATATAGGTATCTCCAAAAGGATTTTTTTCTTTAAAAAAATAAAATTTTGAGCCCAATTAATAAGCATTTCATTAGTTTAATTAGCTTTAATCTTGGTGGCAAAAAAATTAGCCTGAATCCAAATTAGAGTTTAATTATAAATAATATGTAGGTTAAGAGTCCGCTTAGAATAATTTATAAGTAGCTTTTTAATTGTGATTTACGGAATATAAGATAAATATGTGTGATAAATTTTATCTCGACTTACGTAAAATGTGCTTATAAGTAATTTTAATCATGATTCCAAATGGGATCTAAGTTGCTTGTAAATATTATGATAAATATTTACTGGTAAAATTGAGTATTCTCCGATAATTTATGATCCAAAAGTGCTTTTTGGCCCCAATTCAAGTAAATAAAGTTAACATAGCCTAATAAATGTTAGAGGTATTTTAAGAAAACTATTCTAAATTGTTACCAAAATTAATTGAAAAAATGAACTTAACTTGATTTGTTTTAAA
This sequence comes from Neltuma alba, assembly GCF_004799145.2. NCBI lineage: Eukaryota > Viridiplantae > Streptophyta > Magnoliopsida > Fabales > Fabaceae > Neltuma > Neltuma alba. The sequence goes on from NW_021636683.1 coordinate 29,050, forward strand.
ATTTTGCCAATTAGATAAAGAAATCTTATATACAAGGGTAGGTCTCATGCACGTGACTCAAAATAAATCAAAATTTGTAAAATGTGACCTCTATGCTTTTAGTTTTTTTTAGTCAAAAGAACTTTTTTTGAACATTTGCACTTGTTTCCATAGTTATAATTAAAGAAAAATATTTATATTAAATTTCTGATATCTATTATGTCAATTTTTTCAATCATACTTATTCATACGTTCTTCTTTTTGTTTCTTTTTATCAAGATTTATAGTTTAATCATCCCACCTTGGGTCCTTCATATAAGACATGACTAATTTTGAGAGATCAATAAAATTAAAAAAATTACTTTAAATTATATATTTTTAAAAAAATAATTTATTTGATTTATAAACTGATATATAATTTAATTATACATATAACAATTTCAAAGAAATCATAAAGTATATATGTTATAATTAGGTAATCTTTTAGTTTCATTAATTTCTCCAAATTAGCGGATAGATATTATATCAAGGATCAAAGATAGAAATATTTTTTAAAAATAAGACACATAGCTATATATATAATTTGAGAATTTAACATAATAGATATAAAAAATTTTAATCTAAATATTGTTATTTTTATTATATCCCAACTCAAGGTAAAATACACAGCGCTCCCCGTAGGTTTTTTATTTTTTGGCCACCCGCAGTTCATACTTTGTAATTATTTGGCATACGGATAACGGATCCCTCGGCCCTCGCCGTACGCCCGTTACTTTTCAGCGTTCCACAAGTAGCCTTGATCAAATATTAAGAAGGGCAAAATAGCCATCTAAGAGTGCTTTCGAAGGGCTGTATTGTCTTTCTACTGCTCCATGCAGTGGCAAATTTGTCTTCATGATACACTATTTCAGTAAATATGAAAGTAGTTGGAGGGCAAGATCGTCATTCAAAGAAATTAATTTTTTATGGGTTGCCAAAATAAAATATTAATTTCATATCCATGCGGGGACCACCGGCGCTTCCCACCACAGCCAAGCAATTTCTATTTTTAAATTTGAGAAGGAATAAAATATTTAAATAAAAATCGTTAGAATATTTTCCGAAATATTTTAATATTCTAACGCCCTTTTTAATATTTCTTTGGTTTCTTCTCCTTCGTTTCTTCTATGGAATCCCCTCTCTCATGGCTTCTTCAGAAATCCAAATTTTATCTCTCTAAGGTTTCTCTCTCTACCATTACTCTCTCTCTCTACCATCCATTATCTTGTTTTGTTCACCGAGGAAGTTCATTACATTGCTGATCTGTGCTTCGATATCTGTTGATTCTGCTTCGATTCTATCCTTTTATCATAACTGGTGAGTGCCACCTCTTTCAAATTCATTTTCTCGGCTAAGTTTCGCCAATTTTGAATTCCTTTTGTTGTTTTATGTTTTATCTAATCCTTAGATTATGAATTTACTCAAATGCAACTTGAATTTTGCCATGATCGTTTTAGTTTCCAAGAATCCGAGATAACGGGGAAATGGTTCTGCCGTGGCAATAGTCCTGTGATCGTATGAAGTGTGGGAGATTTTATATGTTTGAATGTTTTCCTAAAAAGGTTGGATTGGACATGACGTTTTGACAGAAAAAAAATCATATTTAGTCAGTATTTGATTGTTCAGTATTCAAAAGGAAGATTTTGTACGGAATATTTTTGAAGATAACATTTCTTTGTTTTTTTTCCCCCCTCCCTTTTGCTCAATTCAGTCATTTTCTGAATTCTTTTTTTTAAAAAAAAAAATACTTTGTTGCACTCTGAAGTGAATTATTTGATCTTGATTGCTTTTAAACATTCGCGCATGATATGTCGGCCAAGAAAATTTGAATTTCTTGGATAGATTTGCCAGAGTCGTCTGAAATGAATCCGTGCTCGCGTATAAAATTGTCAGGTGTATGAGTCTCTAATATGGGACTGATCATAGTTATCGATTTGTCGGAACTGTCCCCGTTCTATCTGTTCTGGATGGATGGGATGAGCTAATAGGTCAAAGTAAAGTCTTGCACAGTGGGAAATTCAAGAACATTTCAATGGCTGGCCATGATACTGGAACTTCTATTCCTGCAATTTTGCTATTGTATGCTTATTTTCCACCTGATGTTTCAGGTGATCTGATTACCGAAGTTTTACAAAATATTAACCTTTTATTTTCTACTGCAGCTGATTTCCCTGTTTCATAAATGGGCACTGTTTGAAGTTGCGAAATGGATTTGCTTATGAGATGCAAAATATAATGGCTTAGTCAACTGGAGTTCTGGGAATCGCAACATGTTGACAGACTTATTGCAGCCTCTGAATCACTGCTACAGTGAAAAGTGGATTATTCATGATATTAAATCCTTCGTGCTACTTTTTGATGCCACCTCATTTTTACAAACCAGTTGCCAACACTGTGTTGACAGTGTAGACATCCTTCCATGGAGTTTGTTTCTGTCTTTTTGAAGACTTACTGTTTATAGTGTTGCGATTCTAAAAATGGAAAGGTTAGTTTATTTTTTGCTTGATTCATGTCGTTGTTGGGGTCTCATTTTTGCTAGCAGATTAATATTTATATGCTGTTTCTTTCTAGATATGAAATTTTGAGAGAGCTAGGAGATGGTTCTTGCGGTCATGTATATAAGGCCCGTGATTTGAGGACATACGAGATTGTAAGCAACTCGGGCAAAAAGCAGTTCTTTCAATCTTATGCTTGATACGTTTATTCATCATTCTTGTTTTGAATAATTCTTTATTGCGTTGTAAACATTTTTGTCACCTTATTGGTAACATAATGTCATGACTTTATTACATGCAATGGTCAGTTTAAAAGTGAGATATATAATTAGGCTTTCTGTGGTTGAATCGGCTCAGAGATGGTGTAACTTCATCTATAGTGAGCAATGAAGGGCAACATGGATATTGTGTTCTCCTTTCTTGTTGCCCCCACTCCCCTCTCTTGAAACACATTGGGGTCAAGCTAGTAGCTGATATTTAGCTTCTGCTTTATATAGACAGCTTTGAAATTATTAGTGCTTGCAGATTTTACATTTTATAATATCTGTTGATGCTATTGTCATGCCCTTTTTTTTTTTTTTTGGTGACAAGGTTGCTGTCAAAAAGTTGAAAACAAAGTTCTATTTCTGGGAAGAATTTACAAATTTAAGAGAAGTCAAGGTATATGGTACAGTAAACTTTAGCAGTTAGGAGGGGTGATTACTAGATTCCACATTTAATTTTTATTATTCTTGTTTCTCTATTCATGTGTATAGCGTTCCTTTTGCAGGCTCTCCAAAAAATGAATCACCCAAATATCATAAAGTTGAAAGAGGTTATCAGGGAAAATAATGAACTGTTTTTCATATTCGAATACATGGTGAGGGAGCTTATATTCTTCATTTTTATTTTCTTTTGTGATTTTGTGTGCATAAAATATGAATTAAATTTTCCTTGTTTTTTCATGAATCATGATTACTGAAAAAAAAATCACATTAAAGAGTTATTTATTATATTTTAACTGAATCATACTTTGATAGTAAAATGATGTGTAGAAGAGGAAGGTTGAAACTTAGGAGGAAATGAATACTTTACAAAATAATAAGACTTGGGGCTTCAATTCCAATGTGCATCCATCAATGAAACCTCTCCTAACTGCCTGGAAGTAAAATACCTGATGATTATGCTTTGCTCGTTGTCAGCAAATGCAGGAGGCTCATATTGGTCCTATTATTACAGCTTACAACTTTGTATACTAGAAAATCATGAATTCTTATGTAATTTTATTGATTAGTTGCTGAAATAAATTGAAAAGATGATAAATTTCTATGGACATGAAAAATTAAAAAGTAAATTAATAAATCCAAAATATTTTCTAATTAACATATGAAATTCATGATTTGAGTACATAAATTATGTGACTAAATGTTAGAAATAGTTATTCTGTGCACACTTTACTTCACTTGAGTGATTGCTTTCTTTGTCTCCCCTGTTTCTTCTTTCTTTCACTCCAAAGTTCAAGAACCTACTGTTTTCTTTTTGGACCAGAGGACCTGCTAGCACCTTGAGTGCCTTTTTTGATTTATTGCAAGCTTTTAACACTGAGCTTCTCTTCAGGATTATAATCTTTATCAATTAATAAAAGACAGACAAAAGCCCTTTTCAGAGGAAGAGATACGTTCCTTCATGAAGCAAGTGCTGCGAGGTCTTAGTCACATGCACAAGAAAGGATTCTTTCACCGGGACTTGAAACCGGGTAAGACATATTGTACCACACCAAATCTTTGTTGTCACCGTATTGTTTATATTTTCTTGCCCAATCTGCTTGAAGTGTCAAACAAGTCATGTTCTCACAGTAGTTATTTTCTTTATAAAGAGAATTTGCTGGTGACAAATGACGTTCTTAAAATTGCTGATTTCGGACTGGCTAGAGAAGTATCATCTATGCCTCCTTATACTCAATATGTTTCCACACGGTGGTAAGTCATATTCTAACATGCCCTCTTTCTTGTTTTTCTCTTTTTCACAAGTGTGACAAAATACTCTCTACATAACAGTTTTTGATGTAAAGTCAACATTCTATATCAATTTTGTGTAAGTGCATGTGCTTTGAGGAGCTATTTTCTCATTGTCATCTTTTCATTTTCTGCTTGTGGATGCAGGTATCGAGCTCCAGAAGTTTTGTTACAGTCTCCATGTTATACTCCTGCTGTTGGTAAGCATTAATTTTCTGTCTGTTCCAAAATTTTCTTATACATTTCACCCAATAAGCTGGTTTATTTTTCTTATAAACATGGCTTAGTAGTATCTTTGGGATAGCTTTTGGGATCCTGTAAATTCAAGAGCAAAGAGTTATGATTTGAAGTTTTAGTCTCAATTTGATTTTGACAGGCTTCACTTTTGGGGTCTCAATTTGATTTCGAAAGCATACTGTTGATAGGAGATGATTGGTTAAGCCTAACAATGCACCCTTTTCCAGTATATTAGATTTGACTTACTTGAAGATTCTCCCACCAATCCCATTTATCCTCTTTCCCTCAGTCCAAAGAAGTTAGAGCGGTGGTCTAGCTTTTGAGCCGGAGCTGGAATGATTGGTTAACACTCTCTTTTGGCATTTACCCCCCCCCCCCAAACAAAAAAAGAAAAAAAAACAAAAGAAATCCCAAAAAAGAAAAAGAAATCTCTCTGCAACTCGGGGACTCTATAGTTTTTAGGGTCTAGTGATCCTTATTTGAAGAGCGAAATATGTTGAGTTCAGATGCTGTTTGGGTGAAGGGTAATGTTCTAACAAATGGAGCATCCTGGGAAGTTCTCTTCCTTTAGTGCCGAGGGTTTCTCATAAGTACAGCTCTTCCATTGAATTAGCTATCTTTTGATGTCTTTGACTGGGTGAGAATATACTGTAGTAACTTTGCACAAATACTCCCAGTATATCGGTGCAAACTTCACAAATATAATGTGCTCTGTTGCTGCATGTGCATAGTCAGTGAGAAGTTAGATAATAAATGTAGATGATCAATGCATGTCTAGATTCTGTATTGACTGTTATATGATGAAGTAAATGTACCTAGATATGTACATGTATCCATACATAATACATTAATGTGCTATATTTGGAGATTGATAAGCACAAGTGCAAGCTTGTTTGGAATTTATTTTTATTATATGAGGACTCTTGTAGCAGTGAATAAAGAATAGCTATTATTTTCAGACATGTGGGCAGCTGGCGCTATATTAGCTGAACTTTTCAGCTTGAACCCCATATTCCCTGGTGAAAGGTACCTTGCACTGCCAGTTTTTATGCTTTTTAGTTGTGTTGAAAATGTGAATGTGTCATCTTTTGTGCTTTTATCTCTAGTTTAATATGTTTGTTTATTCTTTCTGTTAAAATGATTGCTTGTGATGTTTATGCATGTCAATATGATTGGGGGAAGTATAGATCTAGCTATTGAAGCTTATAATTGTTACTGTTTGGGAGGATGGTGAATCTTGTTCTTAGTATTAATATTGAGGAACTTCAGTGTAGCAAGATCTTGTCAGCATTGGCATATCTTGTGGTAATTTGGAATATGTGGTTGGGGCTAATATTGAACTACTTAAGTTTGCGGTTTTTGATAATTATTTCATTGATTGAAAATATTGCTTTCAAGGCTTCATTATATTTTTAGGTGTTTTCACATTCGGATTCAGTAAAATTGTTATTAATTTTTAAATGAAAGAACAAAACAACTCAATTACTTGTTTTAAAGTTCCCACACAGCATTTGGTAAAAGTTAAAGCTTTTTCCATTGAAGTTATTCACGCGTCTTTCTTTTTATATTACACCTTACTGATGGTTTCCGCTACAGAAATGAAATATGAAGTTAAGATTGTATATTTAGATCACAAACGTTTTTTGGAATGATGAGTTAGTAAGCTTCCTCTCTCATCTTATGAGACCCGTTTCTCTTTGGGCAGTGAAATAGATCAACTGTACAAGATATATTGTGTTCTTGGTACCCCGGATTTGACTTCATTCCCTGTGGGAGCAAACAACTTGAGGCTATTAGACATCGTTGGTCATGAAGTGGTAAGTGTTTCTAGGACATGCCTGATTGTGTCCTTTTCTATTTGCTTCATATTTTTTCTGTTAATCATTTACTCTTATCTTTAATTTTCCCGATGCTTTTGCATAGGTTCCACCTTCAAAGCTTTCTGATATAATTCCTAATGCTAGCTTGGAAGCTATAGATTTGATCACGGTAGGTTTGATCAATTTATCTGTTTATTGACTATCCATGTCAAATGTGCTTATTACCAGAAAAACTTGCAAAATTTCTCATGAAATTTGGCTCTGTGAATTTGCTATTTTTTAACATCTGCTGCACTGTAATTTTTGTAGCAACTGTTATCATGGGACCCATCAAGAAGGCCTGATGCAGATCATGCACTGCAACATCCTTTTTTCCATGTAATTTGTGCTCCAAATTCCATTTTCTTATTTTTCGTTTTGGTTTCAATTACTGATTTATGTTGGACAGGTGAGTACATGGGTTCCTTGTCCAATTCGCGATCCACTTGAACTAAAGCTGAGTAGCAAGAGTAAGAGGATTCATTGTTGTTCTGTTCTATGACCCCTTTCTGTCGATGTTTAAATCCATTTTTGTTAGTAAGATTGCTATTGGGTTAAAGTTTCTGGCCTCATTTATTGCTTTCCTCCTGCTCTACTTCACAGGGGCAAAACCAAATCTTGAGCTCAAGTTGCAGGATTTTGGTCCCGACCCCGATGACTGTTTTCTTGGCTTAACGCTAGCTGTAAAGCCCAGCATTTCAAACTTGGGTAAACACTTCTTGAACTCTTTAACGGTTGTAACAGCGGCCTGTTTAAAGGTTCAGTTGACATTTGTGATTGTTCTTTGATTACCCACGTCCCATGAATTATTTTGCTGTTACGTGTTTTTTTGGCAGACTGCTTGTTACAGTTTCCAACTTTTTGTTGTTGAAAAATCCAATCCAGTTGTGACAACTTGTCTTGGCCGCTGTTCCCTCTATAATTGTGCATTCGTGAATTAGGTTCAGGTTGTGCCTTCTTTGTATTAAAATTTATGTTAAAAATGAATAAGTGAAGCTAGTTTTATCTGACATGGAGAGCGGGTTAATTGACTGTGAACTTGTTTTAATTGTTTATTTATAATTTGTATGTAATGCCATGCCTCCCGGGGGAGCCAAAAAAAAAAAAAACCCTCTTCTTTTCTGGATTCCTTTATTAGGATTTGGACCCAGCATGCCATCAATGCCTATCTTTGGAACCTTAGATATTTTATGTTCAAAGAAAATGGTTTTTGTTATCGTTATTATTTTTTATTTTTGAGAAGATTCTGTAGCTGGATCTGTCTCGATTATGGATACATAAAGTGGCGTTTCTTGATTGCTTGACTATTTTCTTACATGTATGTCAGTTAAAGAGAATCTCACAAGCTCTACCCAACATCTATTAATTTATGCTGTCAACAGTAACTCTTAGCTTGGTGTGTTGAGTCAATGTTCTTTTGTTTGAGTTCTGTTTGAAATTTTTGGGGTTCTATATAACCATTCATTCCATATATGTTTTTTTACGTTGCCTTGGAATCTCTTCACGCACAAAACTTTCCCCTTGTTGATTCTAAAATTAGACAAGCCAGCCCATCTAATTATTTACTCTGCTGCAGATGGGACCCACAATGTATCGCAAGGCATGGGAGAGGTAGGTCCCCATTGCTGTGAATATTGCGTCACATTTAGTTCTTTTTCTATTTGTTGAAATCCTGATGTTTAAAGGAAAACTGTATCTATATTTTGACCAAACACATGCTAAAAATGCAGAATGTGCTGTTCTGTTCCGACTTCAGTGATCATTCAGACCAATCAGGTATTTTTTTTTTATCCTAATTTTATTTGTTATCTTAATCTTTCATAAGCAAAACTATATCTACATTTTGTTGCTTCTGATTTTTGACTTCAAGACTAAGATTAATCTGGAAAAATTCTTTAAGGAAACATTATGCCCCTTTCCCTTGTCCCTAAGAAAGGAACTGTATTATAGGAGATTCACATAACCCAACTAGAAGAAATCCTTCAAATTATATCTTGAACAAACTGAAACAGGGAACAAACATCGTAGAAATTTAATGAGCTGAATGGTAAACACCATTATGATGACAAAGACAATTTATCCCACTGAAGTACGCCCCCACTAACAGTAAATTCTTGTACATTCAAAAAATAAGAATTTGCTAGAATCCGAATAGAAAGTATTTGGAATCTATGTGCTGGGTTCATATGCATATGACATTATATAATCTGAGTTGATCAGAATAGTAATATGATCGTGATGTTATTTGACGTATTTAATAAGGCGTGTTAAAATTATATAATCTGAGTTGATCAGTTGCCTAAACATGGGTGTAAAAGTCTCCTAAAACATTTCTTCATAATTTGCATTTGAGAGCAGTGCAAATAAATGCTTTGCCAAATGCTTGCTCTTATAAAATGAGGACAAGCGGTTTTTGAATGATAATGTGTGCTTTCTTTTGTAAATAAATTGGCTTGCCAATGATCAACTGAAACTCGAGTGGCAATTCTATATCTTTGTGGAACTTTTTAGGTCCTGGTAGATAAAATTATTACTCCAATTTTCTTCCTTCTTTCGTGATTTTTTCCCCCTTTTATATACTTTTCTTTCTTGACAATAGCGAGGTATGGTTATTGTTTGCTCTAGTTTTTTGGACATTTTTGTCTCCGGATCAAAATGGAGTGCATTCCTCAGCTGAGACTTCGCTATCATTGTCATTTGGGTGAGTTCTTTATTGTTTTTCCTGCTTATAAATAGATGATGTCATAGTCTCGGGCTTAGTACTTGTTTCAATTTCACAACCGTAGGGAGGCGTCTTTAAGGTATAAATGTTTGTGATATTATAAACCATAAAAATGTATATTTTTTAAGTCATAGGCCATACAGGCCTATTGTAATTTCAAGATGTTAACAGCTCCATAGTGTTTTCGATGCTTTTATAGTATTGTTGGATTTACTTACACATGCATTAGTAGCAAACTATTATTTGGGATGGGAAAAGGCTTTTTATCCTGTCATTGAATGCTTTTCATTCTGCCCCATGGAGTTAGTTCCAGCTTTTCTTAGTTGTTGGCTTGTTAACCATCAAATTGAAGCTACGAGTCTAGGCCGATTAGGATCTCACGGATCCTGTAACTGCCAAATGATTAGGATGCAACTGATGAGATCATAGTTGAACAAGATGAAATCATAAATTATGTAAAATTATTATACATGGTCGAGAACTTTAATTATTTAACAAATAAACCATGAAACACCTATGCAAAAACAATAAAAGAACATAAATTTCAATCACATTGGAGCTTGAATTAGGAAGTAATCCTGATATTACCAAACCATATTTGTGTGACGTTTCCTCTTTGGCAGTTCAATTCAGCACCAACCAATTGGAGTTCCACAGTCGACAGGATTCTCCTTTCAGCCTCTGCAGCCTAACATCTTAACTCCTCCATTTTTGGCTGTGTCTTCTCCTTTCCAGAGTGGGCACTGCCTTTAGATGATTGATTGAACAACAACCAATTATGATCTTAAATGTTTCTGATGTACCAAAAGCTTTTTCTTTTTCGGTTCATATGCAGTTCTATCTACCATTGGTATAGTTTCTCACTATCATGAAACAGAGAATGTAATTATTGGACAGCTTCTCAGGGCATTTAACTCCATTTCTTAGCTGTGATTCTGGAACTCTCAGACCTGAAATTTTCTGATCAAATATAGAATATGAAATCTCAAGGAGGTCAGCTTTTCCTTACGTCAGCATCTCTTTGCTTGAATTTTCAAGAACGTTACTGTTAGACTTCACACATTTAGCAGTAAGTGTTAATTACTATCCCCTCCATTCCTTTTTACAAGACGTTAGCACTTTGGGGCAAGAAAGTCAATTAAAATTAGTTAGTTGTTTTAAAATTTTAAAATTTTATTATTAATAGGAAGCTGTTTATTTATTTAGAAGACTATTTACTCACTCAGGGAATATCAAAGCAAAAGATATTTAGAAAAAAATTAATGTTTTAGATAAATAATGTATAATACCTCGGATGCTTAACATAAGAGTGAGTTAGAGATTCCATTTGGTCCTAAATATAAGAATTTATGTTACTTTTTATATTTATTCTTTTTTTTTTTTTTACAAAGTAGTATCTATGATAATTGCTGTTTTCACTTTTAATGCATATTATTAACAAAGATATTTTAATAAAGATAAAACCTATTTATTATAAATAACTAACTTAACGTCATATAATAACTTTTGGGGTGAAACGATCTGAGTCTTCTGTCCCCTCCACTGTATCATATGAATTACCAATAATTATAATTATAATTACTATTAGTAATTAGTAACTAGCATAATTCTCAAAAAGGGTCTTCTAGCCAAGAGAAGTTTTAAAAAGGGTCTTTCCTTCTTCAGAAAAGTCAATTTCTTTCTAAATTCCTATGACCCTAAATTCTTCAAATTTTTTTCATCATAATCCAGAGCAGCAGCACATATAAGAATCATTTGTCCGAGGCATAAAGTGAATTGGTGAATCATCCATAGAGGAACTGCGCAAGTCTAAAGGCCTAATTTCATAGAGAATTTGGTTTTTTTTTTTTTTAAATGCTCAGTATTCCAGGTGCAGCGTAAAACGATATCGTATTTCCTCGTAGGTTTGATTAAAAGTCTTTACCGAAGAGTCTCGTTGACTTCTTTAAACTTTCTACCAAGTCAAATGTTGTGAAACTTACCACAGATTGTTAGAAGATTAAATTATAAGCAAATCGTTAAATTTCTTTTAGTACTAATAGATTTCAAGGAATTTCATATTTATGAGTCAAATTTTTAATTTCTCACGAAATTTGATATTAATTTTAAGTTTTAAAAAATTTTAATTTTGTTTTAAAATGTATATCCTTAGATATAATGTTTATATGGAGACAATTCTTTCTAGCCCTAAATATAAAAACCCATTTTATAGTATAATTTATATAGAAAAAGAGGGGTATAATTTTAGTTGAAGCTCCATTATATAAATAAATATAAAATATCTTATTTGCGGTCCCAACTTCTATTTATTTCCTTTGTTGAATCTAATCTATAGTTTAAACATTAAACCCCAAGTGAATCAACCAGTTCATTTGATTATTCGTCAATTTTAATTTCACTACATTAATAGTTATTTACTGGATGTTGATCATTGAAAAGTCAACAACGCGCAAAAAAAGAAAAGAAATTGGAATAGCGAAAATAAAAATATTGCCCCGACGTTGACATCTACCAAGAAGAAAATGCTAAAAATTATTTAACATGGTTTGAACAAATAGAGCTTAGCTATATGAACAGGTGAAAAGAGAACAAAAATACTCACAAGATATGTAAATTTACTTATTGACTTTTGTTATCAATATATCATATCTCATTTGATGGGATAATAAGTATATCTAACGTGAATCGTTAACGGTTCTCAAATCCACCATTGTAAATTTTCAAATAATCCAATGAAAACTTTCGGATTGTAATCAGTTTTCTTCAGATGTTACTTTTTTTTTTTTTAGTTTTCCTATCTAAATTCTGTACCCATTTTTTTCTTTTAAAAACAATATGTGAATAACATAGTATGAAGTTCTATACGAGAGCTCTACGGCTCTGGATTTCAATCCTTAGGCGTATATTTTTTCGGTCTTTAATATAAAATTTATTTACTTAATTTGATTAGATTAAAAAAATTAAGTAAGTAAATTAATTAATTATAAGAAATATGAGATGTTTCGGTTCTTATATTTAGGACTAAAATCAACTCAACAATTAGATCTTATATAAAAAACCAGAGGAGTATTTTTTATAATTAATTAACTTACCTAACTTTTTAATCTAATCAAATAGTTAAATAGATCTTATATTAAGGACTGGAGGAGTATAACGTGTTTTTCTAAAACATCATTATCTTCTTTAATATCATTTCTCCTTTTCCTACTTGATTATATTGAAAGTATCAATAAGAATAATTTAAAAAAATAAATAAATATGAGAAATAGGTTTATATTTAAGATTAAAATCAATTCAACAATTTGGTCTTATTTCTCCTTTAGTAAGTAAGTCATAGATAAGGAATTAATTTATAACTAAAGATCATATTTACTTCATTTGATTATATTAACAAGATTGAGAGAGTATCAATAAGAATAATTTAAAAAAATTAATAAATATGAGAAATAGGTCTTATATTTAAGATTAAAATCAATTCAACAATTTGGTCTATATTGAGGATCTAAGGAGTAGTAAGTAAGTCATAGATAAGGAATTAATTTATAACTAAAGATCATATTTACATATCATTTGGTATGATATTAACAAGTCATCCCATGATATTTTATTATACATTCCATTTGGTTCTTAATATATGAGTTAAATAACTAATTTGTAAATATTTAAAAACTAATATAATTAGTTATTTATTAAAAATATGTGTTAATTTTCATAAAATGTCCTATTTAATTATCTGTATTGCAAAACAACCTCTTGATTAGAAGCCCATTAACATATGTAATCAATATAAATGATTTGGAATAAAAACATATTTAGGAGATAAGGTAGATTAAGGTATTATAAAAGTCAAAATATATCTTTAATAAGCTGTTATATTTAGGATCAGAGAGAATGTGTAAGATCTTTAGATGGTTAAATTCCTATAGATTTCACCACAAAAAAAAAATCTAAATTAAACAAGTTGAAAAAAAACTACCAAAATATTTAAAAGTAAGAAGATTAGTACATGCAGTTAACTTATGGATCTTCTCAATAAATAATAGGCGAAACCAAAAAAAGGAGGAGGAAAAAAAGTCAGCAGCAGCTTTTTCCATCACATACCCTACAGCTTCCTTGTAATTATTCCACAATTCTGAAACCATCTTCGTTACCATCTCCGAGATTTCCCCAGACATCTCTGCAACGTAGTTCACTGATTCATCAAACGATGTCTTCATTTTCTCGGAAAGTGTCGTCACAACTTCTCCGAACACATCCATTGATCCTGTCACACCATCCTTCACAATCTCAAACACTGTCGTCAAGATGAAGCTCACTGATTCCACCGCCAGGCTCATCAGAAACTCGAAAATCCCCCGGATAGCCTCCGTCGCCTGCTGAAACCCGCCGCGCACCGCCTCGCCAGGAAACTTCAGACCGTGGATCAGCAACACCAGCAGGTGAGCTATGGAGGAGAAGATGAGACGAGTTAGGATGCTCCATAGGGTTATGACACCGAAAGTTATGAATCTCAGAAGAAGGATTAACATTGAAGGACTGTAATTTTCCAACTGATCTTGATGTTTAATGAAGGAAGGAAGGAGACTTGGAGGAGAAGGCAAAGCATCAGGAGATTGTTTATATAATCAAATCAAACTGAATATATATATATATATATATAAGGAGACTTTGAAGGATTCAAAAGTCAGATATTGTGATGATGTTTATGGGTTAATAAGGAAGAAGGTAAACCCTAGAAGGTGATTGGATAGAGAAGCTTCCTGTGGGATGAAGCTGATGAATTTATTGGTTGTTGCTTTGCTTAAATAACTCACATCTTCTCATGAAACTTGCAAGGTTTAAACGATGGAAACTATACATGGTTTCAACTGTCTGGTCAATTAAGCAATCTAAATAGTAAAAAGGAAAAAAAAAAAAAGTGTCGTTTGCTTCCATTTATTTATATATTTTTAGAATAATTTATAACTTTTTTGGATATTTTAAATTATATATAAACCACACTTAAATTTTGAAAATTATAATCTTTTCAGTAAATTAAAGATCATCCACTGTTTTTCTTAAATAAACCATTGATGTCTAACATTATATTTTAGGTTATGTCTAACATTAACTCTTCTCAGCTCTCATTGTTTTATTATTATTATTATACTACTACTACAACAACGACAACGACAACGACAATAATTTTTTAATTTATAATAAAAAATAATTGATAGGACTAATTAATTATAATTTTCGAGAGGATTCGAATAGAAACAAACAAAGGAGCCGAAACTGTAAACGTACGCAAAGTAGCAAGTGTAGTAAAAGTGGAGATAGTGAATGATCTTCCAAAATAATAATAAAATATTTTTCATAAAAATTTTTGCCCAGAAAAATGATAGCTTAGATAATATATATTAACTTTTATTAAAATCACATGAACATTTTTTGCGATCTTACAATTGCTATGATTTAATAATAAAACTAGGATGCATATATGACTTCCTTTCCATTAATTAGCTTTTTTTCAAAATCATGAATACTCCCTTTTATTTTTAGAAGAAATCTATGTATACGTAGAAAATAAAAATGGACTCTTTACAATGAGAAAACCATTTAGAATTTTGCATTATTCATATTTTATTCCAAGAAGAGATCCGTAAGCTTTGAAAATAAAACATAATCTGTATGATTCTGGGACAAATCAAAATATATATTAATTTTGAAAGGCATGAGTATATTATTTGAGGAGAAAAAACTTGAAATATAAGTTCTCTTTTAATAATTTTTATAGCCTATAATCCTAAATAATTTGAAGCATTGAAAAAATGGGGAAGCTCCACTTGAACTTTAAATAATTTTAAATTAGTGTAAAAAAAATTTAAAATGCCCATATTTCAAAAAAAAAAAAAAAAGAAAACTAGTTGGCTCATTATCGTTGTTAAGGGAAAACTCTAAATTATATATGCCTTCTAGAGGGTTTATTACGTCCCTTTATTAAATAAATTTAAATGCAAGGCTTCATTACAGAACATGTACGCAACAAGACCTAAAAAGACAAAAGGGCCATGAAATGAAAATTAATCCCATGGTCATATTTGTTTGGCCACCAATCCTATGGTCATTTTCAAACATTGAAAACAGAAATTTGTATTTAAAAGTTATTTCAAAATTATTATTATTTATGTCAGTAGACTATGACAATTACCAATTTAATTCTCTCCAGTCCTAACCAAGGGTTGACACGTAGTTCTGAACATAAGATTTTTATTTACTTTATTTATTATATTTATTATTTTTTAAAAATTAATTTATTTAACTTATAAACTTACATATAGTCTAATATTATATAAAATATTTTAGAGAGATTATTAGCTAGTTTATTTAACTTCACTAATTTACTCAATTCAATTCAATAGCTTTTATATTAGTAATAGGAAGAAGTATTAAATTTTATTATGACACTAGTGTTGTCCCCTTGTGCCTAAGTTTTGAGGCTAGATTAGATGTAAATAAACTATGCAATAAAAAAAATTAAATATTAGGATCATAAGTTAGTGATCTCTTAATCTCTGAGCAAGACCACTGATCTAACATAGAATTAAAAAAAAAAAAAAAAGACTCCAGAGATTAATGCTCTTACGTTTCTTAATATAAGACTTATTTAACTAATTTGATTACATTAAGAAAGTTAAGTAAGTTAGTTAATTGTAAAAAATATGACATGTTTTTTTTTCTAAAATGTCATAATCATCTTTCTTAATATCCTCCCTCCCTCTTCTACTTGATTATTATTGAAGGAATATTCTTAGGGATGATTTAGGAGCAATTGATAAATATAAAAAATAGGTCTTATATTTATGACTAAAATCAATTCAAAAATTAGGTCATATATTAAGGACTGGAGGAGTATTTTATTAACCATAAGCCAATCATGAAGATGAGAATCTGAATCTTTAGTGGTTACTGACAAGTTTCGCTAATTCATGTTGCTTCCATGTGATGACTACATCTGATTCGGAAGTGTGAAGTCTTTAACAACCCAACATTTTTAAGCTCACAAGGAAGCAAATTCAAACAAGTTTGGTTTAGCAACGGATGTTTTAAATGGTTAAACTATGAGGATGGAATTACATCGAGTGAAATTTCAGAAATTAAGTCATAATTAAGTTGTACCAAGTTAAAGTTTAGAAATTAAATTATAACCGAATCAAAATTATAAAAGCTAAAAAACTAATTTTTTCTATAAATAAAATCATTTCTTCAAAAATCTCATAACTAAACCCAATGGACCCAGCTTGCCAAAACGTGCCAGGTTGAGTTGATGAATTTGAGATCCATTCAACGTAAACCCATAGCCCACCACAAGCCGTGTGAGTGAGCCCACATTTCCTGTTATATTTCTCATAGAAGGTTGTCCTAGAAGAAGGAATAAAAACAAAAAGAAAATTTGCATTAAAGTCTTCCAAGAAAATTAAATACAAATTTTTTTTAAATTATTAAATTAATCTAAAATCTCAAGAGATCTCGTTACAAGAAATTTTATTTATTCAATCATTAAATTACTCTGGTATTTTTTTTAAGTGTATATTAACAATTAAAAAGGCAGGCGTTAACAAATTAAGGTGTAATAATTAACAACTATTACTAGAAGTATTAACACTGCATTTTCTCAGTGTTTCACAAAGATTTAATGCATAAGTTGTTAATACCTACTATGATATATAACCGATTGTTACATCTTAAGTTGTTAACAATTATCTTTTTAATTGTCAATACATACTTAAAAAAAAAAGAGAATTACAATCAAGTCTCATAGAAGAGAAATAATTGCAAAAAAGTTCTAATAACAACCTCAACAGCCTATAATGACAAGTCCTATGGTGAGAATGACAACCTTTGAAACTTGTTTTTCAATTGTTTTCTTTGCTTGGAACCTCATTGTAATTCTCTCTTTAAAAAAAAAAAAGATAAGAACAATTTAGTAATTGAACAAATAAAATATCTTCATTAATTTGATGATTTCAAGTAACTTTTTTGTATTTAATTTCTTTATGTGAGACCTAAATACAATTTTCTCAAAATAAAATGACGACTATGGCGTGCGAGTGTGTCCTCTGTGTTTATCATTCAAGAAAAGAATTTCAAATTACTTGATGGAGACGTTTCCAGGAGATGAACCCACAATACTTTTTGGCTAGCCTATCTTTGTAGTGTTTATTCTTATGAAGGAGATGTTAAGTATATCAGAATTACTCACTACACACAGAAATTTCTTATCAGCTTTTTCTGTGAAGAAGGAAAAAGAAGAACTTGAATACTATGATGTTTCTTTTTCCTCTTACTAAATTCCTTCCCCTCATACTCTTTATTAGTTTATAATAATATTATTCTATCCTCGCTCTCAAGTCTTCCAACTAAACTATAATCTTGTTGAAAAAGAGATGAAAATATGCAAAATGCTAGCTCATTCTGCTGTTCTTACTTCCAGAAAAACACATACCTGTACAGTCTTTAGACTCAACTGGAAAGCCAAGAATATGCATGAAACTCTGATTTATATACATAGAGATGTCGCACCAAAACCTAACTATATCACAATAAGTATGACTTTATCCTATTTATATTTAGTTATCTCTAAGCTTATATACACTGTCAATATAATCTTCTGTCTCCCAGAGAAAAGATCCAAAAGCGACTGCTTCCAAGACTAGCCTCTTCAGACTTGAATATGAAGTCAAAATGACATTGTTGCTCTCTACTAAACAAGATTCCTCATTACCAAAAAGTGCCATGCTATAACTTTCCACCAAATTCACAGCCTCCTTTGATCTCAGTTTGGCACATCTCTCCAACAATCCAGGTTGAAAGCCCATCACATAACATTTCAAGTCCTCAATTTCCTCTTCCTGCTTGATTAGCCCTTGACCTAGAGAATGAATGTTACCCATATGGCCAAAGATTACATCTTTAATTTCATAAGCACGCGCATCGTGAATGGCAAGAGCAGTCCTTTGATCATCACGGTTAGCAACAGAGAGACTCCGTTCGAGGTGGTATCTCAACGAAATCGACTTCAAGAAGTAACCATATAATATTGAGGCAACATAAATTCGAGCAAGCAAGAATTCCTGAATCTCAGTTGTTGCCCAGCTCTCAGTCACGCTAGATTTTGCTCTCAAACCGGTCATACTTGTTACATGTTCCCTGATCAAATCCAAAATCCCCAGGCTGTAAATGGACTCAAGCTCCCAGTCTTTGGAAGGCAATATCTCTAGCCTGCCATTGTATGTGCATTCAGAAAGCTTTGGAATCAGGGGGACCCTGATCTCCGAAAACTTGTAAAATATCAGCAAATACATGACATCTTGTACAGCAATCTCGCACTCATGCTCTTTCATTTGTGCTATCCTCCTGGCATACAGAAAAGTCTCAGCTCAAAGCCTGTTCAATTCCTTATCTGGAAATAAACAAAAAATTATGCAACCATCACGGAATTTTGCAAGCACGGCTAGTTTTATATTTTTTGCGCCCTCTCAAGATTATGACAATAATGCAACCATACCCATGCAATTGAGCCTGAAGAAACATAAATTCTTGTAAAACATTTGAACAACAAATGTCTTCACATTAGTAACGCAGAGAAACCATTAGGGCTAAAATTACGATACCCTTGCAGAACAGTCTTTCACTGTTGCAGACAAAGTGACCGCCATCACAAATGTTGTTGAGTTTCAGAACATAAAAGGTTAAGGGTTTCAGCTTCTGAATACAAAACTGCCAATCACTTTGCTAACGCGAAGCACCAACACATGGCTTGCTAGCTTTGCAAGAAATATATTGTGTATGAAAGACAGAGGAGAGAAAATTCACTAAACTTACAAACTACATTAATGCCATCAAATACTTTTTTCAAACCTTTAGTTTTCTTTTAATAACTTCCATAAGCAATGAGACCTTTACATGAATATGATTCAACAAGATAAGATAAAAGCATTAGCTTTTTCAATTGATTCAAGTAGAAATAATATTGTTTTTAACAATATACTATGCGCTATGAAATTACAGTTCCGAAGGAATGCATTTTTCAGGAAAGTTGGGCAATTTATTTGTCCACGAGTCATCAGAACCATGACCTTTCAGGTAAGTTATCCAAGAATCTTCAAGTTCCTTTCACAGTAAAAGGAACTAAAAGAATTTCAAACTAGTAATTTCGAGAATCATATTAAGTTGGCAAACCCACCTTGGCAAACTTCTAATGGAAAGAAAAAGGGGAAGATACCCCATGTGTCCTAATGAAAAGAAGTATTGAAAGGGAATAATTACTGTCATGTGATAACAACATGAGTGTTATAACAGGCATTTAGTACCATTTTCTGTGCAAATAAAAGGGAATCCTTTTCCCTTAAGTCAATAAAAGAGCTAAGAGCTGCATATTGGCCATGGAAGTCTGTTGAAAGAAGACAGAAACATGAAACGACTACTGCCAAGTTTATATTAGAAACTTAAGATTCTAAACCAGTCAAATCCATCTGCTGATCAACTCTTACAGGCAATAAACAAAAATTTATATAAGAGAGGCAAATAAACAAACCAAGTCAAACCCTGTTACTGCACTAGAATTTTGATTTTCTTTCGTGATCATTGTTGTTTCAATGATACTGATAAAAAGTTAATGAATACTAAATAGGGAAAACCATATTGGAGGTACTTGTATTTTTTTTATATTTTCAATTTGGTACTTATATGTTTTTGGTTCTTAACTAAATCTTTTAAGTTTGCTCAATTAACATCATTAATCCTTATATAGAGACTAAAAATACCAATAAAACAAAGTTATAAGAGCTAATGTTGCTAAAAAATAAAATTAAATGTTTAATTAAGAGAAAAAAAATACATAGGTACCAAATTAAAAATTGAGAGAAAGTAGAGGTACCTATGATACGGTTTTCCTTGCTAAATATTATGCAGGTCAATAAATTCAAGCAAAAAATGTAGATCTAATCCTACATAGAAAGATAACCCCCCCCCTCTTCCCTTTTGGGATCTACCAGGAAAAACAGAAATACACAGTTATTGATACACGCCTGATTTCATTAATATCCAGCTACTGTTCTCCCGCAAAAGATAAGCACATGATTAAAAAGTACACTCACTGAAAGCAGTCCTAGAAAGAAGTGCATAAAGGGCTTGTCATACTAATAAAGTAAATTACTTCGTCTTGCACCACCAAAAACAAAAAAAGGTAAATTACTCCATCAAAAAATTGTTAAACCATTTTTGGCCAAAAAAACAGCGGGTCTGCAAGTTAGGAGAGTCCTTGTTTGGACAGAATCAAAAACAGATGTGAAAGAAATAAATATATAAAAAACTTATCTCGATTTGTTAAAAAAATATTTTTAAGAAGCAATTTTCCCCCTTAATTCTGAATTCTGAATGTAACAAACCCTTGGCCATAAATGAATATAAAGGCGGAAAAGAGAACTAACATGTAATGAATTTGTTAGGATCAGTTAGAACAATCTGCTAAACTAAGACGCAAACCTGTGAAGCATGTCCTCATCGGAGCCTGCGGTGAGTGCCATGCGAGCAACTGCTGCATCTCGATCATCGACCAAAAGCTTGAGCTCCTCCGCCACCGCAACGTGGAACATCTGGCGGTGGTTCTGCAACACACCGCTCAGAAACTTGCCCACATGCGATTTCGGCTCTAGCGGCGAGTTCAGGCTACTGAACTCACAGGGACTCGCGCCAGCACTCGCCTTAACATTGATGGGTCTGCTCCTACCGTTGAAACGACCACTCAAACTGGGTTTTCTGGGCAAATTGCAGATGAATCTTGAAATGGGTCTCAGAGAAAGGCTATGGGTCAAACGGGGTACAACCAATGTGGGTGATGGATGGTACAGACAATTTTCCATGAAAAAGTAAGTGGAAGCTTGAAGAAAATCGCAGAGGGCAGAGAGAGAGAGAGAGAAAGAAGGGGTTGGTCGAAGAGCAGAAATATCTTTGGTTATAGATAGGGCTTCAGAGATGGGAATTTTGGTGATAATTGATAAGTGCGTACACTAATAATATCTGGTTCTGACGTTGACGCGCACACTGTAATAATAGAAAAGAAGAAGGTAGGGTCTCCGGAGAAGACGGCTCCATCGTTGGGGTATAAAGAAAAAGATAATTTCTTGATCAAAGACTCTACCTTTCCCGACCCAAATGATTTTTAAGATAAGATCAAAACGCGATCCTTCTAAATATTTTAATATTTCACTTTCAATTAAAGGTTTTTTTTTTTGGCCAACAACTCTCGATTAAAATAGTTTTTTTGCTGGAATCTCAATTAAAATATTTGATCATAGAACAACAATATATATTTAAAGAGTTTTTTATTTTTAGAAGCCCAGAATCACAGCTTTTATTAAAAATAAAAGTTAAATACTTGAGTACCTCAAACCAAGAATGATATCAAATTATCAATCTCATATTGAAAGTCGACATCAACTTAATTGCATTTAATATTATATTATATTAAAAGAAAAATCACAATTTCTTATTTTGTAAAAGGTAACTTATTTAACTAAATTATAAGTTCTGTTATAATCTTGCCAACAAATTTGTGTATGATTTTTAAATTACGTTGGCGATAGTGTAATTTAATTGAAAATAAAAAATAACAGCATGATTTGCTCTTACAACTTTATATAGCTATATATTTATTTTATTGTTACTTTTAACTGGCACGGTTTATGCAGCCTGAGCATCCTATAAAACTAGCATATAATTTTCCAATAAAAAAAACTAGTATATAATTACGTATTTTTTGCCAGCAAATTAGTGTATAAATACAAATGCAAAGATTGCATAATATACATTAATCGTGATATTTATTAAATTAAAAGTGCAAGACTATAAGGTTTGGCCATGTGGTTTAGGTGATTCTCTCCTTGTTTGTGCATTTTCCAAGTTGTGAGCCTATCAATTCTGAGGAAAGACCTGTAGTTGGACTCTAGTTGAGAAGTTCAAGTTGTATTGAATTTTGAAAACTATAAATGTCACATTTTGAGACTCTAAAATTAAATTTTGATTTAAAAAAAAACGACATATATCTTGCAACTTGTTAACGATAGAGTTGTCACAAACAAAATAGAGTTAGTGCCTATAGTGTCTCAATTAAGACCATTGAATTTTGGATTCAAATCCGTTCTTGATGTATCGAATTGTTTGATCCAGGGGTGGAGAATCTCTTTGATCAAATAAATTCTAGTCCGTTGAAGGATTAATTGCCATTAAAGGATAATGAACAACTGACTAGGAAATCAATTAGGTATTAATTTTTTATTAGGAATTATAAGGCAATTAGAATATTATCCTGTAATAAATAAGTGGGATTAAACCTTCCTAAATTGCAGTCACTCTCACCCTATAAGCAGGAGGCATCTCTGTCTTTTCTCTTCACCCAAAATGTTAAGCTTTCTAGTCTTCTCTTCTCTTCTTCCATTTTTCTAGTGTGTTTTTTGTGCTTCTCTTTCCTAAACTCTTATAGTTTAAGTACTGCATGTACGTCGGATCTACAATTCAAACCCGACTTGGTATGGTTCTTCCCACTCTATAAATTTACTTATTTTACATTAGTAATGTTCTCAATTGTGCTTTAGTAACCTAGTACTAGGATTTCACAAAGGGACCAAGAAGCATACGCTGCTTGGAAGTGAAAGAACAGCATTGCTCAAAATATAGAGTAAATAAATTAATAGAGTGCAAATAACCAGAAAAATAGAACAAGACAAGAGATAACCAAAAAACACAATGGTTGAAGTGAAGAAAAAGTGTAGAGGCACCTCTTATTTATAAAGTCAAGACAACTACAATTTAGAAAAATGTAATCCCACATATTTATTACAGGATAATATTCTGATTGCCTTTTAATTCACAATTGAAAGTTAATGCCTGATTGATTTTCCAGTTAGTCATTCATTGTCCCTTAATGGCGATTAATTTCTTCAATTGAGTGATTGACTATGATTTGTTTGGTCAAACTCTACTCTTATACTCCTTTGGTCCTTAATATAGGACCTAATTGTTTAGTTGGTTTTGGTCCTAAATATAAGACCCATTTCTTATATTTATCAATTTTTTCTAAATTACTCCTATAGATACTCCCTTAACTATAATCAAGTAGTAGAAGAAGAAGAGGTATTAAGAAAGATGATTATGGTATTTTAGGAAAAACGTGTCACATTTCTTGTAATTGACTAACTTACCTAACTTCTTTAATCTAATTAAATTAGTTAAATAGGTCTTATATTAAGAATCGGAGGAGTATTAGACAAACCCAAAATCCAACATCTCAGATTAACTAATCTTTTAATATTGACTAATGTTGATATATAATATTAATACTGTGTAAACTTATACTTTCTCTTATTCTAAATATAATAGTTACATAATTAATTTGAAGGATTAAAAATTAATTAAGTTAATTAATTATTTAAAAAATGTATATGTTGTTTTTCTTAAACTATCTCTTTTAGTCATTTGCACTAAAAACCATTCTATTATTAGGAAAGGAATCAATTTGTGCAATAAATAATAAGAGTTTAGGGAAAAAAAAACTACAAATTTGAGTGGTAATATGTTAAAGTTTTACATTTCGAATAAAAATAAATCTCTCTTTGTTTTCTATTTGCTAGAAAATAAATCTATTATACCAGCTCTGAGATCGGAAAAAGCATTGTTTTATGAGATGTGAATAACATAATCTATTTTTTTAAATTTTGCGGAATGCAATCACGCAATGCATGGAGTCGTCCTAATTGTATTTAATTATATCATTTTAACAAAAGAGGGCAAAATTTCAGCATCAATGATATGAGGAATGAAAACTAGAAGCATTATCTATATGAGGAATGTGATAAGTACCCCTAAATGTTGACTTTGTCAAATAATTCCCTTGTCCATGGTAAGCCCCTTGTTTTGACAAAAAAAAAAAAAAAGGTAAGCCCGTTGTTTTGTGGCTAATCTGTGAGCTGTTATTATTATTTATAAGAAAATGTGATTGCTCAGCCCCAGTTCCAGATGGTCTGATGGATTATTTTCCTTTTGATTATTTCTCGAGATCTATGCCACAAAAATTATTAGAGGCCAATTTTTTTTTCTTGGAAAGAAAATTGAGTTTTTTTTTTTTTACCTCAAAATTCATTTGTGTGAATAAGATTACAGAGTTACATTTGAATTTTTTTCTCAAAATTATAAATTAACCCCAAAATTCTTTGTTCAATTCGTTTTGTATCTTTTAATATTGTTCCAGGCCCAGAACTAATTCGTTTTACCTTAATCATTTTAGTAACTTTGCTTTGTTGTTGTTAGTCATTTTGGTAACTTTGCCTTAAGCTTAAGCCTTTTAGTAACTTTGCTTTGTTGTTGTTAGTCATTTTGGTAACTTTGCCTTAAGCTTAAGCCTTAAAATTTATAGATGTGGCTTGTTCAGAAAAATAACACTTTTATTGTGAATTAAAAATTTTATAATTTTAAATTTATCCAAAAATGTATAATTTAAAAAATTGTGAGTTATTTTATTTAAACAATTTTAATTAAATATAAACCATCCATGCCTAATAAATAAATATTACATTTAGTTTTTGTGTGTGTTATACATAGGTATTTTTTTATTGAAAATAATCTTATTTGATGTATTATCAAACACTAAACGTAAGTGCTTTTTTCAACGGGGATTTGAAATTTAATTTAGGAAAAATTTCGTTTAAGGACCGCAATACAGAATTAATTTCAAAGAGCCTCCAAAACATTCTGAAACTTCATTGTAGGACCAAAAGGGCAAACTGATATTAATTCCACAAAGAAAATGACATTATTGCCCCTCATGTGAACAAGTGTGAGAGAGTCTATTTGCAAGTGAGACAAGAAAATTTGTAACATACATACATATATTTATAACTGAAATTAGTCCGTGTACATGTCATCTTCTTCACCTAAAGAAGGTGTCCATGAATGAATAAGTATGGGAGAGCCTATTTGCAAGCAGGACTATACAATTTACAATATACATATATTTATTTATAACTGGAACTAGTTTGTTTACATGTCACCTCTTTCGCTTGAAGAAAGTGTGTGTGAGTGAATAAGTGTGAAAGTCTATTTGTAAGTGGGACTAGACAATTTGTAACATACATACATTTATTTACCACTAGAATTAGTTCATTTACATATTACCTTGCAATAAGTATTATGAGGGGCAATATCGTCTTTTTTTGGTAGGATTAATATCAGTTTGCCTATTATAGTGAAGTTTCAGAAAGTTTTGAGGGCTCTCTAAAATTAATTTTGTAGTGCGGTCTTTAAACAAAACTTTCCCCTCAAGTGACTGTTCTCTTCTCCCGTTTTTGGAACGTGAAATGCAATGGCCATTTCACTCAGAGCTCGGTTATATGTGTAGGCCCATTATCTGGCCCAAAAGGCCCAAAAGGTACTATGGGCTATATATTGTATAATTAACAAACCCGAAAAGAAAAACTTATTATGGATCGGGTTTTGGACCAAATAGTAAGTTATCATGGTACCAAAAACATGATCTGGCGGCTTACTCAATTTTCATTTTTTTCTTACTTTTAAGAAGCTTATTTATTTATTTGGAAATTCTTTCACAAGACCAGAGTCTGAGACTGAAACCGCGACAGAATGAATTCGATGATGAAGGCAGCTCCGATTTTGCTCTTCCTCCTCCTTATTTCGACCCTAGGTATTATCCTTTAGATCTTCTAATGATTTCAATCAAATGTTTGCGCCTTCTTTCGATAGCTTTTTTATTCTTCA
The DNA here is from genome assembly GCF_004799145.2 of Neltuma alba. NCBI lineage: Eukaryota > Viridiplantae > Streptophyta > Magnoliopsida > Fabales > Fabaceae > Neltuma > Neltuma alba. The sequence continues at coordinate 55,184 of NW_021636683.1, forward strand.
TTCCCTAATTCGCAGTCTGTTTAGACCTTGTTCATTTGAGTTCAGTTGTTCGAAATTCTTGGCATTTCCTAATCCTTTGATTGGTTTCGTTTCCCCCCCCCTTTCTTCCCTGTGTCAGCTTCTGCTAAGAAGGCCGCTGATGTAACTGAATTACGGATTGGTGTGAAGGTAAGGTGCTCTCTTTTCTTCAGATCTATGTTCTGTCCTTTTTCAGAATTGAAGTTTTTGACGGGGTAATACGCGCGAACGAGTTCCGGAACGTTGAAGTTAGCTTTTTCTAAATATAAATCTATTGCTTTTGTAATTTTCTAGTTTGACTCAACACATGAAATGGTAATAGGCGAATGCTTGGTGAGTTCATATATGGAAAATGTGATCATGTAACAAAATTAAACATTAAACCCAAATTTGATGGTTGGCATTATCTCAAGTGTGATGAAGGCAGGCGTGTTGTGCGTATATTGTTGTTCAATATTGTGAATGTGTAAAGCTTAGGTTCTTCAGGTTGGGTTTGTGGTGGTAAGGATGCGCACGCGCCCACATATATATTTTTCTCTATGCTACCTTCTGGAAAGATACTTCTATAAAAATTGCTTAAAATGTAAATTCTACGTATTATAGGACCTTACTAGTTCTGCATTGTCAATCATTTTCCTTAGATGAAATGTGTTGCATAGGATAAAACGTTGACAACTTATATTTGGTGTAAGTGAATCGAGCCGGTGGATATACAAGCTCCTACTTTCTTATATATAATTCCACAGTATCATTCTGGGTAACATTTGAAACTGAAAAATAAACATGACACCGGAAAATGATGCCTGCTTTCTTGTTTCATTGCCTTTCTGAAGGATGAGGTTCATTTTTAGAATTCACTAGATCATTATGTCCTGCTAGGCCAGTATTTCACAGGGAAAATGGCATTAGCAGGGTTTTTACAAGGTTAGAAGTGATAGTGTTGCAGAGGAATGGAGAAAAAGCTTTTGCATGTGGGACTTTGTATCTTTGCTTTCTTGAGTCTAATATCACTTGTCTTTTTGGCAATTCTGCATATCAATACATGTTATATATATATATATATCATGTATGTATATCAACACTATTTTGAACATGTTATACATTGATCATTGGGTTTTCTTGCAATGCCATTTGTTGTTCACTTGCTGTCTATTGTTTCTTCCTCTGTACAGCACAAACCAAAATCATGTGAAGTTCAGGCACATAAAGGTGATAGAGTCAAAGTACATTATCGGGTGAGCAGATTTCCTGGTTCATTTGATGATTATTTTATGATGAAAAGATTACAAGTATGACTGTTTTTTTGTACACTGTTAAACTTGCGATAATTTAAATTTAATCAAAGCCATTTTTCCAGGAGTGGAATGTATGGGATTTCTGGTAACCTTACTCTCGTTCATAAAATGTTTCTGGTTCCTGGAGAAGCTATGTTTCTTCACATGCTCGTTCTTTTGTTTTTTTCTACCCTTTCTGTTATTTATTTCTTTGCGTGGGGTTTTATCTAGGCATTTTCTTGTAAGAATTTTTAATGCATTAATGACTTTAGTAGTTTCAGTTAACTTTTTTTTTTTAATAAAGAAAAAAATATTTTTGGAAGGGGCAATGCTCATGATCCTGGTTGTGTCCTGCACAAGAGCGAAAATTAAACTTAAACATAAAAGGAACATGAGATGAAGCAAAAGGAAAAGCTACAGGAGTTGAGGATAAATATTTTCCATGAACTCTTCAGACTCAAATTCCTCCCTGTTGGTTCATTTGATGAGAGATCACGCCTTCATGCAATTTGTATGTATCATATTGAATCTAATATATTGTTACTTGTTTCAGGGAAAACTTACTGATGGAACTGTTTTTGATTCTAGCTTTGAAAGAGATAGCCCAATTGAATTTGAGCTTGGTAGTGGACAAGTGATCAAAGGTTTGTTACTTTGATTTCTGAATTCCTAATTTTTTTGCTGTAACACAGGTGGTGAATAAAATTATAAAGGCATTAACAAATAAATGAGTTCCCCACTGCAATTTGTCAAAAATAACTTGGAAACTGCGCACTAACTTTGAACAACTTTGACAATTTTCCTTCTACCTGATCAATGATGATTTGGGTGATAAAAGGAGTCATTACCTACAATTTTGCTGAATTTGCCTTCTCAAGTTTTTCATTCTGAAGACTCTAGAGATAAGTATTAATTAATTGAGCTATTCAATTCTGGGGGAAGATACCCTGTTGTATGTGCTGTAACACAGGTGGTGAATAAAAATTATAAATGCATTAACAATAAATGAGTTCCCCACTGCAATTGTCAAAAATAACTTGGAAACTGCGCATTAACTTTGAACAACTTTGACAATTTTCCTTCTTACCTGATCAATGATGATTTGGGTGATAAAAAGGAGTCATTACCTACAATTTTGCTGAATTGCCTTCTCAGTTTTTCAGTTCTGAAGACTCCAGAGATAAGTATTAATTAATTGAGCTATTAAATTTTGGGGAAAGATACCCTATTGTATGTGTATTGTTCCTTGCCGTTTTATGTTGTAGCTTCTCTCTCTCTGGTGAAAGGATCCATTAAATTAAAATATTTATGAAGGAAGCTTGAACCTTCATAGGAAATTTTATATCTCTATTGACATGGTACAGGTTTATAGGCTAAAATTTGAACATTTGCATCTCTATTGGCATGGCACAAGTAATATAGGCTAAAAAGTCAACATCTGCATCCCTATTTGCATGGCACGAGGGTATAAGCAATTTGTTACAAAATACTTGTTTGTAGTTGATGGCAAATATTTTTTGATGAGGTGAAGGACTCCAAGCTTGATCATTTTCTCTTTGCAGGGTGGGACCAAGGATTATTGGGAATGTGTCTTGGTGAGAAGCGCAAGTTACAAATACCAGCAAAACTTGGCTATGGAGAGCAGGGTTCCCCTCCGACTATTCCTGGTAATCTCCTTAAGTTATTTTTCAACAATGAAACTTCTTTCTAGTTAATTAAATAAAATTACCGTATGACAAGCCAAATGTCTGATGAGCAAAAGATCAGGTTGCCTGTTTACTTGAAATGACCAGATCGGTCTGTTCTCTGTCGTGGACGAGGGGGTGTGTGATCTTGGTTGAAGTAATCACTTGCTTAGCTGCATTACTTTAGCTACTTAGATTCTGGCATTTATTTACTTTTCCAATACCTGTTGTTCGTTTGATACCTTTTTCATTATGAAGTCTTGCCTTCTAACAAATGGCATTGTCATGTATGCTCAACACATAAACTTTGCATTGCAGGTGGCGCAACACTCATTTTTGACACTGAACTCGTAGGAGTGAATGGGAAAACTTTAACTGAAGAAAAATCAGACTCTGAGCTCTAGAGATGGTTCTTCCCATCAGAAGGACATGACTTCGGTTATTCTTGTTAGCTCCCCCCCCCCCCGGGGACTAAATTAATGCTTTGTTTGCCATCAGGCTCTTGACTTTTAATCCTTAACCCTCTTGCTAAATTAGAAAGATATGGTGGACCCGATTATTGCAGTGCTTATTTATCAAGTGTTCAGATTTTACAAGTTTCGGTCAAAGCGTGACTGCGTGGGGAAATCATTTGAGTTTATAACGTGTTTATTTAAAAGTATTAATTCTTTTTCCCAATATGCCAAACTAATTATAAAATTTCTGAACTAATTAGTCAAATTTTTCTAACTAATATTACATCTAATCCTAATTATAAGATCTTATTTGTAGATTACAAACAAGGTCTTATAATTAGAATCAAATAATATTTTTTATAGAAGGTAATATTAAAATTTTGCAAGGGTCTTGTAAAAGATGTGAGGGAGTAGTCGCTTAGATTATAGGCTTGCCTTGTTATAATGTGCCTTTATTATAAGGGTTAGATCTCCCCTCCACTTCCCCAAAACAAAAATGACCAAAATTTAGATAAAACCAAATCATGGTTTGAAAAATAGCTTATAAAAAAATTATTTTTGGGAATATATTTTGAAAGAATAGATTTTATGAAAAAATGATGCGATAAAGTGAGAGTGTTTGGATAATTGTTATTAGAAATATTTTTTATATGTGTAAATTATTAAAAAGGATATATATTAATATGATAATTACGTAAAAGGTAAATTTTATAATATATTTTTATTTAAAGTAATAAATTTGTTAATAATATATATATTTTTACCAATATAATAAATAATATATAAAAAAATGTAATTAATAAATTTGCTCTCATGAGTTGACGACAACTTCATCGACAGCAAGGCGTTCTGTTTTAGAAGGAGTGACCACGGAATGAATTTTTAAAGAAGAGGCGAAGCTTGTGATTCAATATGAGGGTGTTTTTTTTGTTATATACCATTGGATATCTTTTGACAGGGTATAATGATTACACCAATGATTCAAAATTTTTCTCTAGAAGTGAAAATATTCTGCTTATTTTGAAACTTTTAAATTTTGGCCCAGACTAAGGTTTGCTAAAAAATAAGGTGTTTGGATAAAATCAAATCATGATTTGAAGAATAATTTCTGGAGAATAAATTTTTGAGAGAATAGATTTTGTAAAAAAGTAAACAGTAAGAGTGTTTGGATAGTTGTTATCAGAACGTATAAATTACTAAAAAGAATATAAATTAATATCATAATTACATAAAATATAGATTTTATAATATATTTTAATTTAAAGGACTAAAATTTTTAATAATATATTTTTTACCAACATAATTAATAATATATAAATATATATATAATTAATAAATAATTAATATGTGTATATATATTTATAAAATATGAGATTAAAAATGTTTTTGTAAAAAATGAATATTTTTTACCAACAGAAGAATATTGTTTTATTTTAAAGATTATACATATGAAATACCATGATATTTTTTGAAAAAAAATTAAATAAGCACACATAAAACAGTTTATTACCTATTATAGTAATTAATAATAAACATACAACACATATATATGATTCTCTTAGGCTCCCTCTCATGTTGTGTTTGAAACAATGAAGACAAGAGATGAATAATTGGAGAGGGGTATATCCATCATAGCCAAAAAAAAAAAAAAACAAGGCACATACTCCATGAAGGCTCTGACACTCTCCTTGTTTCCCTCAAAAGCAAAAATTTTTTGCTTCTGTCAATATCAAAACTATTTTCCTGGTATTTGGCTTAATTTTTGCCCATCTAAACCATGGTTTGAGCAGTTACCCAAACAAAATCAAGTGTTTTGCAATTATTTGGCTCAAATCATGGTTTTGGTAAAAAAGCATTTTTTAAGAAATTGTCAAACACCCCCAACATTGGAGAAGAGAACCGTAGCTTAGTATACAAAATAATAATAATACAATTAATCTGATAATTTAGCAGGAATGCAGTGTATCTTAGATAAAATACGATATAAAGGTTTACCATTAAATGATTATAAATAATATATGTCTCATATTTTTTATATAGGTCAAAAAGAATGCCTTCCCCAATATCAAGTCCAATTGCCTTTTGATTTTTTTATTATTATTCAGAGTATTTACAAGTTATTATTAAAACTAATAATTTCTGGTAGACTGTAGAGTTAAATTCTTTCAAACAATTGCCGTCTCAAAAGAGATAGATTGACACACGCGGGATAATTTGCGAGTTGTGGGCTGGTAGTGCAGGACGAAAAGGCCCAGTAGGTGTCTTTTACATGATGGGTTCACAGGCCGAACCTGTTTTCCTAGCTCCAAATTGTGAGAGGGGGAGAGAGAGACAAGAAATTTATAAAAAAAAAAAAAAGGGAGGCCGGACCTTTGGTGGCCTGGTGTGACTGTGAAGCTTAAATTCTAAACTGCCGTTTTAATGGGGAAGCCGTGAACTAGGGTTACGCTTCGGGGTTTAGTGGGGTGAGAAAGAGTTGCTGGCGGCGGAGCTGATACCCCAGCTCGGTCAAGATGGGTATGATTCGTCTTTGTCTTCGAGTGTCGAATTTCTATTAGAATTTTTCGATTCTTCTCAGTAGCAACAATCTGTGTTTATCTATTTCTCTCATGGGTATGCTTTTCCTCCTCAGGTATTTCCAGGGATTCCATGCACAAGAGGCGTGCCACCGGTGGCAAGAAGAAGGCTTGGAGGAAGAAGAGAAAGTATGTTTCCTATCTGGTGTGTGTCTGTGTTTGTGCGTGCTTATTCTGAATTGAATTTTCCATTTCCTTACTGTTTGCTTATACATTAACACATTATCCTCGATTTTATGTTGCTGTCCTGTTTTTGGGTCTTTTGTTATTCACATTCATTAGTTCTGTTGGTTACAACTGAAATAGAGTAAAATTCAGCCTAAAAATGGAAAGTAGTATCTTTTACTCGTGGCATTTTGCCAATGCTCTGTGGATGATTAATTTCTGGGTTTTAATGTGCCAATGGAGAATGCGAATACATATCTTGCTGAACTTTTACGGATCTGGCTGCAGTTTCTCTGCTTCTTCATTGTGTTTTAGAATAATGAAACGAAAGAAAAAGGTCGATTAGCTGGAAATTTGCATCAAAGTTTAATCTTTAACCTAAGTCGGTTAGTTAAGCGTTTTGCAAGATGTACAAGTAGATCCTAAATGAATCAGCATCGGAGTTTCTCCATTGGTCTTCTAAGTCTCTGTCCACTCCCCCACTCTTTTTTTTTTTTTTTGGTTTCCTATCAGTTTCGGTTTTGTAAATATTGAATTTTATTTATGCTCATGTGATAACCTGAAGCGTATGACCTTCCTTTATTTTTCCTATTAAATATCGGGAAGTCTTGTATCCTTGTTTTTCTTTGTTTTGAGATTTTACCATATATTGTGATTAATATACATATACATTGTGTCAATATCTTATAGGTATTTAATTGGAATTAATTATGGCCTTTACGTTTTGTTAATATGATCGGTTGTCTGTTGTAGACTACATTTTTATTGTGATGTTCACATTACATAAGGTATCTTACTGCTCTGGAAATATTTGTGTTGACATAGGTATGAGCTTGGTCGACAGCCTGCAAACACTAAGCTGTCAAGTAACAAGACAGTCAGGAGAGTTCGTGTTAGAGGTGGCAATGTGAAATGGAGGGCTTTGCGATTGGATACAGGAAATTATTCGTGGGGTAGTGAAGCCGTGACTCGCAAAACACGTATCTTAGATGTGGTTTACAATGCCTCCAACAATGAGCTTGTGCGAACTCAAACCCTTGTGAAGAGTGCCATTGTTCAGGTTGATGCTGCTCCTTTCAAGCAGTGGTACCTTCAGCATTATGGTGTTGATCTTAGTAAGAAGAAGAAAGCAGCTGCCAAGAAGGATTCTACAGAGGTAATGTTGTTACAAATGATAAAAGGACTTTTACCTTTTGTCCTTCCATCTAGTGAGTGATAGAAGGATTATAGCTCAGCGAGTCTTTCAAGTGAGTGTGGGGTGCACAAAATGCGGGTGCAGGATGGTTTAGAAGCCGTACCTAGCCCATTACACTACCATTTTTCAAAGCACTCCAGATTGGGTGGCTTGCAATGGTTTTGGTTTTTCTTGTATATGTTTTTCAAAAGGTATAACATCACAAGGATATTGTAAGAGATTTTACTCTTCATGCCCACCTCTTCCATTAATGACATTATGACATTCAGTGGATTCACCCACCATTTCATTCAGCCCCCTTAATGGCTATGCCTTGCAACTCTTTTCAAAGCTCTGAATGAAACACTGAGCGATGTAACCCAATATGAAATACATAAGCCACTTGCTGCAACGAAATTGTTTTCTTTATGCATGAAGTATAATTTTAAAGTTCACTCATGCCATGAGTATTCAGTTTATTTACCCTTCATCTTGTAGGAGGGTGAAGCTGCTGCAGCTGAAGAGACAAAGAAAAGTAATCATGTGCTTAGAAAACTAGAGAAGCGGCAGAAAGATCGAAAGCTGGATCCCCACATTGAAGAGCAATTTGGTGGTGGTCGATTGTTGGCCTGCATTTCTTCTCGACCTGGTCAATGTGGCAGAGCTGATGGGTATGCTTAGTGATATCTTTGTATCGGAATCGGTATGCTTGGTTTGTATTTACAAATACTGATATTTGATTTTCCTGAATTTGTAGCTACATATTGGAAGGCAAGGAATTGGAGTTTTACATGAAGAAACTCCAGAGGAAGAAGGGAAAGGGTGCTGCTTGAATGTAGTCTTATTCCAATTTTCCTCTGCTTCCTTTTATATAGTAGACTTAATTGAATTTTTGCTGTATGCCACCTTTCAAGGTGCTTTTGCTAGAATGTTCCCTCTCAAGACAGGTCTTTAATGAGAACAAATTTATTTAAAATTGTTTCTTTTCCTTGGTCGAAACTCGTTGGTGATTGTTGTGCAATGGGTGTTGATGGTTGAGTTAGGGTCTGTTCGGTTGTTAAAGCCAAATGAATGAGAATGATGTCTCCATTTTAGTATATGTTGAAACGTAGCTAGTGCAAAGCCTTCATGTGAGGATGTGAAACTTCCCAGTCGAAATTGTCAAAAACCCAGTCAGGCCTTTTTTCACTTCATTTCGTTCCCAAGTAAAAGGGTCTCCTGCCACAAGTATTTCTAGCAGATCACAATCTCTAAGCAGTATCTGAAAGGGGAACCTTATCCTCCATATTGGGGTAAGTGCAGAAATCCCCATTCCCCATTCCCCAATCACAAGCCAAGTGGAGTCAATTGTACCGTGGCCAATCACTGATTCCCAATGTTTTGACCACCTTATGACCTCTATTCCTACTTATGATGGGTTCCAAAATACCCATAACATCGATCCCAGATTTCCTAACAACTTTGTTAAGCAGCCGCGGGAACGTTTTCCCACTTGCTTCCCAGTAATTCCAACCTGAAATAATCATGATAATCAGCCAATACGACAGGTAAGAGCGACTTACTACTCAGGGGGTCTTTCTTCTTGCTTTGGCCCTGCCTGAATCATACACAGAGGGTCGCGATTGCTTTTATTCCTGCCTTTCCTACTTGTAGTTGTAGGCAGCTGTGTTGGAGTTTCCGAACATTTTTCCATCTTCGACTGATCCCCGGAGGTTGGTTTGGATGCCATTCAAAACCTTGTTTTTGGAGAGAAAATCCTGATTTTTTTTGGGGGGGGGTCCAAACACCTCCAAAAATTCAATAATTAGTCAGTATGCCAAAACCATGGATTAAAGGATAAAATAAAACCATGGTTTTCTAAGAAGTAAGTTTTTCCTACTTTTTAGGAGAAAAGCCATGGTCTTGTCAAAGTATATATACATACTAATTATTAATTAATTATATAAATATATAAATAATAAATTGGCCATACATAATTATTTATTGTTTTATATTTTTTAAGTAATTTGCATATGAAAAAGTGATTATGATAAACAATCCAAACACTTGTTCAACAAAAATTCTATTCTCTACAATCACATTTATTATTTTTAATCAGAAGCTATTTTGCCAAAAGCTAATACAAACATGAAACATTCCTGGAAATTTTCCTCAATCATCATCGGTCTATTGCTTGGCCCAGTATTATGGGTTCGCTGGCCGATTACTTTTTTTTGAAGAATTTTATGTTCTGATCCATCCTCGATTCTGTTCTCATTATGTCTTCACAAGTAGTTGGGCCACTAACGAGCCCTCCTCATCAGTGGGCCTCTTTGTTCCTTTTCCTCCTCGCACGTGTTCGGTCTTCCCGTCTAGGGTTTCGTGACCTCGACTTACCCAAGCGGCTCAGCCTCCTCTCCCTTCTGTTTGTTCCTTCAGAGAAGCTGTGAACTTGGTTACGCTTCCGGGTTTAGCGAGAACGGGAGGGGAGAGAGAGAGAGGGAGGGAGGTGCTGGCTGATACCACAGTTCAGTCAATATGGGTATGCTTCGTTTTTATCTTCGAGTGTCGAGTTTCTATTAGAATTGTTCAATTCTTAGTAGTAACAACCTGTGTTTGGATATTTCTCTCATGGGTGTCTTTTTCCACCTCAGGTATTTCCAGGGATTCCATGCACAAGAGGCGTGCCACCGGTGGCAAGAAGAAGGCTTGGAGGAAGAAGAGAAAGTATTTTTACTATCTGGCGTTTGTGTGTTTGAGTGTACATTATCCTAAATTGAATCTGACACTTCCTCACTGTTTGCTTCAACTTAATCTATTTTATCCTCGATTTTATGTTTCTGTCCTGTTTTTGGGTCTTTTGTTATTCACATTTATTAATTCCGTTGGTTATAAATGAAACAGAGGAAAATTCATCCTAAAAATTGAAAGTGTTATCTTTTTCTCGTGGCATTTTTTCAATGCTTTATAGATGATTAATATCTGGGTTTTAATGTGCCAATGAAGAATGAGTATACATATTTGGCTGCAGTTTCTCTGTTTCTTTATTGTATTTTAGAGTAATGAAACGAAAAATTTACAATTTGCATCAAAGTTTAATCTTTAACCTAAATCAGTTACTTAACCATTTGCAAGGTATGCAAATAGATCCCAAATGAATCAGCATGAGAGTTTCTCCATTGCTCTTCTAGTTCTCTGTTTACTCCCTAACTTTTTTTTGTTTCCCAGCAGTTTCGGTTTTGCAAATATTGAATTTTATTTATGCTTGTGTGATAAACAGAAGCTTATGAGCTTCCTTTATTTTTCCTATTAATTAAATATCAGAAAATTCTTTTATCCTTGAATTTTGGCCTATACTTTTGTTAATATGATCGGTTGATTTTATAGACTACATTTTCATGGTGATGTTCAGATTACGTCATATGTTATCTTACTGCTTGGACAATATTTGTGTGGTGACATAGGTATGAGCTTGGTCGTCAGCCAGCAAACACTAAGCTGTCGAGTAACAAGACAGTCAGGAGAGTTCGCGTTAGAGGTGGCAATGTGAAATGGAGGGCTTTGCGATTGGATACAGGAAATTATTCGTGGGGTAGTGAAGCCGTGACTCGCAAAACACGTATCTTAGATGTGGTTTACAATGCCTCCAACAATGAGCTTGTGCGAACTCAAACCCTTGTGAAGAGTGCCATTGTTCAGGTTGATGCTGCGCCTTTCAAGCAGTGGTACCTTCAGCATTATGGTGTTGATCTTAGTAAGAAGAAGAAAGCAGCTGCCAAGAAGGATTCTACAGAGGTAATGTTGTTACAAATAATAAAAGGACTTTTAGCTTTTTTCCTGTGATATTTGTCTCCATCCATGATTATAGCTCAGTTAGTCTTTTAAGTGGGTGTCGCTATTATTTGAGATTATAGGAGATCTTACTGTTCTCGCCCACCGCATCCATTAATGACATTGTGACAATGAATGGGGTAGAATGATTACCATCCATTTTAATTAGATAGATTTCAATCTCTGAAGTGGATTGTCTTTCCAAAGCTCCCAATCAAACTCTAAGCCATATAATGCAATATGAAATATAAAAGCTATGCGCTGCAATGAAATTGTTTTCTTCGTGCACGAAGTATAATTTTAAAGTTCACTCATCATGAGTACTCTGTTTATTTACCCTTCATCTTGTAGGAGGGTGAAGCTGCTGCTGCTGCTGCTGCTGCTGAAGAGACCAAGAAAAGCAAACATGTGCTTAGAAAACTAGAGAAGCGGCAGAAAGATCGAAAGCTTGATTCCCACATTGAAGAGCAATTTGGTGGTGGCCGATTATTGGCTTGCATTTCTTCTCGACCTGGTCAATGTGGCAGAGCTGATGGGTATGCTTAGTCATATGTTTTTATCAGAATCGGTGTGCTTGATTTGTATTTACAAGTACTGATATTAAATTTTCCTGAATTTGTAGCTACATATTGGAAGGCAAGGAATTGGAGTTTTACATGAAGAAACTCCAGAAGAAGAAGGGAAAGGGTGCTGCTTGAATGTAGTGTTATTCGAATTTTCTTGTGCTTCCTATTATATAGTTGACTTTATTGAATTTTCGCTGAATGGCACCTTTCATGGTGCTTTTTCTCTAGGATGTTCCCTGTCAAGACAGATCTTTACTGAGAACAAATTTATTTAAACGGTACTTTCATGTTCTCGTTAATGATTTTTTTTTAAAATTAATTAATTTAACTTATAAATTGATAGATAATCTAATATTTCTTGGTAGTTTTCCGTATGCTGCCTTGAAGATACTAATAGATAAGTAGGGATGATGCTTTATAGAACTCAAATAAATTCTGATCATGAATGAAATATAATACCTTTGAACGAGGTATATCAACGAAACACAAAAGAAACAGTTGCATTGGACCAGAATGCCTGCGGTGTTGCTGTTGCTTATACGCCTCATAGGCCGCAGGATGCTCAGAGGCACTGGAAAAAAAAGCATAATAGAGATACAAAAACGAAAGTTCTGATTAGATCTCAAGAAAAGCAAAGCAAAGCAAAGAACCTTCACTTCGTGTGGAGAGATGAACTTTCCACCCAGAGATGAGCTAGAACAGCAATATCCATGTCCTCAAGAGTAGTTCGTTCCAGCCAACCACCACTCTCCTCAAGAGCCCTTATCCTCCACACGCCGGCGGTTCCGTTGAAACCAAAAAAGTTGATGAGCACAACATTGGCCTGTTTTTCGTCCTCAGGGTGGAAGGATAAGTTCTTGTAAGCAGGTTCTCATCCTTGCTTATATGAGTCCTAGAGTTGGACAAAAAAAAAGAAAAAAAAAAAGAACATCTAGTTGCAATTTAGAGACATTTTTAGGCCAAGATCAACCCAAAACATGGGCAATTACTATAGGGGGGAAAAAGTCCTTCGGTTATATATTGGTATCTTATGCAAAAGCCAACTTATTTAATAAGAATAATTGAGAACTAGACATATTAACAATTTTGATTTTTTTATAATAAAATATTGTAGATTTATCATAAGATCAGAACCAATGTGGACCATAACATGGTACAATGTTGATTAGTCTGGCAGGGTATTTTAAAGGGAAAATTACTAACAGATCCCATAGAAGGCAATTTATTACTCTGAGGTCCCACGAAATGTCAAAATCACTGACAGGTCCCAAGGGACCTCAACGTAATATTTTCGTTTTGTAAAATGACATTACTGTCCCTCATATTCCAGATTCACATTTGCTCTGTCATTACGATTTATAACCTCAGCGGCGACTATTAACAACCTAATGAGAGGGCGTTAACAACCCTAGCAGTATCCGTTAACAACTTACTTTATAGAATTATATAACCTCTACATAAGAGTAAATTATAACCAAATAATATAATACAACAACTTTAACACTAAAATGGGAAGCTTTTTGATATCATTAAGAATTTTAACTAGATCCAATAGGATTATAGTAATATTTTAATGCGAAGATCCATTTACAACCTCAACAGTGACTATTAACAACCGAATGAGAAGGCATTAACAACCTAAGCAGTATCAGTTAACAACTTACTTTATAGAATATATAACCTCCGCATAAGAGTAAATTATAACCAAATAATATAATACAACAACTTTAATACTAAAATGGGAAGCTTTTTGATATCATTAACAATTTTAACTAAACCCAATAGGATTATAGCAACATTTTAATGCGAAGATCCATTTACAACCTCAATGGTGAGTATTAATAACCCAAAGAGAGCTGTTGACAATCTAGGCAGTATCTATTAACAATTGACTTTATAGGATAATATAACCTCTAACAACTATATAAGATTAACTTTAAGACTATTTAGTTATAGTTTAGTTAGTTATAGTTAGAAGTTAAATTATCCGATAAAGTTAATTGTTAACAGACACTGCTAAGGTTGTTAACAATTCTCCTTAGGTTATTAATACTTACTGTTGAGGTTGTAAATGGATTTTCGCATTAAAATATTGCTATAATCCTATTGGGTTTGGTTAAAATTCTTAATGATATCAAAAAGCTTCCCATTTTAGTGTTAAAGTTGTTGTATTATACTATTTGGTTATAATTTACTCTTACGCGGAGGTTATATAATTCTATAAAGTAAGTTGTTAACGGATACTGCTTAAGTTGTTAATGCCTTCTCATTCGGTTGTTAATAGTCGCTATTGAGGTTGTAAATGGATCTTCGCATTAAAATATTACTATAATCATATTGGATTTAGTTAAAATTCTTAATGATATCAAAAAGCTTCCCATTTTAGTGTTAAAGTTGTTGTATTATACTATTTGGTCATAATTTACTCTTATGCGGAGGTTATATAATTCTATAAAGTAAGTTGTTAACGGCTACTGTTTAGGTTGTTAATGCCCTCTCATTCGGTTGTTAATAATCGCTGTTGAGATTGTAAATGGATATTCGCATTAAAATATTACTATAATTCTATTGGATCTAGTTAAAATTCTTAATGATATCAAAAAGCTTCCCATTTTAGTGTTAAAGTTGTTGTATTATATTATTTGGTTATAATTTACTCTTATGCAGAGGTTATATAATTTTATAAAGTAAGTTGTTAACGGATACTGCTTAGGTTGTTAATGCCTTCTCATTCGGTTGTTAATAGTCCCTCTTGAGGTTGTAAATGAATCTTCACATTAAAATATTACTATAATCCTATTGGGTTTAGTTAAAATTCTTAATGATATCAAAAAGCTTCCCATTTTAGTGTTAAAGTTGTTGTATTATACTATTTGGTTATAATTTACTCTTATGAGGAGGTTATATAATTCTATAAAGTAAGTTGTTAACTGATACTGTTAGGGTTGTTAACGCCCTCTCATTCGGTTGTTAATAGTCACTGTTGAGGTTGTAAATGGATCTTCGCATTAAAATATTACTATAATCCTATTGGATCTAGTTAAAATTCTTAATGATATCAAAAGGCTTCCCATTTTAGTGTTAAAGTTGTTGTATTATATTATTTGGTTATAATTTACTCTTATGTAAAGGTTATGTAATTCTATAAAGTAAGTTGTTAACGGATACTGCTAGGGTTGTTAACGCCCCCTCATTAGGTTGTTAATAGTCGCTGCTGAGGTTGTAAATCGTAATGACAGAGCAAATGTGAATCTGGAATATGAGGGGCAGTAATGTCATTTTACAAAACGAAAATATTACTCTGAGGTCCCTTGGGACCTGTCAGTGATTTTGACATTTCGTGGGACCTCAGAGTAATAAATTGCCTTCTGTGGGACTTGTTAGTGATTTTCCCTATTTTAAAGTTAGAATGGATATTCTTTGATTTTAAGAAAATCTCAACTCCTTTCTAAATCATTAATCTGCCTGTAAATAACCCAGTAGACCATTCTACAGTTAAAACGGGTATGAAAATGAATGTAATAAAGTGCCAAAGAACCTTTAGTTTTGTACATCCACATAAATCCAATAAAAGAGGAAGACAATAAAAACACGCCCACAAAGAGAGCAGTAACAGCTTGCTTTCAGGCTTGTAGTGTATCACCTGCTATGTTTGCTAAAGGCCCCAGGCCAATAATGTCTCCAGTCTGAAATATAAACCTAAAGCCTTTAGGATGATTTTTTATAATAATTTATTACCTCCTCTCCTGTTATAAATATAAAAGCTAATTGGAGATTCAATTTCATCTTACTTTAATCATTTGTCTCTCAAATTTTTTTACATTTTGTTTCCCAAAGTAGTCCCCATGGTAATTATGCATGTTAAAAGTTTTCTATTCTAATATATATGATTGATAATGATAATAAGGGTATTTTAGAAAAAACAATATTCATTTATTACAAATAACTAACTTAACTAATTCTCTTAATATTTACAAATTAGTTATTTAGGTTTTATATTAGAGATGGGATTAAATAATGTAATGTAAATCGGAGAAACAATAAATAGAGACAGCCGGAGTCCCTGATGGAGAGTGAGAGAGTGAGCGAAGGGAGGCAATAGGCGACGTCAAACCCGACGCAGGAAGAGACCGATGCTTTGGCCCCTAGCCAGAAAAAGGTTCGCATAGGTACTAATGACCAACCTATTTCAGTATTTCTGGTAGACCGGTGGTACAACGGGAGGAGGAATGGATGAACGAGGACGTACCACTGCTGAATAAATCGTACAAAGAAGCCTGCTCCAATGAACAGGCAGCCAACACTGATGGTGAAGTAGAGAGCGACTGGTGGAAAGGGGAGGGATGGAAGGATAAGGTAAGGGTGGAGCTCACAGATGCAGGCCCTAACATTGTGATCTTGCCTAAGTTTAGGCGGTAGTTGGCAAAAAAATGGCAAACTACATTGATTGTGAGACTACTGGGAAGGATGATTCGGGAGGATCATTTGGGGGCTAGATTACAAAAGCTACAGGGGCGTCATGGGGAGGTCGAGACGATTGAAATAGGGTCTGGCTATTTCTTCGCCAAGTTGAGTAGTAAGGAGGACTATGAGTTGGCTCTTTTAGGAGGTCCCTGGATGGTGTTCGATCATTACTTGGCTATACAGCCATGGAAACCCGACTTTGATCCGGACGATGAGATAGTAACCAAGATCGTGGCCTGGATACGTATTCCGAAGCTCCCCCTCGATTACTATGACGAGGGTATACTACACATTGTGGGCAATCAGATTGGCAAAGTGGTAAAGATGGATTCAAATACTATTCTCTGTTTGAAAGGCCGTTTTACCCGGATATGCGTGGAGCTTGATCTAAACTCTACACTCCTCCCATCTATTTGGATAAATGGTAAAGAGAAAAAGATAGTGTACGAGGGCCTTCATCTGATATACTTCTCATGCGGCAAATATGGTCATGATAAGGACCACTATCCTAGTGGGAAGGGGGAGAAGATAGGGACTGAGTCGGGCATCCTCGAGAAAGGCATGCCTGTTGCTACGTCAACTTCTCATATGAGGGGGGCTGGTGAGAAGGGGGAGAGATTCGGAGAATGGATGGTTGTGCCAGGACGAAGACGGAATCAGCGTAAGACGCTGGCAACAACAGAGACCCGAGCGCAAGATAGTAGGCATGATACTCGGAGAATCTCTAATCACGCTAACAATGGGTCGAGATTCTCAGTGCTGGATGAACAGGATACCGAGCCTTTTAATGCCGAAGATCATGCGATGTATTATATGATCCTCCCCATGAGAAAAGGAATATTCCCCAATCTAGTAGTGCTGATGCTAGGACACACATGCAGGGGCCGACTAAGAAGACAGATAAGGTCGAGTAACGTACTGGGCCAGGACATGATGAAATGGGCCGTAATAGAAATACCGTGAGCCCTATGGATGCCTATCTGAATGTCAAAAGAAGGGCCTCTCTCCAAGGCTCCCACACCAAGGGCCCACTTGGCTCTTCCTCAACTCATTATGACGTGATGGTGATAGACGTTAAGGAAGACTCTATGCATGCGCCGACCATTACGTCGGTCTCAATCATGTGAAGTGACCACCCTCGCACATCCCCTCCTAACACGAACAACCCTATCGACCTGGGTGCTCAGAGGCAGAAATTTGTGATACACTCGAACCCCTTACTGGGAAACGTTGATGATGATATGGTCACTGTAGATGAGGTCTCAACGGAGACTAGGTTACTGTAGGTATGTCCATTCGGTTGCCTTCCAAATCCTTATTTAATCAATTTTATCATGAATCTTATTGCATGGAACATTCGCGGTGTGGGGGGGTCAGCCTTTAGCAGACTACTGTGTGACTTATAGACCCGACATTACTTGGGTCTTCTTGCTGTACTTGAACCTAGACAGAAAGGGGAGAAAGCAGAGATGATTGCTCATAAGTTAGGGTGGAAGGATTACTTCGTGGTTGAAACCCATGACTTTAATGGAGGTATATGGCTGTTTTGGCATGAGGCGTGTAAATTTTAGGTTCTGTGTTCAAGTGACCAATTTATGCATGGGGTGATGAACCATGGGGAAAGCAATGAATGGTATCTCACGATTGTCTACGATCATCCTAACCCGTTGCTTTGTCGGGAACTTTGGAATCATTTGAATGCTCTATGTGACTCCTTCGTCAGAAGATGGACTGTAATGGGCGACTTCAATGCAGTGACGTGCATAGAAGACCGCATCTCGCAAAGTGCACAAAATGGTATTGGTGTGGACGTAGATTTTAGGTGATGGGTAATGGATAACAACATGATAGATATTGGCTTCGTGGGGCCACGGTTTACTTGGAGTAGAGGAGGAAGTCAAAGTAGAATTGATCGGGTTTTTATTAACGGACCTTGGCATGAGGAGTTTACAAATGATACCATTACTCATCTACCTAAATACAAATCAGATCACTGCCCCATTCTTTTAAAGCCGTCACAGGTAGACGTGGCACGGCACATGAATAGACCCTTCAGATTTTTGGCCTCGTGGGTGATGCATGCTGAGTTCTCAGAGTTTGTCAAGACACATTGGCACATGTATATGGACTAGAACTCTACAGTTTCATCTTTCACCAAAATTTGCGGAAGTGAAACCGAGAAGTTTTCGGGAACATCCAATATAGGAAGGGCAAGATTTACAGGAAGTTGGAATGCTTGGAGAGTAAAATTACTAAAGCGGGTCTGAATGCGAGGTTGGAAGAGATCAGAAAAGACTTATGGCACCAGCTGGAGGAAATCCTAAACCAGGAACAAGTCATGTGGCTTCAGTTATCAAGATGTAAGTGGTACACCCATAGTGATCGTAATACCAAGTATTTTCATTCGATGGCAAATAGTCAACGTCGCCATAATAGGATCGGAGCTTTAAGACTTGATAGTGGCGTTTGGGTATATGACACACAGGAAATCATGAGCTTGGGTAGTAAGTTCTTTCAAAATCTTTATTCCGAGGAGGGATCCAGTGTGAAGCAGTTACACTTTGATTATAGCTACCCTACCTTGGACAGCGGCTGTTTGGAGTCTTTTAAGCGTGTTCTGTTTGATATGGGGTCCTTAAAGGCGCCGGGACTGGATGGGTTAAACCCACTATTTTATCAAAGTCAATGGGATACTGTTAAGGATTCAATTGTGGACCAGGTGAACCTTGTCTTTCAGAACCTTGCAAGCATGAGGTATATCAATGGAACTCAGATTGTACTCATCCCCAAGGGAGACCACCCGCAGACTATCAAAGACTTTCGCCCTATTAGCCTCTACAACATTATATATAAAGTCATTACTAAGTTGATCTCTAATAGATTTAGGGACATTATGCCACGAGTGATCTCCCCGAACCAATGTAGCTTTGTAAAAGGACGACAAAGCACCGATAATATTATTCTCTCTCAAGAGATAATCCATTCTATGTGAAGCTCAAAGAAGAAGCAGGGTTTTATGGCTGTTAAAATCGACCTCAAAAAGGCTTACGACCAAGTTTATTGGGAGTTTATGTTTGATTGCTTGAGGGAACTAGGAATCCTACAATGCTACAGGATGTAATCGAAGCTTGTGTCTCTTCCCCATCTATGCAGCTTATGTGGAATGGTGAACGTGGCGTGGAATTTCATCCTTCTAGGGGTGTCCGACAAGGGGATCCCTTGTCACCGTATTTGTTTGTCATTGCCATTGAACGCCTGGCACATCTAATATAACATGCTGTTGACACCGGGGATTGGTGACCCTTCAGGCTAAACAAAAAAGGTACTGCCATTTCCCGCTTATTTTTTACTGATGACCTTATTTTATTTGTTGAGGCCGACATGGAGCAAGCAGGTACCATGAAGGCCATCCTGGATGATTATTGTGCAATTTCGGGGCAGAAAGTGAATGCCAACAAAACCCGTGTGTTTTTTTCTCCGAACTTCAATCACACTAGAGTAAAGGAAATAAGTGATTTTATGGGCTTCACTCCCACCCTTGACCTCAGTAAATATCTTGGCATGCCTGTTATTCACCAAAGGGTTACCAAGGGGTCATATAAGGCGACCCTGAACAAGATGGATAGCAGACTATCCTCGTGGAAAGCAAATAGTCTATCACTGGCCGCTAGAACCACCTTGGTTTCTTCAGTCCTCGCGGCTATGCCCTCTTATGCGATGCAAACTGTTCCCCTCCCGAAAGATACATGTGATAGGATTGATAAGAAGTGTAGAAACTTCCTATAGGGTAGTACTAGCTTGAGCCGTAAGATTCACTTGGTATCTTGGGACAACGTATGCTAACGATGGAGGGCTTGGACTACAGCAGGCCAGGCATCAAAATAACGCCTTGATGATGAAGCTAGGTTGGTCATTAATCAAGCATAGAGACCTACTGTGGGTCAAGTTCCTACGTGAGAAGTACAAGTGTGGGGCCGATACTATCCCTAAAGTTGAACGTCGCAAGGTGGCGTCTAGGACTTGGTCTGGTATCCAAGCAAACTGGGAAAGAGTGAAGGAGGGGCTGGCTTGGTGGATTGGTGATGGCCGATCAGTATCTTTTTCGAAGGACACCTGGGTTCCCCATCTGGGGAAGCTTGAGGACTTGGCACCGGAGATACCCACCAACACTGCGGATTGGAAAGTGAGTGACTGTGTGTCTGCGACGGGGTCCTAAGATTGGAACGTTCTCAAAGATCTACTCCCACATCATGTTGTGGAAGCTATCTCTTGTGTGCACCTTTATGGCAATAGGGAGGATAGCCCAGTTTGGCGTTGGTCTCTAAATAGGTCCTTTTCAGTTAAGTCAGCCTACGACCATATCAATAGGCGTAGTGAATCTTCTCATCATCGTATTTGGCGTACGTTGTGGAGGGTCAAAATCCCACAGTGTTACCGCTCCTTTATGTGGCTATGTGTTAACGACCGCCTTCTCACGAACGAAGCCAGGCTTAAACATGGACTTCATGACACTGGAGTATGTGGCATCTATGGCCTTGCCCCAGAATCTATGTTGCACGCTCTTAGAGACTGCTAGGTTTCAAAGCATTTATGGTGCTTGTTTATCCCACACAACATGCAGTCATCCTTCTTCGTAGTCGGCAATTCCTTGGAGTGGTTAACCAGGAATCTCATGTCTTCGCTAAGAATCTACAGACACAAGTGGAGCTGGTGGTTTGCTGTGTTATGCAAACGCCTCTGGCTCACTCAAAATGATCGCACTTTCAATGGAATCTCCGCATCTTGTATTGACATCATCGAACGTTCTAGAT
Organism: Neltuma alba; assembly: GCF_004799145.2. Taxonomy (NCBI): domain Eukaryota; kingdom Viridiplantae; phylum Streptophyta; class Magnoliopsida; order Fabales; family Fabaceae; genus Neltuma; species Neltuma alba. Next base: position 76,182 of record NW_021636683.1, read on the forward strand.
GTGTTCTCTCTTGGGGAATGGTCGATCTGGATGCTTGCAAGAGGCCCGAGGAAGGTGGGGTTTGATAGGTTCCTCCCGCAAGTGGCACCTTGAAGTTCAACATGGATGGGTCCTTCAATGCTACCTTTGGTACCTGCTCATGTGGGGGCCTTGCCCGAGATAACACTGGGAGATTTGTCCACGGCTTCATGTATAAGTTCAAGATCGGCTCTTGTCTCTCAACAGAGGCATAGGGGGTTCTCTGGGCCCTCAAACTAGCTTGGGAGTGGGGCTGGCGCTTCCTCACTATAAAATAACTAACTTAACTAATTCTCTTAATATTTACAAATTAGTTATTTAGGTTTTATATTAGAGATGTGATTAAATAATGTAATGTAAATTGGAGAAACAATAAATATCAAAGACTACTTTCGACCCTTAATATAAAAGTTAGTTGATTAATTTGAGGAGATTAATTAATGTTGTTAAGTTAATTATTTGTAATAAATAGATGTTATCTGTTGGCAAAAAAAAACATAAATAGGTGTTATCTTTACTAAAAGACTTTTGCGAATTATATGTATTAATAGAAGTATCATTTGATAGAATTTTTAACATGTACAACTACTATAGGGACTATTTTAAGAAATGGATAAATATTATGAACAAAATAAATTTAGATCTTATATTTAAAACTAAATTAAATACCAAACTAAGTCTTAATACTCCTTCGATCCTAAATATAAGAACTATTTTATAGTATAATTATCTTATATCTAGGATTAGAGTAGTATTAATTAGCGTTAGCATGCAGGATTGTAGGTTAGCCCTTGCAAAAATAGATCTCATCTATTTGGAAAAAAGACCATACAGTTTCCCAATATTTCCACTCGTGTCAGCTAAGCTTAAATTCTAAACCGCTGTTTTGACGGAGAAGCTGTGAATTAGGGTTACGCTTCGGGGTTTAGGGAGAGAGGGAGAGGAGAGAGAGGTGCTGCCGGCGTAGCTGATACCGCGGCTCGGTCAAGATGGGTATGATTCGTTTTTATCTTCAAGTGTCAAACTTCTATTGGAATTGTTCAATTCTTCTCAGTGGTGACAATCTGTGTTTGGATATTTCTCTCATGGGTGTCTTTTTCCACCTCAGGTATTTCCAGGGATTCCATGCACAAGAGGCGTGCCACCGGTGGCAAGAAGAAGGCTTGGAGGAAGAAGAGAAAGTATGTTTACTATCTGGCGTGTGTGCGCGCGCGTTTGCGTGTGCATTATTCTAAATTGAATTTTCCCCTTCGTTACTGTTTGCTTATACATTAACCTACTTTATCCTCGATTTTATGTTTCTGTTCTGTTTATGTGTCTTTTGTTATTCACATTTATTAATTCCGTCATTTACAAAGTTTAATCTTCAACCTAAATCAGTTAGTTAAGCATTTGCAAGATGTACAAATAGATCCTAAATGAATCAGCATCAGAGTTTCTCCATTGGTCTTCTAATTCTCCGTACACTCTCCCACATTTTCTGTTTCCCAGCAGTTTCGGTTTTGCAAATATTGAATTTTATTTATGCTCGTGTGATAAACAGAAGCTTATGAGCTTCCTTTATTTTTCCTATTAACTAAATATGAGAAAAGCCTTGTTTCCTTGTTTTTCTGTGATTTGAGATTTTACCATGTATTGTGATGACTACACGCTGTGTCCAATCTTGTAGATCTTTAATTGGAATTTTGACTGTTATGGACTACATTTTCATGGTGATGTTCACATTACGTCATAAGGTATCTTTCTGCTCAGACAATATTTGTGTGTTGACATAGGTATGAGCTTGGTCGACAGCCTGCAAACACTAAGCTGTCAAGTAACAAGACAGTCAGGAGAGTTCGCGTTAGAGGTGGCAATGTGAAATGGAGGGCTTTGCGATTGGATACAGGAAATTATTCATGGGGCAGTGAAGCCGTGACTCGCAAAACACGTATCTTGGATGTGGTTTACAATGCCTCAAACAATGAGCTTGTGCGAACTCAAACCCTTGTGAAGAGTGCCATTGTTCAGGTTGATGCTGCTCCGTTCAAGCAGTGGTACCTTCAGCATTATGGCGTCGATCTTAGTAAGAAGAAGAAAGCAGCTGCCAAGAAGGATTCTACAGAGGTAATGTTGTTACTAATGATAAAAAGACTTTCATCTTTTCTCCTGTGATATTTCACTCAATCCATGATTATAGCTCAGTGAGTCTTTTAAGTGAGTGTGGGGTGCACAAAATGCTGGTGTAGGATGGTTTAGAAGCCGTACTAACCCATGACACCCCCATTTTTCAAAGCACTCTTGCGATTGTTTTGGTTTGTCTTAAAATTTTACATTTCTAATTTTCTTCTCTATGGGTTTTAAAAGGGATAACATCACAAGGATATTATAGGAATCTTGCTCTTCTCGCCCACCTCATCTATTAATGACATTGTGACATTCAATGGGGTAGCATGATTAGCATTCATTTTATTTCAATAAGTTTGAATCTCTGAAGTGGAGTGTCTCTCTCACCCACCATTTCATTTGGCTCCCTTAATGGCTATGCCATGCAACTCTTTCCTAAGCTCCCAATTAAATTCTAAGCGATATAATCCAATATGAAATATAGATGTGTGTGTGTGTGTGTGTGTAAGCCATGTGCTGCAATGAAATTGTTTTCTTTATGCATGAAGTATAATTTTAAAGTTCACTCGTGTCATGAGTAGTCTGTTTATTTACCCTTCATCTTGTAGGAGGGTGAAGCAGCTGCAGCTGCTGCTGCTGAAGAGACAAGGAAAAGTAAACATGTGCTTAGGAAACTAGAGAAGCGGCAGAAAGATCGAAAGCTTGATCCCCACATTGAAGAGCAATTTGGTGGAGGCCGATTGTTGGCTTGCATCTCTTCTCGACCTGGTCAATGTGGCAGAGCTGATGGGTATGCTTAGTCATATCTTTGTATCAGAATCTTTGTACATGATTTACGTTTACAAATATTGATGTTTCATTTTCCTGAATTTGTAGCTACATATTGGAAGGCAAGGAGTTGGAGTTTTACATGAAGAAACTCCAGAAGAAGAAGGGAAAGAGTGCTGGTGCTGCTTGAATGTAGTGTTATTCCAATTTTGTTCTTCTTCCTATTATATAGTAGACTTTATTGAATTTTTGATGAATTGCACCTTTCAAGGTGTTTTTTCTAGAATGTTCCCTCCCAAGACAGATCTTTAGTGAGAACAAAATTTTTTTAAACGGTACTCTCAACTTCTTGGTAATGGTTGTTTTTTTTTTCCCTCTGGTCTCGAAACTCGTTGGTGATTGTTGAGCAATGGGTGTTTATGGATAGCTGATGGTCTGTTTGGCTGTTAGTGTTAAAGCTTAATGAATGAGAATGATGTTTCCATTTTAGTATGATGTGTAGCGTCTCTCGTAATTTTTTCCCTCGAAGTAATTTATTTATCTTAATAAATGTATATATAATCTAATATTATGCATTGGTATTTTAATTAGGTCATGCTACAATGTTATAATTAACTAATTTATCTCATTTAATTTCCTTAAATTAGGTAAGTTATTCTTATATTAAGAATCAAAAGAAAGATTTTACTTTTCTATCCCACTCATCTCTTTCGATTGCCTCGTGATATTTAGCTCCTTGGTCACCATATAAGGATCTCCACTCTCCTGGATGTTCCTGGGTTCTTACAGACGTGATCAGAGTAGATAGGAAGCTGATCATTGTTAAGGATATTAATCGGTTTTATTAGTTATTTCATGACTACTAGGGCTCCTCTGCTTTTTGACCAATGCATGAAAATGAGGCTGGACAGCTGGTAGATGGGATAGTCATAGTTATCATGTAATTTCTATTTTGGGGATGGGAATTGATCACTTTGTGAGGACAATAATAACAGTAGTTCACTTCACTCGATTGTCCTCAACCATTCATTATTCAGACGTTTTTGCCCTTCATTTTAAAGCATCATAGTAGTAGTTCTATGGACAGGTTAGCATGCGCCACATAACATCATATCCAACAACAAAATTTCTCTTAGTTGACACATTTACAGGCAAAAATAGTCTCTGTTAATTTTCCAAATTATGCTATATTTATTTTTAAAAGAAAACTACTCTGTCTTTGAACCGTTCGGGAAAAAACACATGGCCTCAATTAACATAAAGTGTTTTAAACATTTCAACTATTAGAACAAATATTTCACCCGAACTTGCCACTCTTTATAGTTAATGGTCAACATCATTGACCACTAATACAAGGGCAACATTGGCAACATAATTACTCTCACAAATAGTTTAAAATAATCAGTGCTCCTCATAAACAATGTCAGGAACATCATGATTTTTAATCTAAGACATTCAAAGCTCCACTGTTCTGCTTACAAATTCAACTTAAGCCACATGAAAATGAGGGGAAAAAAATAATGTTACAAATAGTATAAACTAATAAATAAATATTGCCTTTATAGTTCAGGCGAGTAACAATGTATACACTAATCATGGGTCCGAAATATGAACCCATTTGTTTGTAGTTCTCAATGATTTTCCCATCATCTGTAAAATTCAACACAACAAGGATACAAGTCGAGGCGGGTAACTTGGCAACAACAAAGACCGAAGTCCTTGCAACCAAAAATTAACGAGAAAACCAAGTTTGTGCCAAGATGCAAGCGGTTGACTTAACTGAGAGCCAAAACCTATAGAAATAAATAGCTTTGGCTGAAATCACTGTGTCCAAAAGGGAATGAGATTTGGCCATTATGACCTTCATTCATAACCCCATAGGATATGCTTTGAATCCACACAAAAAATCCAAGTCTGGACGTCAACTGACTTGCTCTCCAATCAAATCAAGACCAATAACTAGAAAACTTATTCCTTGAAATAACAGGAAGTAGAAGTGAATTCCTTGAGCTGATAATAAGCTTCTAACTGAGGCAGTTAATAATATGAATGCAAGAGCAAGTTCTTTCCTGTACAAACGATTTTTCTTAGTTTTCCCTGTTTTCTTTGACAATTCTAGTTTGCTTAGCTCCTCAATGCCTGAATCTGAAGATGATCTGTGAAGACTGGCAGATCTCATTAGAGGCTGAGCTTCCTTCTCAAAAGCAACCAGATCTGTCTCTGATGATCTTCCCAATTTTTTCGTAACCACCCACTCATAAGAACTTCCAAAGCGAAATAATCCCGATATCATAGCATTAAATTTAGTCACTGACATGGTATTCTCAAATAGGAGATAAGGCACTATAAATGGAAATGCATGGAGACATGGAAGAATGCTTAGGATAGACATGACTCCAGGAACGTAACAAACAACCCAGGTCGGCAGCTCAGCTTCTGGAAGGAACATGGTCAATGGAAGAATGATGCAAAAGAGGGTGAATGAATAAAATGGCAGGATTAGCTTCCTTAGGAGAAAGAAAAGGAATATTAGGTTGGCCTTCTTGACCCAACTAACCTGGTACCAAAAGGAAGCAACCATGGTAAGGGATTAGATTCTTCTTAAAGTCAAATTACATTTGGAAGAAGACGGATGGAATCAAACAGGTAGCATTACATGATGCCAGGTTTATAACTGTGCAAATGATGATATTGATTTAACGGAACATAACAAGCAACATGCGGAAGCCTAAAGAACAAAAACAATTATGACTTTGATGCCTTGTTGAACTTCAATCACGACAACATAAAAACACGCTAATTTCTATACAATAAATGATACATGCAGATAAATATGAATAATTGATTCATCATCTCAACAAATTCTTCTCTGTCCTTCCTCGCATTACTACCACCCCAGTAAAACCGGAAATTCAAGAAAAACAGAAATGGTTGAATGCTTAGGGAATAAATTATCCGAGTCTATTAGGATTTTTGCAAGTGGGGTACTCAATGCTGATAATATGTTACCACTCACGGCAGGTGTTATTGTGAATTGCCTTCCCATTCTATAACTCTTAAAAGTTGTTTATTCTTTTGTTTTTCTTTTTGCAAAACTTAACGTTGTTTATTCAAGAATTATTTTTTTGATCGATGTTTACTCAAAATCTTGATCAGCAAGATTTGTATGGAAATTATTGTGGGAAAAAAGAAACCTAGAGATTGAGTTTTAGACATGCAATTTTGCTTTCCATAAATTCTTCCAGACTGTGACATTTCCATCAACACCAAATGTTTAACATTGGTGCTTTACAGCTAATTTGCCTCGAGAAGGGAGGCTTTTCCTGTATACTGCTTTAGGATACTAATGGATAAGAAGGGTTGATACTTGATAGAATTCAAATAAATTCTGATAATGAAAAAAATTTCATACCTTTGACCGAAGTATATCAATGAAACACAAACGAAACAATTGCATTGGACCAGAATGCCAGCGGTGTTGCTGTTTCTTATACGCCTCATAGGTCTCAGGAAGTTCACAAAGGCACTGGGAAAAAGCACAATAGAGATATAAAAACCTCAAAATTTCTGATTAGATCTCAAGAGAAGACAAGTAAAGCACCTTCACGTCATTTAGAAAGATGAACTTCCATCCACAGAGATGAGCTCGAACAGCAATATCCATGTCCTCGACAGTAGTTCGTTCCAACCAACCACCACTCTCCTCAAGAGCCTTTATCCTCCAGACACCGGCAGTTCCATTGAAACCAAAAAAGTTAATGAACACACCATTGACCTGTTGTTCAACCTCAAAGTGGAAAGATAAGTTTATGTTCTGCAGTCTTGTAAGCAGGTTCTCATCTTTGTTTACAAATGCCCATCGTGTCTGGACCAATGCCAAATCATCTCTCCCCTAGAGTTAGACAAAAACAGAAAAGAACATCTAGTTAGAATTTAGAAACATTTTTAAGGCCAAGCTCAATCCAAAACAATGGCACTCATCAAGTAATGAGTGGGTGATAACATCGTGCAAAAGCCAAAAACCAGATATAACAATAACATATTGGTCAAACAGCAACTGAAAAAAAATTTTAGGTTCAAACGTATATTCACTTAAATGTCTCAACAATCTTGATATATATTTTATTCTCAGAAAACTCTTTGCCGTCCAAATTCTTTTGAATGTCTTAAGCCAAGAACAAAGAGTCATAAAATAGGATATACATTTCCACAAAAACATAAAAATTTAACATTTGTAATTATTGCAATGGAGTCTTGTTTTTCATGATTTATTAACATATTTAGTGACAAGATTTATAAAGATAAAAATGGTCCCCTGTAGAACAACTTTGGTCTAGCAAGCAAGGGCAGCGGAAGTCCACCATGTGTTGTTGCATTGGCAATCAATAGATGGGAGCAAATCCTGCATTATGTCATGAGTAGGCTTTCCTAGTGACATTGCAGCGGATATTGCGGATTTATCATAAGATCAGAACCAATGTGGACCATAACATGGTACAAATGTTGAGTAGTCTGGAAGGGTAATTTAAAATTAAGAATGAATATTCCTTGATTTTAAGTAAATTTCAACTTCTTTCTAAACCATTAATCTGCCCGCAAATAAGCAAGTAGACCATTCTAAAATTAAAACGGCTACGGAATTGAGTTTAGTAAAGTGCCAGAGAACCTTTAGTCTCTGCATCCAGATAAATCCAAGAAAAGAGGAAGTCAAAACTGCTTACGCTAAAAGATAAAACATACACACACTCTCACAGTTATAACTGCTTTGTTTCATGCTCATAGTATCAACTGCTATATTTGCTCAAGGCCTCAAGCCAATAGTGTCTCAAGTTTGAACTCATCAAATCATAAAATTACCTTAAAATGAGGTATTGTCCTTTTTAAGAAATCTGGCGCTGGCTGAAAATCAGCATCAAATATTGCCACAAACTCATATTCTTTAACATAATCACAATTCATTGCTGATTTGAGATTCCCTGCCTTATAGCCTGTACGTATCAGACGATGTCTATATAGTATTCGCACACCCCTTTGTTGCCATTTCTGTACTTCCGCCATGATAAGCTGTTGGATGTCCACTTCATCAGAATCATCAAGGACCTGCACAAGCATTCTATCCTTTGGCCAATCCAGGATACAAACGGCAGCAATAGATTGCTGATAGACCTATGAGAAAATGTGACAAAAAGTAAGTATTGGCAACAAATAACAGAAGGTAATATAAATCAAGGGTATGCCTTTTAAACTACTAATCTGAGAATCTGAAAACAGTATATATTACGTCTGTTCACTTTTAATCTATTCTCCTTTATATGTATACATGTCATGAAAATTCATTTCAGCAACTCTACCCTCCATCTTTCATCTTCCGTTTCCTCCTTTTTGACCTGACAAAACCTTTTTCACCTTCTCAGAGCCTAGAACACAATGTCCTTTTCTAGATACCAAAAATTTGCATAACTCTTAATTTCCCAGGTTACCAGTCCCCGGGAACCAACCACAAAAATATTATATCTCAACAATCCCTTCTGTTTTCCAGATAAGCAACCAGTTTCTTAATATCCACTCACCTTTGTGAATTGTGAACAAATTATTCAAATCCTAAATTATTTTAACTTCAAGTTCATACACAGATTTCATAGTTAAAATTGTGAAACAGAATCCCGGCTCCAAAAACTGTCTTGTGCCAGCAAAACCTGTGATGGACCAGACAAGGTATGGGTGGGTCAATGAAACGTCTCAATTATCAACATCTATCAGTTATGCTTCATGGCTAAGACAAGGAAACGGGCTCTTCAAAAAGATGCAGAAGATTTGTTGATGAGAATCTATTACAATTTGTTAGTGTCTGTTACTGTTAGCCGTGTAAATTTTCATTTAAAGTTTGGATATTGTGTGCTGAGTCACAACCGTTAGTTGTTGGCTGGGCAGGACTAGTTAGCCAAGTCAGGAAGGCAAGTTAGTTGAGCTGTCCTTAAAAGGAGAGGAAATATATGATTAATTCACTCCTGAAGTTGAATACAATCCGGTATTATTTTCTTCTCTTTCATCCTTTCAATTTCTTCAGCTCCTATTTGCTATCAGAACGAAGTATGGACCCCAAGGATGTTTAAGGCAATAGTGTTTCAGGGTTTCCATAGCTCTCTTTTTCCCCTAATTTGTTAGAGCTCTTTGAACTGAAAATTTTTAAGATAGGACTTAAACTTCGTCTACCATTTACATGGTATTGGAGGACGCTGGACAAATTCCCTTTTGTTGACATATTCATATGGATGCAATCTTAGTGGAGTAAGAGGAGCCTGTCTAATGGCATCATAAAAGAAACTTGGTTATAGTTGGACCATAAGAGGGAAGCTGAAGGTCAAAATTTGCACCGATTAAATAGCCACACCGTTTAACAAAAATTACGGGCATGATTTGCCTTGTTGGCTGCTAACTTGGTAAACCAAGTCAGAACGATCAGCATTACCACAATGCTAGAGCGAAGAGGGTGAGGAGATAAGGAGAAAGAAAGACATAAACTTTTTTACCATAGCCAGAGGGCAGTTTACCTCTGACAAAAGTTGAGAAATTGAAGCTCATGAGAAACCATGTGAGAATAAAAGAACCAAGAATGTTTCGTTCCCTTCAAAGAATGAACCCCATTAGGTGTGATCTAGTGGGGAAAGCTATGGTAGTTAACAAGAGGTTTTAGGGCATGTCTGGGGACGCATTGCATCACCCCAGATCATGCTTGGGATGCCGCTAAACATAGTTTTGGGTGACGTAACATGTTATAAGGTTCAAACATATCCTGCATCATTTAACAAGAGGACGAATTATCTTTCAGCTTGCATACGCTTTCAAATAACGCCACATGATGTCCCGTCGAAAATGTTATGTTTTACATGAATTGGCCAACAGAATATAGCTCCATCCAACAGTCCAAAAAGCCAACCACGTTAAATGGCAACTCCCTATGAAACCTCATCATGCTAATACTTGTAGAAACGACAATTTAGGTAGAATGCATTCTAGCGTACAAAAAAGGAAAAGGTAGGAGTATTCATCATGCACCAGAGAAAGCTGAAATAAACAAATGGCTAGAAGCTACAAAACAAACAACAGAAGATTCAAATTTCCTTTTTAGCATTTAAACTAGTTATATATACAACTACAGGCAAATCAAGCAGAAATCTTCCAGAAGGAGTATGAAACCCACATCTTCTTACCTCCCTCTCATTGCACATGGGAATCTGAACTAACACCATTGGATAATCCTCAACATTCACATCTTCATTCTTAGCATTTGTTGGATACTCCATGGAGGCCACTGGTTTCAGACGCCGGAATTTGATCCAGCAACATCCCAAGATCAAAATCACTCTATCAAACGACTGCACCAAGAAGAGCACAATGCACATATTGGTTAAGCTCTGTAACGGCGGCGCCAAGTAATTTGCCCGAATCTCGAGCCATTTTGCATAAATAAGACCAATCATTCCATACACGTCCGCACGGGCCGTGGGCGGGCTGAAATGCCATCCTTTGAAGTAAGCAACGAGCTCAAACACCAGCAAAAGGATAACGACAATCAAGAACACCTTGATCACACGATAAAGCCTGGAAGACTTAGAATCAGAAAGCGAATCCGGCGAGGCAATCCTGCGATTGGCGGTCCGGAGCAATGAGAGAAAGCCATTGGACAGCCAAGCGACAGAGCTCGCGATTTGCTGGAATCTCAAAAGGCACACCCAGGAAAGCTGGCGGGCACTACGGACACGCTCCTTCTCCACCGACTCTCGATCGGAAGGGTCGGTTTGCACGTCGACGGCGAGAAAAGAGCGAGTGGAGCCGTCAGATTTGTCGTCAAGAATGTCATGGTTCGTGGCTCGCTGCTTGTTCCACCATTCCTGAAACTCGCGGTTTGGGGGTCTAGACATAGAAGAAGAAGAAGAAGCAAGAGAGAGAGAGAGATCTGAAGAGTCACCAAGTAAAGTGGTTTTCTTTCAGTCGTTTTCCTGAGTCGGAAGCTCTGCGTCGCACACCGAAGGAAGGCGAGGAGGTTACAGGGTTCGCCTATTTTTGGAAAGATTTTGCAATAACCTCGGAGTTTAGAATTAGAACCTTTATTTACCTTTTTTATTGGAAAAAAAAATTTACCTATTGAAAATGGAAAATATTTATCCGAAAGTCAATTGTTTCTTGTAATAAAAAAATTGTGACAAAAAAAAATTTGCGTTGACCATACTTAATTTCCTTTAATTTGATTTTTTTTTTAAAACAATTTTTGCTCCATGATATCCGATTTTACTTTTTTTCCAAAACAATATATTTAGTCTCCTAATTTTATTTGAAATAAATAGTACGTTGCCTTGACTCATTTTTTTGTTGCCTAAAATATCTTTGTTTAGTTAATTCAACATTTCAACATTGTAGGATTTATGTGTTGTTGTCTTATGTCTCGTTGACCCAAAAACAAATAATTGTACGATTTATGTTAAATTGAATTATTTTAAATTAAATTTCAAACTTCATGCATTTCTCTTTTTTAGTGTTTCATGTAAGTCATCTTATAAATCATTATCAGACCAAAATATAAGTCCCATTATAAATTGTGTAAATGATGTAATGATTCCCCCCGCCCTTCCTAAATATCCATCATTAAATGAGAGGGGTATTAGGGAAGATTAAGAATAATTAAACTTATGGGGGTGAATATGACAATTGGAAGTTGAAATAAGGTTAAGAAGTTAAATTGTGGTTTATATTCAAGACTAGAAGTGATTTAGAACACTTTTTTTTTTCATAAATAAATTAAAACACTCCTGATACGGTAAAAAACTTTCCTTATTGCTGAATTATAGCCATTAGCCATAGATGGCAAAGGAAGGAGAAGAAGCAGAATTATAGCCATTGTTAGATGGCAGAATTCATATATTAATGCAAAGAATCATACTCCTCCAGTCGTGAATATAAAGCCTCTTTTGTAGTGTAAATTACATTATAAAAGATGTCTTATATTTAGGACCGGAAGAGTATTATTTATAAATTATGACTATGCATGCATATATGCATGGAACTTGCTCTAATTTGTTCTTAAAATAACCCTAAGAAAATTCAATGTTTGATATTATTGTTATATCTCTTGAGTCTGTTTAGTGTTTGCATCTTGTTCGTTTAATGAAGTTATCCCTTCGGTCAAAAAAAAAAAAAAAAAGGCTATTATTATTAATTGTGGGCATGAGCACTAAGTTTGATCAGCCCAATTTCAATTTGGACTCTTAGAACGATTTAGCCCAAAGACTAAACAGTAAAACCAAAAAAGAAAGAAAGAAAAGAGAAATTTTAAAAATATGTCCTTTTTATTTCCTTTAGCAAAGTACAATCTCCATTTTCTCTCTCTTACATATTCCTCTTTCAAAGAAGCCTAGATTCACACGAAAAGGATAATGCGAGGGTTATGTTTATGTCACGCAGGAAAACTTCACAATTTGAATATGATGGTCAACAATTTAAAATTGATGCAATAAATTGAATCAAATTAGTTTATACTATTTTGCCTCTAACTCCGTAATATACTTAATTAAAAAATTCAAGCAAGTTGAAACAGGAATTAAAATTTTGATTTTAATTTAATCTTGCGGAGAATTTTGAGATGACTGAATTTTTTTAATTAAAAAATAAAATCAGTAGTTTGACTTGGAAAGTCACACAAAACCAAAAGAAAAAAAAGAAAAAGAAAAGTTTGGGTCAATGTCACTATCTTCATGAGTAAATTCCAGCTTGCATTGTCTGAAGAGTGTTAGAAGCAACAAGTGATAGAGACATGCATATATAAATTCAAACAAATTGTTTGCGGTTCGTTACATTTCTATTTTCTCCAACGTAAGAATCATACCTTCCTAGTTCCTTCTGTGATGGCCCCACATTTTTTAATAATGATAATGATAATTCTTTTTTATTAATTATCATAACAAAATTAGCCTAGAAAATAGAAAAAAATATTGGAAGCCAGGAAGAAGAACCCAAAAAAAAAAAAAAAAAGCAAACCATATCGTTAAATGATTTTTAAGCTAAAAGTAATATTAATGTTGACTATTGAGTTCAGCCCAGCTTAAGGCCTGTTTTTTAATCATCCCAAAAAAAGTACTGGGTTAAAGTCATCTTTTGGGAAAAATACATATGGGAGAATTACAATAAGATTCTGTAATTCACAATGACAAGTAAATGGTTATCATTTACTACTTTGAACTTGTCATTATATGTTACTCTATTTTGTTTTAGTAATTATGCACCTGTTTGTTTTTGTTTTTTATTTTTTTATTCTCAAAACAATTTTATAAGATTATTTTTTAGAACAAATTTTGAAAACCAAAAGGTAAAAAAATGTTTAGACAATAATTTTAAAAAATTACATTTGGAAAAAATTCATACAAAATCACACTGATAATTGTTGTCCGTAGTAATAGGTGGTAGATAATAGGTGAGAAGATAAAAATATTTCTCAAAATTTTTCAAAATAAAAAATAAAAAACAACAAAACATAAAAGTTATTTTGATTTTTTAGTTTTTAAAAACATATTACTAAAAACAAAAAACAAAAAAAATTACCAAACAACTGTTTTTGTTTTTTAAAATATTATTTTGAAAATAAGAAACCAAACAAGCCCTATGTTTTTTACTTCAGACTTTGTTGCAATTCTCCCAAAATATAGTGTTCAAGTATTTTACTTCATGATGAATTAATATACTTGTGTATTAATTAAAAAATGTATTCATATCACTATACTAGAGCTCATTAGCAACAATTTTGTTTGGACGTGTATTTTTCTATTGAAGAGAAAAGTATTAGAGCATGTACATACACATGTAATGATTAATCATGAATGGAAAAAGTAAAAATGTTATACTACCTCTGATCCTAATTCTAAGAGCTAGTTAACTAATTTGAGAAGATTAAGGAAAGAAGTTAAGTTAATTACTTGTCATAAATAGGTATTGTCTTTCCTAAAATATCCTTGCTAATCAAGTGTATTGGTTAGAACTACTATTGTTAGAAGGATTATCTTAGAGAAATATGCATAAATATTAGAAACAAAATAGATTGGGATCTTATATTTAAAACCAAAATAAAAGTCAAATGAGGTCACATATTAAAGACCGGAAGCAGTATTTTACATTTGAATCATAAACCTGGTTGATAAATGTATTTTTCATTGATTGTGTTATGACTAATGAAAATCATTTAGTTATTTTTGGTTAATGACATAAAATAAAAATATAAAAGATGTCAAAATCTAATGAATACAACTAGACATCATGATGAGAGGAAACTTGATTATATTAATATTCTTCCACTTTTAAGGAGTCATTACCTTTACTATTTCACCTCATTTTTATTATATTTTCTGGTAATACTTTGTCCATCAGGCACCAAGAGCACTCATAACAGATAAAAGAAAAATCGCACAATCACAATATAAATTGTATGACAAGTGTCATGTTGTTTGTGGCAAAACCCTAAAATGATTTTTCCTATCTTGTTGGAAACAATTTCCACCGCATAATGTGAAATCCAAATTAATATGAAAAGGGCACATAAACTTTTGAATCAATATCTTGTTGAAGTAGTTTTGTATTTGCAAGTTGTTATTTTGTTCATTTTTAGAATGTGAGCCTTAAGATGAGCACGAAGCTAGTCACTTTCAAATTGTGCAATGGTATTATTGGTGAGAGAAAGATGTATTAGTGGATGTTTGTTTATTGAAAATCTGTCTACATTAAAAATTTGATTATCCAAATTTTATTTTTGCTCCTAAACTTGTAATTCTTTTTTATTCTAAAAAAATTAAAATTTAACAATGTTTTTCTTCTAATTCTTATTGATTTACTAATGATGTTTAACTTAAATGTTAAAAATTTTATTTTTAAGTCTTGACCATCCCAATAAAAATTTAAATATTCCGTATTTCATCGAAATTGAGTAGGCAATGTATCCCATTTTTCCATATTAGTAAAAGAGAATGACAATTAGGTACCAATAATAGAGAATTAATGACAATTAGATCTTTACATTTTTTTTTGGGAAAAAAACTAAGTTGCAATTTCGATTCAAATAATTACAAATTCATTAGTCTCAGTTACAAATAGATAATTTAAATTCCAAATATAACTATTACTTCAATGTTTTATACTTAACTGTCTTTAATTCAAATTTTGTGACTTAAATGTCTTTTTTTTTAATCAGTTAATATATGAAAACCAAATTATTTTGACGATTTATCAACTACTTTTTAGGAGCCACGTCAAGCCGAATATTCTTCAAATTGAGCCGCGTCAGATCGTCTGTGTGTGAAATTTTCATCAAAGCCAACTATATATGAACCGCCAATATTAATGTAAAAAAAAATTTATTAAACACAAATCACAGCTAAAATATGGAAAACAAGAAGCCATGAAAATAGTAGTATTAAAAAGCAGTGTGGAATAATGAAATTAGGACTTTTTGTTTCACACGGTTTTCCACCTGTCCAAGTCTTAATTTGGAGGATTTATTTGTGATTTTATCTTCTGACACTAACGTGCCTTAGAGTTTTCAATTCTGAATTTCAAATCAACACCGACACCCTTCTCTCTCTCTCTCTCCCCCCTCCCTCTCTCTATATGTATATATATTAGGGATGAATTAAATTAAGAGTAATATTTGAAGAATTAATTATATAGTTTGTGTTTGTCGGTGATTGATGAGATTAGAGAGACTGGACACATTTTAATGATCTTATAAGGGGTTTGAGTGGTTTAGTAATGGGCTTGTCTCTTTGAACAACCTTAAACTGCCCAAGCAAGAACATGACCTTTCTTTGATTATGCATTGCTGCTTTGAGAGAATTAATTACATTGCATGATTATAATGATAAGATTATATGATAAATTCGTGTTGGAACTTGGAAGAATGAAGGGCTGTGTTTAGTTTAGTTGATCTTTTTTTTTCTGTTTTCTTTTTTAACACTAACCGATTTCTACGAGAATCATATTGAGTGTTAGTTTGAATTTGGACTAAATCCAACTGCAATATATAAAATTTCTAATATTTAATTGGTTAATTCTAATTATAGGATTGTGATAAGTCATGTCATTAGAGGGTGTGTAGCTTTTTTTTTTTTTTTAAAACACCAGTCAATTTTTGTGAAAGTCATAAAATGCGACATATTAAGTTTGTATTAAATGTTAACTCGTCTAAATTAAGTCACGCTAAACTGAAACCCGTTTCAAATTATGAACATCTTAAACTTGTCATATCTTTCATATCTTATTTGGATGATCTGGATTTTTTTATTTAAAATAATTATTTTAATATGTATAAAATCTAAAATAACGATAATATCTTAATTATCATTATTTTAAAAATAATTTTTTATTCAAAAATAATTAATTAAAAATTTTAAATTTAGATCATTCAGATGAAATATAGACAGTTTAAATTTGATAACTTTATAGTGCTTATCAAAATAATGAGTACTGGAACTGGTTGTGGTTAAACTATGTCAATATAAATCTCTGGAGCAATTTTCTCCTACACATCACTTAAATTCAGGATCTTAATAAAATCAAGCAATGTAACTAAAAAAAACTCATATATTTCATTTGTTGGTGACCAACACATGTTGTATTGTCTGTAAATTAATTTGAAGAGCATGCCACGTGTGCATTTGAGAAAGAAACTAAACAAAGGTAAACAACGTCGCATCACAGTAAGAAGAGGCGTAAGTGACTATGATTTAACCGAAAAGATAGAGAAAGAGACAGCCAAAACGAGACGGACACAAGTTTCTTCCTCACCAAACTCATTGGTCCTCATAATCACATTTTCCATTCCACGATGTTTCCCAGTAAATGTCCAGACGAAAACGAAGAAGAACAAGTTGAAAATTCACAGACAAAGGTAAATTGCCTTTGTAAAAGTGAATGTCATGTCAAGTTTTGAGAGGGAACATGTAATTGTTGGAGGTAAAGACTTAACTTTGAAATGCAGAAAAAAAAGAGAGAGATTCATCGATGCTGACCTTCAAATTATAGGCTTTGGTTGGTGAAGCTAATGATGCACATTTTTCATGAAAGTTTTTTTACCCAAAGAGACAAGGACAACATATTTCCATTTTGGCAACTTCAATCATATTAATATCAGTACTAGATTACAGGCAATTAAGCACATATCCAACTTAAAAAAACTTATAATACAACTACTTTCTTCTGTTGTTAATATAAAATATAGATAATTAATTGGTGGGTATTGAGAAAATTAGTAAAATCAGTTATTTTTAATAAATGTATGCTAATTTTTTTAAAATATCATTTCTATTACGTGTAAGGAGCAAAGATACTTTAGCAAAAGAATTATATCCTACTATCAATGCTTAACATAAGATCTAGTTGATTAATTTGAAAAGATTAATAAGTTAAGTAAATCACCTTAAAGTATTATATTTATCTTTTTTTAACTAATTTGTTTGACTTACAAATTTGAATCTTGTTAAAAATAACTTAAAAGAACTTAAACTATATATTTGTTTTAATATTTTCTTTAGTTCAATCTTTTGAAAATCGAGCTAAAATGGATTATCGAATCAATATGTTAATGAATTAGAGTGTGGTTTAATTCATAATATCCTAAGAACATCGTTGCTAAGCATAAAAGTATCACAAAATTAAATGTTTTGAATAATATTTTTTATCTGTCCGTGTCATATTTTCATTCAAAAGGCTACTAAAGGGGATATAGGAAAAAATCATACTCAAGTGTGGTCCTTAATATCAAATCAATCTTTAATTATTTCATTTTCATCTTTGATATAATAAAACCCAAGGAGACATTTGGCTACACATTTAAACTTTTATGTACTACCTCTTCTAATGAAAAATGATTATTTGCTTGATCCTAAGGTGAAAAAAAGCATGAACAGATAGCAAGGGGACCCCAAGCAAAAACAGCTTTACTTTGTAGGGCATCCCTACCCTAATAATGATCATTGTACAAAGTGCCTAACAAAATCTCCCAAAAATAATAATAACAAGAACAATAATTTTTTTTAAAATTTTTTTAAAACATTCTGGTTTGGTAGGACCTCATTTTCACTTGTTGTTTTAGAAGGACGACCTAAACCTAATTTTGGAAGACCCCTTTCAATTTCATCTTTTTGTGTTTAACCTTGTGATAATAGCTAGGGACATTAATTTCAGTAGTTGATTATGACCATTGAACTGCAAAAATTAAATTTATTTCCTTCTTTTTACTATATATGATATTGGAATATCCCAACCCTCTTCACCAAAACTTACTCATTTTTCCCTCCTTGTTGATTGATTGAAATGTTGTGTTTGAAATTAGGTAAAGAAACAAAGAAAAAGGTAATAAAGTAAGAAAATATCCTTTAATCTTCTAGGGTAAGTGGGAAATTAAAAGAAGTTATTCAAAGCAGTTAGAATTTTAGTGTCAAAGCATCCTTGAAGGAAAAATTCAACACAAGTACTTGGTTTTATGCAGTCAAAATCCGTGCACTAACTTAAATTGCATTAAAGAAAAAAATCGGTGCAGTAATTTTCTTAAAATCAATTACATAATGATTCTTTTGTTAGAATAATTTGTTAATTGGATATATACACGCGCACAAAATAGCAATAACGAGATTTATCTTAAGATTGTATGATACTAGTATATTTTATTAACAAATAGATTTTTAAATAAATTGCTAATAAAAAAAGTCTCATTTAATAAGTTTATTGATTGGTTTATGTATTTACATATTTTATAAGTCTAATTTGTACAAACTTTTTGTGGTGTACACCACTCCAAGAATTTGAGTGCAATAAAGTTCTGAATTTTATTATTTTTACTTATTTTTTATGCTTTTAAATTATATTTATTTTATTTTGTTTCAAAATTGTTTTTAAAAAATATAAATAATAAAAAAGTGAAATGTAGTATTTCTAAATTAAAATTTGACTATCTAAATTAAAGAAGATGGGTATTGATACAAACTTACTTTTACTATTGTTTTGCCTTTCAATGTGAAATTCAAGAACGCGGCGCATGCATAAATAGAGAAAATTTTGATTTATACAACATTTATTATATATTTATTAGTATTCAATAGTATGATTTGCCTCATAACTTTATTAGTAGTTTTTAGGGATAATATTATATTTTTTAGGGATAATTAATCTTCAGGTCCTTATAGTTTCATCTGATTTTTAATTGGGTCCTTATAAAATTTTTTCTTTTTATCAGATCCTTTTACTTTCATGTGTTTTTAATTAGGTCCTTCTATTTTTTTATCAGATCCTTATAGTTTCGCTTATTTTTTAATTAGGTGCTTTGTAGTTTTTGAAAAATTATTTATTAACTTTATTCTTTAAAATTAATTTCATTTTTAAATTAATAATTATATAATTGGAAAAAATAATTAATATAATCATTTAGTAATTAATAAATGATCAGAATAATAATTATACTTAAATATAAATTATTTATAATCATATTTTAATTTTAGAAAAATTTATTGTTATAATTTGAATTTTATAATTATAAAAATTCAAATTGAAAATAAATAATATATTTGTTTAACTAAAAATTTAAAAGAATATTAACATAAGATTGTTACAATAAGTTATTATTTTTAAAATTTTATTATTTGTAAAATAAAGAATAAAAACTACAAGGACCTAATTAAAAACAAAGTAAAACAATAAAGACCTGATAAAAAGAAAAAAATTATAAGGACTTGATTAAAAATATATAAAAGTATAAGGACCTGATAAAAAAAATTATAGGGACCTGATTAAAAACCAGTTGAAACTATAAGGACTTATATATTAATTATCCCTAGTTTTTAATATAAATGCTATTATTTAAGCCCCACTTTTACACCAAAAAAAGATAGAAATATATATGTGCTATTTTTTGCATATATTTTTATACTTAATATTATGGAGATTAATTATTAAATATGACATAGTTTAATTAGTACAGGGATTCAGGAAATGAATAACTAACTTGATTAAAAAGGAATATAATAATGAATTAGTTAAATTGGAGTGAATTAAGGATGAAGGAATAGATTCCAAAATGCTGCCTGCACCCACCAAATCTATCTTTTGTGCCCTTAAAAACAGTAATTTCTGACGGACACACTACCATCTGAATCAAAAGAATTGATTAAATATTGTAACAGAAAGTAAAAGTGCTCAAACTAATCAATTATTGATTATAATTAACTAATATTATTAAAAAGCTTTTATATTTGGATCCCAGCAATTCCACTCTGGATATGTTCCATATCGACCTTTATGTTTCATTTATTAGTTAACCAAATACATAATTTTTAGTTTAATAAAAAACAATATATGATTGAAATGCTTTTTCGACAATATATTGAAAATATTTCATTAATTCTATAATAATATTATGAGAATAGCATATATGGAATATTTTAATTAAAGTAAATAACTTTCTGGAATAATATAAAAATGATTTTATAGTTAAAAATGGAAATAAAAAATATAGCAGGGAAGAATCAAACAGGATGTACAACAAAGAAAGGGATTAAAATATGAAAGGATAAATCACTAACACGCCATAATATGATTGGGTGATTGTTCGTTTTGGGGACAAATGCTGTCAGATTAGCAATTTTTTATTACTATTTATTTATCTTATTTTTAATTAAAAAAATAAAACAAGTATTTTATATACACGTTATGATGTGAAACTATTCTGTGCACAGCACCTCATTCAAAGCATTATTATTAATATTAATTGAATAATGGCTAAAGCTGCAAAACAATAAATCTGGATTTCTGCTAATTAATCTTTCACAAAAAGTAGCTCTCATTCTTAAAGAAAGAATAAAAGTGCCCCTTTTTTCTAACCTGGAACATCAATACAGATCCCTTTTCATGTTCACCGAATGGGAAAAATTATATTTATAAACTCATCCAATTTTTTTTAATGTGTATGCAATTTATCTTCAACCATTTGTATAGAGTTAAAAAATTGATGCACATAGATAAAAAGGGTGTTTGGATAAAAACCAAACCATATTTTAAAAGTATTTTTACGGTATATAAATAAATATTTAAAAAAATTGTTTCGTTCTGCGGAAAAATACTTTTTAAAAGTACTTATTGGTGTTGCCAAACGCCCCCCAAGAAGAATTGCACCCACTGAATTTAAGTCCTTTTATGTAATTTTCAACAAAAAAAAAAGTACCAGCAACTGTAATGTTTTCAGAAATTGTAATGTATTTTTTTTGTTTCAATTAATTAGTACAAATTAGGAAATGTTAACATGAATATTTGAAGGTTTGGGTCAATGGATGTAATTGTAGCTCATGAAATGAACAATCGATAACAAAAGTTGGTGAGATGATTTAGCTCTTTGATTCGTTGGGCCTAGTCAGAATTTCACCACTTCTAGCCTGGGATTCTTTTGCTGCCTAATAGTCTAATACTTCCACATATATTACTCTAAAAAATTTCTTTTATTTAAAAGGGTAGTTCTAACTTCTAATCCCTACCCTCTAGATTTCACTGACAACCCCCCAAAACAATTATTTATTTATTTTAGATTCTTAATCATTGAAGACAGTTAGTGTATGAGACAATTTATTCCTATTCCTATCTCACCATATCAGTCATAGCATGGGTTTTTTTTTTTGGTCAAGGAAGCAGAAATTTTTTATAAAAAAATCCTTCAAAAATAAATCTCATAAAAGTCTAACTCTTCCCATTTGATTTTCTATATAATTTTCCCCCTCACACACACACACACACACACAGAGAGAGAGGGTTCTGTTTCTGGTGGAGATAAGAAAATGAGTAAATTACAGAGAAGTCCAAGAATTGCCAGAAATTATGGTTGACCATAACGCTCTCTCTTTCTCTCTCTCTCAAGTTAACCAAATGTCCTAATCATTGTAATTAGACTTTTTCTGAGAGACAGAAGGGGGAGACCCCACTAATACAGCTGGTTACAACACAAATATGAGAGAATCATATCTACCAGATTACGCGATTTAACTCACACCCTTTCACTGATATGACCTTTAATCACAGTTTTATTAACACGCACGAGAATTCTCACTCCCCTTTGATGCTGATGTCTGAAATCCAATCAATCATTCACCTCGAAGACACACACCAAGTAACAATAGCTTTCACCTTCAATTAGCATTATAATTATAATATCTTACAATTGGTGCATCGGTAATAATAATCTGCACCACAGAATAATACAGATCTCCAGAGAGAGAGGGAGGGAGTCCTAAGATTTTACATTGAATAGTTGTACAATTATAACAATGAAAAATATATATATAAATTGAGAAGGAAAGAGCTGCTCCCCAGAAGATTAGAAATTAAAGGGGTGGGATAAAATTTTAGGAGGAAGCAAAAAAGGGGTTCTACAAAATAGACCTAGAGAGATAAAAGGCCTTAGAAATAATTCATGGGGGTTGTTGGAATTAAATCTCTTGTTTGTATACAGCAATCTTCCTTTCTGACCCTCAATTCAGGCGCAATGGAAGGGTCATTAGGGTTCAACTTTCAGATGGGTGACTTGATTTGAACCTGCAATGGACAAAATCAACAAAATTGATATATGAATATAAATAATACCATCAATCTCTTGGGTCTAATGAAAATGATGTTTTCAATAAATTCAAAAGTTTTATCTTTTCTCCTGTATTACCGTTGAAGTCCTGGGAATGACTGGGTGATTTTCCATTTCCACTTTGGCCAAATCCCATCTGAACAATGGTGTGAAGGTCATCCTCACAGAATGCAGCTGGAAACTGAGAATTATTGGACACAGATAAATTAATTTCAAATTATGAGCATTACATTTATGGTATTGATTACAACAGCACAGTACAAAATATGAACTCAGTATAAAGGGCAAGCTTGTTACAGGCACTTTAATGGAGGAATTAAGGTATACATTGATTTTACCTGAGAACCACCTTCATTAAAGCCATTAAGGGCAGGCAATTGCATGCCCATGTTTTGGCACAGAGAAGCAGTTTCTAATGGGTCTACTGTGCTGTGGGACATAACACCATTAAGAGTGTTATTGTGGATTCCTGGGTTTTGCTGAGTGTGTTGCCCATAAAAGGCTTGTGCTGAGGAATCTAGAGGGAATATTGGATGTGCCAAAGAGGTATTTGGTTGAAACATCTGAAACGGAAAAAAAAAAAATCCCAATTCAGCAAAATAAAAAAAATTTAGTGAATAAAATAGAAAAAATCATTGTTGAGTCTAGAGGACTTTACGTCTTTTGAGATTAGATTGTCAATGTTGAAGTCCAGCCTGGTGTTCACAGAAGCCAGTTTCATAGATAAAAACTGCGAATGAAAGAATAAGTTAAATAAATAAAGCATGCTTAACGAGGAAGAAAAATTAGCATCATGACCATCTGGGTGAGATGCTTATAGGCAAAGACTGGTTTTACCTCAACCTGACGCTGCAATGACTGCACATAGTTTATGATTTCATCAAGCATAAGTGCTTTACCAGTGACCTACAAAAAGGAAATAACAAGGTTCATGCCTAAATTAGTAAATTAGTCCATATATAGATAATATGAACTTCTGGTTCAACTTTTCTGCGTACCTTATTGCAACCTGGTACAAGATCTTGGAGAAGCTTCATTCTCTCACTGATTTTTTCCCTCCGGACCTATTCAGAAATAGTTTAGACCAATATTCAAAAAAAAAAAAAAAAAAAGACCAGAAACCTCCCAATAATTTTAATTTGATTTTTTCAAGAATCAGACTGGTGTTAAATTCTTAATGTACCAAATTGATACATGAGAATATGCCCTTTGAGATTTTTCTGGGGGGAAAATATCGCAGATAAAGTCCAACATCTCACTGTCATATAACCAGGCGAAAAGTCAAGGAGATGAATTGATCTGTGATTCTTACTCTTTCTGCAAGACTGTGGCTGTCAGTGGCTTGGCCTCTTCTTGCTCTGACATGAATGTAGTCTTTGGGCGCTTCAGGAGGTTTTGATGAGTTACTCTTGGTCTGTTTCTCATCTCCTGCATTGCTTGTACCTCCTTTTGAGTCTTCCTCTGCCTTCGTGGTTCCATTTTCATTCCCTTCACCCTCGTTTGGCTTGCTGCGCTTTGCATTTGAATCTTCATTGGTTTCATTAGCCTGCAAATGGAAACACCATTTTGGTCTCAGCAATTAACATACTCAATCAACAACTGAATTCAAACAATTCTGACTTGCTATCAGAAATCACATTACCTTGGGAGTGGGATTGGTTGAAGTTGAAGTTTCTTTGGTATTTCCCTTGGAAGAAGCTTTTCTTTTCCTCGAATTCGCATTCACCCCATTTCCCCCATTTGGGGTTTGCTCAGAGATTGTCGATTCCTCTTGGGAATTCGCCACTTCCGTTTGAGATCCAAGTGCTTTCAGGGTAGGACTGCTTGACACTCGGGCGAGCTTCTCATTTTCCATTGATGGAGTAGATCTTAGAGACAATTGACCGTTGTTCATGCCTAGCTGGCATGTTCTGCCATTGAAGCTCCTGCTTCCAAAGCAAGAAAACTTGGCGGCTCTCTCTGCAAAACCAGGATCAGGTGAGAACTCTGCAACATTAGAATTCAAAACCATCGATTTCCCTAAACTGGGCAAGTTCTCTTTCACCAGCTGGTTCATCATGTTCATCTTCGGAGGCGAGCTCAAGGGAGTGCTGTAACACGAAGTATCAGTGCTATTACCGCCATTAGCGTAAGGAGATGCCCCAATGTTCCCCAATTTTCCTATCAGTTCCCTGATGATGGAATTCTCATTATTGGGCATAACATTGGAATTGGACGCTGCCGGAGAAGAAACCATCGAGCTCAGAGCAGAATCGAACTGAAGACCATGATGATCCGTTGACTTATCCCATTTGGCGTTGTTGTAAAAGCAATCGTGGGGTTGGTCGGAAGTGCAATTGAGGACGGCAGCCTGAACATCCATGGCGGATGAGAGTGATGGCCACGCGGGCATTGAAGAAGAAGAAGAAGGTTCGAAGTGAAGGGAAGCGGCATTGAGGAAGAATTCGTTCTCCATGAAGGAACCAATTGAGATCACAAGATCAAGCAGAAACCAGAAACAAACGAGAACTGAAGCAGGTGAGTCGAATTTCACAGAAACACGGGGGCAAATGCTTCAGGATTTCACATTAGAAAGCAAAGAGAATTGGAAAGGGGTAGCAATGTGAGGAGAATGGAGAATTGGGGGGAATGAAGCGATGAATTGTAATGGAATGGGGTTTCAATTTAGTTGGATTTCAGAGAGAGAGAGAGGGGGTGGGTGTGGAAAAAAGGAAGATGAGAGAAGAAAGTGAGAAAAAGCGAAGCAAAAGCGAACAGAGAGAGAGAGAGACAAAGGAAAGGGGGGAAGAAGAAAGATGGGATAGCATCAAGGTTAAATAGACCCCAGCGCAAAGGGCAAAACAATATTTAATATATTTTTAATATTATTTAAAGTTAGACGCTATTGCTATTGTATAATTAATAATTAATAATTTGATCAGTTTGTCTTCTTTTTCTTTTTAAATGAAAATTGAGATAAAATATTGACCATCCTCCAATAATGTTGTATTTTTGCTCTGTTTTTACTGGACCTAGGGATTAAATAGTGTTGTAAGTAATGGACCGGCACAAGAGTTGCGAGTGAAAAAAAAAAATGCGAGTGGGAAAAAAAAGAACATTTGAAAAAAAAAATCTTTAATTTTTAATTTTATATAATATTTTATTTATAAGGGAAAATAACAAAAAAAGACAGTAGAAATTGCAAAATTTTAAATTAGATATTTTCACAACAATATGTTGTTATTTACAAATCAATTGTTATCAAAATCAATTAAAGTGTTATAACAAATCGTGATTTTGAGATTTTACAATTTTCATGGTCTTTATTTTTTATTTTCTTATTTTATAAAGTGTTTTTTTTAATCCTCTACCACTAATATTAGGCATTAACTGATAAAAAAAGATCAAACTCAATTTAAAGTAGACAAACATGAGCCTGTTTGGATTATGATGAAAAAAGTAACTTATTTTTAATATGATTTTTACAAAAACAGATTGGATAAATGTTAAATTGGGTAATGTGATTTGTGTTTGGATTGACTTTTATAAAAATTAGTTTGTAAAGTAAGAAAATATTGTTTGAATTATGATTGAATAAGTAAGTTTAGTTTGTACAATGGCCAAAATGATTATGATTTTTATTAAATAATAAAAAATATTAAAAATATGAATTACAAAATATAATAATTTCAAATTATTATAATAGGAAAAGATTTATATTTAATGAATAAAATATATTTAATTAGAAATCATATTAATGTAAAAAATTTTCAACCAAATAGTATTACATAATAAATTGGACAATATACTCTACATAATAATAATATTAAAATTAAAAATATTATAAAAACTATTAAAAATTATTTTCACTTAAGAGAATATAAAAATAAATAACTAAAAATTGATTATTTTAAAAGATATTTTAAATCTAAAGTGAAATAGAGAAAAAAATAAATTGAGATAATACAATAAATTTTAATTAATTTAATATAAGAAATGAAATTGATTGAGTGAATCAAGTTTGAAAACATCATAGAAATGAAAAAAAAAATATTACAAATATAAAGCAAAACAAAATAAGCTCTTCTGTTATGATCATAAGCTCCCTCTTGTAGCTTATTTCAATCGGGCGTTTGAATGGTTTAAAAATTAATAAGCCCAATACACTGTAAACTTTGTCAAACAAACTTAATGTGTAATCGAGCTTATTTTTATTTTTAAGCCACATTTGAGCCAGTAAATGCTGACCCAAACAAGTACTAAATTTTATACGCTTTTACAATCGAGTTTAGAAAAGTAATTTTTAACCCATAAATCATATTGATTAAAAATTGTGACAAACAGTTTCTAAATTTACAAATTGACTTATTACACCTATAAACTACTTTTTTCCTTTCAAGGCGCCTTACCAAACAGGCTGCATAACACGAATGCTCGCGTCTCTCTCTTTTTCTTTGTAGTCCGCTGCCATTCTTTATCCCAAAACCACGACGTTTTTGGGTGAAAACAAGAGAGTCTGAATGTTTTTTCATTTTTTCAAAATGATATAAACACCTTAAGTAGCTAAAACCACAAAATTGAAACACAAAATAAAAATCGAAGCCAAATACCAAAGTATTAATCGATAAGAAGGAGAAAAAAAAAAAGTAACCTCAAATTGAAGTAGATAATCATAACACCGCCCATTCCATGGTTGGCTATGGATTTGATGTTTTATTCTTCAGAGAGCCGATGTTTTCTGGCTAAAAAGCTCACCAAACACCTAACGGACAACCCAAGTCATACATATGCCAAACCAATACATTATTAGCAGTGTACGTGCTGTCTCCTGCAATTGCCCTCTCCAAATTGTTCTGTATCAATATCTCCATGGCCGCTTTCACACATTTCAAGTGCTTCCTCTCCAATCATGTGATTCTCATATACTGCTTCCAGTTCTAATTATAAGATACATGATTTCATAATTACTACTTCCTGTTCTAATTATAAGATTTTATTCATAGTCTACAAACGAGATTTTATAATTAGGACCGGAAATAATACCACGCAGGTTCTCTATAATGAATCATTAGAGATTAATCACAGTCTAATAATAAATAGAAAACTCTGAGATCCCATGAGCAAGTCATCTATGAAGACATATGTGGAAAGGATTATATGTTAACAATTCATATGTCATTTTATGAGATTAATGGTGCTAGAGTTAGAAGATTGAAATGATATTTTATCAAATTAAAAGGGAAAAAAAATCAAATTGAAATTTTGTGTAAAATGAAACACATTTGTGTCAAAATTAAATGGAACGGTTCTTAATTCACGTAGTCAAACATATCTCCCACGAAACCTGTTTGGAACTAAACAAAAGAGGCCTAGCTTTGGGCTAGCAGGAAATGTACGTTTTGTATTAAACTGCGAGATCAGAAGTTTAATATCATGTTGGAGTTGTAACGTTACCGGCAATTTGCCTCAATTTGCCTAAATTACAACCACTTCCACAATAAAATAGACACACGCACACTTATGCATTAAATAGTTTGGTGAATTTGACAAAAAAATAGAAAAGAAAAACTTAGTTAGGAGCCTATATCCGAGCTCCAAAAATAACAAGGGCCTATTTTCCCACACTTTGCTAATTTATTTTAATTTTATTCACTAATTATTAATTATTTTTCTATATATATGCTCGTTTGCATATTCTTTATTCTTTCTCACATAATTTGGAATATCTTAGGCTAAGCATTATTATTAGCCCATTGATCCTGAAATCCGAATATGTCTGTTAATAATGAATTAAAAATTTAAAATCACTTCAAAACACATATATGGTCTCTATCATAAAACATCTCTAGCTCTTTTGTGGGAATCAAGGAATGGCAGTTGAATCATTAAATTTGCTCTAAACACAAAAAAAAATTTCAAAATTTACTTATTATGTTTTAAAATCATAAATTACATTTTGAGAAGGGAAAGGGAAAAGGGAAAACTGCACCAAATTTTAAATATGAATAATCTTAAAAAAATGTAATTGATATTACACTTGATGAATTATAATAAGAATCACTCAGTCTTTTTAGAAATCGCCTTATAATGGAAACCGAATTGATATTAATTTATTATACTAACTATCTTATAATAACACGATTAGTTGTTTGTATTCGGAATTTATAGATGAAACGAGTCTTAGTTTACCCTAAAATCGAGATAACTGTTTCTGAATTTTTAATATTGGCCCAAAATTTTTAAACAAATCTTGCTTAATTTACGTGTATGGAGCATAGTGCTATAGTAGGTGTATAATATATATATATATGTGTGTGTATAAATTTTTTATTTTTTTTTATTATTGCTTGTAAATGCAATACCCGAGACGACCAATTACCAGCAAGGTAAGTTGATTAGGTTAATTAGTAATTAATTACACTCATTTAAATAATACCCTCTCTTTTTAATATGTCACTTGCTTCGAGTTTCCCAAGTCACCTAATGCCTCAAACCAAATCAATAAAATATTTCTCTATCTTTTTTTTTCTTCTAATTTTTAAATTCTAATCATTTTAAAATAATCAGCATAAGTCATCTATATAATACTGATGTCCAAGCTAGCTATCACACCAATAATTTTATTTTAATATATGAATTTATTCATTGGTCAATAATAGAAACAAAATTATAGTTAAAGAAGTCTGATGTTTTAGTATATTAATTAGAAGAAGTTACCCCTTACCTAATCAACACTCTAATCATTCAAGGTTGTGGCCAACTGGTGATTAAGCAGCCTATAATTGATTTTTTTTTTTAATGTCATTCAAGTTGGTGAAAGAATTAATGGCAATATGGCATTATCAATGAAGATATTTACGGATTTAGATTTTTTGAATTTTTTATAATTAGGTTCCTTTTATCACTCTTACAAGTTACTTCAACTTCTGACTCAATTTGTGTGGTATATATATGAAGAGCACTTGTTAGTTAGGATAATACACCTTCTTTCTCTTTTTCTTCTTTGTTTTTTTTCTTTTTATTTTTTCTTTGTTTTCCGTTAAAAAATTTGATGGGACACACAAATTATAGTTGTTAATATTGAACTCTAGGTGGCTCTTTAAAAAACTGGTTACACGATCAAAAGTCAAAAGTTAAATATGTTTTTTAAATATTGGCTCTTTAAAAACAGGTTTTTTAAATAGTGATTTAACCTTAAATTTATTAAATCACTATTTAACTACTAATAAAAAAATTTTGGATGAAAATTTATTAAACACACGTTTTATATTTTGGAAGAAATTTTTTTTTAAAAAAAATCTTTTATATTATGAACCAGAAGGGTACTTCTTTTTCTCAACGTCTCTCTCTCCATGTGGAAAATTTCACCATCACATACATTTTTTGCAAAATGATTATAATTAACAGACTTAATTATTTTTTTTTTTGGTTGAGTAACAAAACGTAGCAATATATACAATATAAGGACTCATATTAATTTAATACAAAATCAAGAAATTATTTTAAATGAAAAAGATTTCTTGTGAAGTGTAACCTTTTTAATGTTGACTGATTGAAAAGTGGAAATCTGCTATAATACCATGTAAAAGACATAGAAAATTTTGGAGTTGCGTGATGAATAATATCATATACTCCTCCCATTGATATAAAACTTAATTTGAGTTAATATTAATATTTCCTCAATAATAATTCAATAAAGATGGAGGGGGTTTAAGAATGATTATCAGAATATTTTAGAAAACCCTATTATATTAACTAATTTAACTAATATTTTTAATCTTTTCAAATAAATTAATTAAGTCTTACATTAAATTCTGAATGAGTAGAATATAAGTATTATATTATGTGTAAATAATTGAGATTTTATTGGAAAGCTTTAACGTAGAAGAACACACTTTGTGAAGTTGAATCGTCAACTCTCCAAATTCGGTGCACGTGTGATTTTAGCTATAATAATAATAATAAACGACACGTCCTTAAAGTCCAAAAATAATTTCGTTTTTCGGACAAAAAAGAGTTTATATTTTAATGTAATTATTAATTGTACGAGTATGTACGTGGAGTCCACAGTTTCGCAACAACCGTGGGGCGTTACACTTTGTATTGTGGCGTACTTGGAGCATTCCAATGTGTGGTGGGGAATGGAAGCAATTATTTCAATGTGATAATTTTTTATTACATTCTTTTAACTAATTTATCAAATACGGAAATAGATGGATTAATTATTTATAATTAATATGTCAATTTATGATATTTTGTTGCCCAGAGATACTGCACAATTCTCTTTTAATTATAAACATATCTTTAGCTATATCTAATTATCTTTTATTATATACATAGCTGAAGATAGGTTATACATAATTAAATAAGAGTACACCCGCTAAAAATATATTATATATCTTGATCCTTAAATGAATTTTAAGTATGTTTAGGTAATAAAAAAATGAGCTCAACCTCATTAATTGGTAATAAATAAAAATATCCTTTTGTGCGCTTCTCATACTAATTTTAATAGGTGTTTGAAACTTAACTCATATATATAAACTTCCTCTCATAAAGGGGGGAAAAAGAGTACATATAATTTTAAGTTTATGGCATTGTATAAATTACTTCATTAATGTTAATACTCTTCCGGTTCTAAATATAAGATCATTAATTCTTTTATAAAGATCTTATATTTAGGACCGAAAGAGTACTTTTGTTTAAATAAATCAGGTCTTTATAATTTTAATAAAAATTGGAAGATATATATGTAATTTTTACTTTATTTTTTAAACAATTTTAATAACAATTATATGTAAGAATTTAAAAGCAATTAAAGGAATTGCGTTCATGTCTCATCTATGGTCTATCTCGCTGTGTTTTCAAGAAAAAAGTTTTTATCAATTTTGAAAAATGAAAACCAAGAAAATTTTATAAAAACTTGTAATAATTTATCCTTTGGAAAACTTGTAATATATGTGTTAAAAAAAAAATCAACGCACGTATAATGCGGGAAAATAATTTTATTTTTATTTTTTCTTCTTCCTAGTTTTGATTCATCTTGAATTTTCTTATTATTTTTTTTCCCAGCAGAAAGAGTGATGCTTAAGAAAAGAGAAATATATAATGAGTAATGATTGAAGTCAACACAAGCAATGTATAAGAGCGGTGAAAATAAATAAAAGTCAAATGAAATTTAAATGCCTTCTTTTATTGGCCGGGCAATCTCCACCAATATATCATTAATCCTCTTTTTTTTTTTTTTGCCAGTAGCTGATATTAATGATATCGTGCTAATAAGTATTTTTTTTATTTTATAAATCAGTTAAAAGATTTCAAATTTTTTTATAGACCTTAAGGGAGTAATAAATAAATTTTTTTTTTTAAATTTAAAGGAGAAATTGAGGTTCTTGGGGGAGTCAATGATTGCATTTAATTTAAGAAATTTGCTGTTAACACGGCCCCTGTCGGATTCAAACAGTTTTGTTTTGCCGACTAAATTGAATTATTATGCACATAACATAAGTTTAACCGTATTTCTGCGCAAGAGAAAGTGTGTCACACCTTCGTATTCAGCCCAATTTTTTTAATTAAGTTTAATGTTTCTATCAAGTTGAGTTTTTTCAAATATGTTTAGTTGCATTTTAACTGAAAAGTTTAGATATATTATTTGGTGTGTAAGTATCATATTATACTGTATTATTGATTTTTATATAGCAAAAACAAATTAAACTAAATAAATCAAGACTCGTACAACATTGACTAATATAATAATTATTTATATTACGATCAATAAAAAAATTATACGAGTCAGATTAAAAATAAGATGAAATTATAAAAACATGATAAAAGGAAAAGGAATCACAAAAATCCTATTAAGAATAATCCCACAGTACATGTAATTGTTTTTTTTATTATCGAAACAACCGTACTAGTATATCAAATTAAAAGTTTGTTTGGAATGATTTATAAGCAGTTTTTTATTTATGATTTACAAAAAAATGAGATAAATATATTAGAAAAGTTTTGTCCCGACTTATATAAACATGTTTATAGTTGATTTGAAACGTGATTCCAAATGGGACCTAACTAAATGAATATATTGTCATAATCTAACTATATCTTTACACCTTGTGAGCTATAAATTCTAAATAGTATGATCAATTTACCTTTGGTTTTTGGCCAAAACAAATCAATATGGATCTAGTATGACTGACTTTAAATTTATCGTAGAACACAGCAAGTTGTTGGCGGTCATGGACAACAACCTGAAGGATTTTAATTGTTTGTTTGGTAATTAATTTGTTTGTTTGGTAATTAATTAATTAACATATTAAAGCCAGACAGTGTTTATATATTCATTATTACACCCTCTTTAAGATGCTATGATTAATATGTGGGACTATATATTATTTCTCAAAACTAATTTACAACGAAACCGCAATTGCTTAGTGGTGAATTTTTCGTTAGTATAGTATTATTTTTTGACCAAACAATAGTATAATATTATTCGAAATCCCCTTTTTCCAAAATGAAAGCAGAATTTTTTAAAAAGAAATATACGAGTATTTAGTTTTGAGAGTGTCGAAATTAAGAACTTCTATCAAAAAAAGTATACGTTGAAATTAAGAATGTCTATGGTATTTAAGTATTAGAAACCACTTGTTAGGAGGATTTTAACTTTGACAGTCCTGATTAGAGAGAGATTAATCTCAAATTCAAAGTGACTTAAGAATACTTTAAATTATACCAAAAAGAAGTAACATTAGGAACCGAATTTTTTTGGAAAAAAAAATACTAGTATTGTTTTTTGAAGTGAAAAATGTTAATCACTGTAGTCAAAAAATAGTCATCTCATGAATATAATAATGATCGCCTGGGCAATAATTGTAATAAAAATAGTCAAAAATAACAATGATCAACAATCATAACTAACATTGTGAATATAGGATGATATTGCACCAAAATATCATTAAAGGTTGGTTATTACTATAATTATAAACATTGTCTCATAGCCATTAATTATTGAGAATCCAATGCCAACTATCCTGGCTCGTGTGTGTGGGGTTTTATCTTTTTTTCTTAAAACTAATTATTGTCTAGGAGCCCATCATTATTTAGTAATCTACAGTTCTAAACTCCATTTCATTTTTGGGAAAAAAAATCAAACCCTTGATTAACACATAATCACATTGCATGTGTTTTTGGGGAAATTAAAATTAAAGACCCAGATTAGTGTTCATGTCTTTCTCTTCCGGCATTAATCATAAGTAGAGTTCACATTGATTATATGGAAATTCGAATTCATTAATTAAGAATCATAGACTTTATTTAATTTCACACAGTGGACCTGTTGACTGTTGAATGGCATATATTAGCAACATATATACTCACAATTCACAACCACACACACAATGTTATAACATCTTTTTATAAATTATATGAACACAACAACTAAATTTTGGGTTATATACTATATATACTGTTTTTTTTAATATTATTACTATGTTTAAATCTGAATATTTCACAGAGATTTTTGCACATCTATATAAGAAATTTATTATTGCTATATAATTATGTAACAAAAAAAATTCTCAATATTTACTTATGTGATCGACTGCTTTTTTTTTTTTGTGGATAGAAGAAACAATATAAATCATATAAAAAAATAGACCCTCATCAATTAGGATATGTAGCCACTAAAAAACACATATACAAACTGTTTTTTTATTCCGAAATAAATAATGTTGGATGTGTTTTCATCAAAAAAAGGTATCCTTTTAATTTCATGAAACGTGATAGAATTGATAGAACAACTTATATAGACATATTGCATTTATTTGGCCTGCTTGCTGTTAGGTATAGATCTCTAACATCAATTAAATTAATTAACATATAAATAAAATATTATATCTTACATATATATCCACAACATTAAATACATATGCAGATAATAGAATCTTTCTTCTTAGCCATGGAGTCCAAGTCTAAGTTTAGCACTAGCTAGTCCAAGTTTTTTTCAATCCACATTAAATTAAATACTTGAATGCAATTAATTTCATGCCTCACAAGGCATATATATATTGCCCATGCCCAAGTACATGATATTGTTGGTCAAATTTCAAATCTCCAATTAATACTTCCACTTTATATATAAAGAGTGTATATATATATACACACACATATATATTCTTCATTCAAATGTCATATACTCATATTAACTAGTATTAATATAAAATAATCATCAACGAAACTAAAAAGAAAATTAAGAAATGAAAAATGGTAACTTTATTTTTTTTTGGTAAAAAAAATATTGTAAATTTCTATATGAGAGAAGCTGAACTAGATCTTCATATATACCAATCCCGAGTCCCTCGATTTGCTTTATTTTTTAGTTGAATCGTTTACTCACCTTGATGTTTGCTCTCTTATTTATTTTATACACATATATATTATTTTCGGTCCTTAATATAAGAGTTCATTGAAAATTAAATTTGATTCTAAATATAAGATCTCGATCAGTTTTGTTTTCTACATTTGTTTCGCATTCTCTAAAGTATCCCTGTTAATTACACATGTCAAGTAGATTCTATTTAGGGGTAATGACTATTAAAAGGGATACTTTAAAAAAATCAACTCACAATTGTTATGAATAACTAATTTAACTAATTTTTTTTAATCTAATCAAATTAATTAAGTAGTTTTTATATTAAGGATTAGAGGTAAAATATATTTTTAAAAATGAGAAATGACAAATGCACGACAAGCATGCATGAGAGAAATCAGATGAAGATTCGTTTCATGTGTTTGATATAAGGAGGTGGCAGATGAAGAAAGTCAGAAAAATTAATTCATGAAGGGTAGGTTTAGATTGTGCAGGTGAATCAAATATTCCCACTCTGTAACCAAAATTCAAACATATTTTTAGTAGTACCGACATAAATTATAAAATTTATTCACAACCTTATTTATAAATTGTATGAACAATATTTGTTATCTGTTCCTTATATATAACTGCACATATGGAACCCATCTTATAAAATGTAATGTTTTCAGCAAATGTACGTACGTACGTAAGACGCCCTTGATTTTGGTGGGGAAAAAAAAGAGACTTTAAATTTTGTTGGGTTAAGGTGCATCTAGTGGACTAGTACCCCAAAACATTTCTTTAGATATATTTATCATCATGAAATATTTTTTAGTACATTTAGTAATCTGAAGTATTGTTTAGATGCATCCAGCACTCTGAAATATTTTTTTTGTCTTGGTACTGGATGCACAAAACATATTTTTGTGTGATGGAGACACAAAATTTTTTTGAGGTGCTGGATGCATTAAAAAATACTTTACAGTGCTAGACGTACCTAAAAAAATATTTAAGGTGCTAGATGCACCACAAAATATTTTATGGTGTGGCATGTATATGAGAAAATACTTCAAAGTACTGAATACACTATAACCTAATTTGTTTTCACAAACGATAGCCATTTTTCTCATTAATTCCAAATAGAATTGCACATATACTCCTCCGGTCCTTAATATAGGACCCAATTCTTGAGTTGATTTTGGTCCTAAATATAAGACCCATTTCTCATATTTTTTAATTTTCTCTAAATTATCCCTATGGATACTCCCTTAACCATAATCAAGTAGAAGAGGAGAATGGGTATTAAGAAAGATAATTATGGTGTTTTAGGAAAAATGTGTCACTTTTCTTATAATTAACTAATTTACCTAACTTCCTTAATCTAATCAAATTAGTTAAATGGGTCTTATATTAAGGACCGGAGGAGTACATAAATAAAGAGTAAAATATTTCTTTATGTAACCCAAATGAACTCATTATTAATTAGTGTATATAGCACCTAGTAAACATATTGTTAGTTTAAAGGATTAATGTGCAAATTTATTTCAAAAATTTTCACTCAAGAGCATTAGACATTCATAAGTTTTTTTGGATACTAATTTACCTCAAAAGTTAAAAATTATAACAATATTATTCCCTGCCGTTAAAAGACTAATGTTAACTATTAAAATAATGATATTAATTGTTAATATTTTTAATGATGTGGAGGAAAATTATTATTATTTTAAATTGTCAGAACAAATTTATACTTAAGAAAGCTTTTGAGAAAATTTTCAGAATAAATTTACATCTTAACTCCAAATTTAAATTAAATGGTATTGCTCATAGCATAGTAATAGGATGATACTCCTTGGGCCAAAAACTCATAATTCGTCATAATTAAATATGAGTTTTAATTAATTAAGATAATGATTATTTATATTTGTCCGCATGAAAAGTCCAACATACAAATTTGGTCAAAGAGATGAACTGCGGGAGTGTGCTGGCCGGGGTGCGTGGCTGACTGGGAAACTCATTAGATCCCCTCAAAAGCACGACATACGCGATGTGGATATGATAAGTCCATGTCATCTCATCTTTACATATACATTCTTTTAGCATTTTTTTTTTGGTCAAAACAGTCAATTTTATTAATAGACAAAACAAGGATACAAATACCAATAGCCGAAGCCAAAAAAACACTCAAAGAAACCTAAGATACAACCTACCACACCAAAAAAACTCACAGAAAGCAAGTAAACAACAGACTAAACAAAAAAACATAGACACTTAACCAATACCTGATCTAATCTCCTTCACGGGCCCCAAAGATTCCAAGTCCTTTCTCAGCAACTCGATCAGAGAGGTTGGTGGTTTAGACAACCATCCTTGCGGTACCAATCCTCCCATAGTTTGAGCTGCCAGCCAGTCAGCAGCACAATTCCCATTCCTAGCTACCAGAGTAACTTCGACATCCTTATACTGTGATGATTTCAACAAACTGATACACTTCATCACCACATCCTCACAAAACCACTCACAGCCTTTTAACTCCTCCCTTTTCACTTTGTAGAAAAGTTCCTGATAGTCCGTTTCAACCATCAGTCTCCCACCCCACCACAGGTCTCTATTTTCCAGAGCTTCAAGTAAACCCAGACTTTCAGCCATAAAAGCAGAATTGGCATCCACCATTTTTCCCACTCCACCCAAAAACCTTCCTGCCCAGTCCCTGCCAATCATGCCAATAGCTGCCTTCCTTGTTCTTGCACAGTAGGCAGCATCTATATTTACTTTAACTGTACCCATCACAGGTTTACTCCATCTCAGTTGACAGTCCAAGCACTGATCTACAACTAAAGGACCTTTCTTATTTCCTACTGCATCCCATTGATCTCTAACCAACCTCAACGCTCCTGTAACACATGAAAGGGCATCAACATCAACATGTTCAAACATATATTTGCATCTAGCTTTCCATATTCCCCAACAGATGCTACTAAATATGGCTTTCTCATAGTCCTGATCTTTCTTCCCGCTTTTAAACCAATCTTCTAACCATCTATCAGTTCTGAAATCCCCCAAAGCTTCAAATTTCAAAGTCAAAGGCGAACCAAACCAACATTGCACTGCCCAAGGACAAAGGAAGAGAGCATGTTCAACAGTTTCCACATTTGCTTTACAAATCTCACACTTCGGGTCCAAGGCACACTTCTTCTTGAAGAGTGAGTCCTTTGTTGCTAGAGCTCCATTCACTGCCCTCCAAAGAAAGTGACGAACCTTAGGAGGCATCCTAATCTGCCAAATTCCATTCCACAAAATTTTTGACGGTGTATAAGAGCCACTTGGATCAGAGCTCTTTTTAGCCTCATCTTGCTTCAACGCCACCCTATAACCCCATTTCATAGCATAAGTACCATCTCTACTATTTTTCCAAATAATCTTATCAGTAGTCCCAATTACTGGTATTCTGTTTCTACTGATTTCATTTCTATCCTCAGCTGTAAACCAGTCCCCAAAACCATCAAAACACCACTCCCCATCCTTAATCAAATCCCTTACACATATATTCTTCATATCTTCAGATAAAATTCTACTTTTCAACTTTCCCTCCTTTGATTCATGTAGCCAGCTATCAGTGAACACCTTAATACATTCACCATTCCCCAACTTCCAACCGAGATCCTTACTCAACAGCTCTCTTCCTTCTAAAATACTCGTCCATCCCCAGGACGCTTTGCTTCCTTTTTTTGCTTGTAAAAAATCAGTCTTAGCAAAATAGAGCCCCTTCAGAATCCTGCACCAGAGATCATTAGGATTTTGAATAAGTCGCCAAGCAGTCTTGGCCAATAAAGCCTTGTTAAAAGCTTCCAAACTTCTGAATCCCATACCTCCCTCACTCTTCATTTTACTCATAACCTTCCAAGCTTTCCAATGAATTCTACCCTCTTGTCCCCTCTGACCCCACCAAAAATTAGAGATCATACTATCTAATTCACTGCAAGTCTTTTTTGGAAACATGAAGCAGGACATAGGATAGATTGGAATAGCATTGGCTACAGCCTTTATGAGTACTTCTCTTCCTGCAAAACTCAAGAGCTTTTGTTTCCAGCCTTGTAACTTCTTCCCCATTTTGCATTTCACAAAAGATAGAGCTTCCACCTTCGATTTACCCCAAATCATAGGGAGTCCGAGGTACCTGCCTGGGTCCATTCGATCACCAATCCCCAACTCCTCATACACATCTAGTTTTACTGCATCACAAATATTTTTAGAGAAGAAGATACAGGATTTTTCCAAATTAATTGCCTGACCAGATGCTTTACAATAGCCGTCTAGAATCTTTTTCAGCTCTCTGCAGTTCTGCCTCTTTGCATTCATGAATAATAGAGCATCATCAGCAAAGAAACAGTGTGAAAGTACTGGACATCTACTAGCTAACTTGATCCCCTTCAACCTTCCACACTCCACTTGTTTCTGAATCATTAAAGACAAAACATCCGCTGCAATTATAAACAAATAAGGTGATAAGGGGTCACCTTGTCTAATTCCCCTTCCCATACTAATACCTGCCACCTTCTTCCATGAGACTACCAAGTTTAAGCTAGCAGAGGTCACACACTGCATTATCCATCCAATCCACTTTTCTCCAAACCCCATTTTTCTCATGACTTCTTCAATAAAGCACCACTCTAACCTGTCATAGGCTTTCTTCATATCAATCTTTACTGCCATCTCAATCTTCTTTCCCTTCTTCTTATTCTTCAAATAATGAAACGCTTCATGAGCAATTATAAGATTATCTTGTATCAAACGGCCAGCAACAAAAGCTCTCTGATTCACTGTTGTAGTCCTCATCAAAACTATCTTCAATCTATTAGACAAATTTTTGAAATTATTTTGTAAGCAAAGTTACATAGTCCAATTGGTCTAAACTGGTCTACATTGTCAGCATTGTCAACTTTTGGTATTAGAACCACATTGGTTTTATTTACAGGCTGCAGACTAGCATTATTTACAAAGAAATCCTGCACCATCTTTATTACTTCTTGATTCACTTCGCCCCAAGCTGCATGAAAAAATAACCCTGAGTATCCATCTGGTCCAGGTGCCTTAGATCCATTCAGCTGAAAGACCGCCCCCTTAATTTCTTCCACTGTAACATGTCTTGTCAGCATTGCATTTTCATCCTCAGACACAATCTTTTGCACAAATTGAAGAGCTTCCTCCATGTCCCTAGTATCTTCTGAAGCAAACAACTCAAAGTAAAACTGAGAAAAGGCCGTGTTAATCTCATCCTCTTTTTCAATCCATTCTCCGTCTCCTTTTCTTAATTTCACCACTTTATTTCTGGCTCTTCTCTGCAGAGTACTAGTGTGGAAAAATTTTGTGTTTCTGTCCCCTGATTGCAACCAATTGACTCGAGAGCGCTGCCACCAGAATTTCTCCTCCCTATCCCAGGCATGTTCAATCATCTTGATGATTTCTTCAGCTTATGCCCTACCAGCTTCAGTCAAGAAACCCCTTTGGCAAGCCTCCAGCTTCTCAGTTAAGATCTTCACAGTTTTCCTGGCATTAGGAAAGACTTCCCTCCCCCATTTACTAAGCACCGGGTTGAGTTTTTCTAATCTATATACTAATTCTTCCACCTTAGTATCTTCCTTTCTTTGCTTCCATTCCCATCCTTTTCTAACCACCTCAAGGAAATTTTCATGATCTGCCCATATCGCCTCAAATTTGAAGGTCTTAGGGACTACACTAGATTTATAATCACAATCCACAAAAAGAAGATGATGATCAGACCCAACAGGGTCCACTATGGTAACCAAGGCATTTTGGAATTTTCCTCTAAATTCACAGTTTGCTACTGCTCTATCTAGCCTCTCCTTTACATGTTCATCACCAATTCTCCTGTTATTCCATGTGAATTTAGAGCCTTGGTACCCCAAATCTAGCAGCTCACAATCTGCCAACATACACTGGAAGTTCAGTACTCTCCTGACATTAACAGGCAATTTTCCCAACTTCTCAGTCGCTGCTTTGACATCATTAAAGTCTCCCAAGCAAAGCCAACTATTGCTTATGTTCACTGCAAAGTTCCTCATCTTGTTCCATATCAACATTTTTCTTTCATCTGTTGGTGCACCATAGACAAACGTTATATAATCTGGAACTTTAATCACTTCTGACCTTGCAGATACGTGAATGAGGTTCTCTGAGCTAAACCAGATGTTTAACTCCACTTCCTTTGACCACCACAAAGCCAATCCACCTCCCGTTCCCCTTGGCTCCACATAAAATTCTTCCTCCATACCACACTGTCTTTTTATTCTTTTTAACCTTACACCACTTCTTCTTGTTTCCATAAGGAATATCACTGAGGGTTGTAACTTCAAACTTTCCTCCCTCAGCTTTTTCACTGTCAAGGCCCTCCCAAGACCCTGACAGTTCCAGGAGAGTAGCTTCATGGCTCCTTGG
Organism: Neltuma alba; assembly: GCF_004799145.2. NCBI lineage: Eukaryota > Viridiplantae > Streptophyta > Magnoliopsida > Fabales > Fabaceae > Neltuma > Neltuma alba. The sequence continues at coordinate 117,503 of NW_021636683.1, forward strand.
TGGCTGTTTGAGGCCAGCCACCAAGACCTTCAGCAGACATTTCATACCCATTATCAGTATTCTGGATCCAATCTTCTGAATAATCAGCTTTCTCCTTTACTCCTACCCTTCCTTGCTGTCTTGACTTCTCATTCTCCCTGCCACTCCTTCTTATCATCTTCCGAACAGCTCTAACACTCCTTCTCACTTCACTTCCCTTCTTTTCCACCCCTTGCTTTTCATCTGTCACATTTGACTCATCAAAGTATAACTTCCTCCTCTTAACCATCTGGTTCTCTGTAGTTTCTACAAAAGATCTTTTTAGTTTTACCTTTTTCAGCCCAGTAGTCACTTCCGACATAGGTGAGCTAGAACCATAAACCACTATTGCCTTTGATAAATCAACTTTTTCTTCCTTTGTACTATTCATTCTCTTTTTTTCATTTAAATTTTCATATAAAGCCTCTTTGCTGACTTCTGTCTCATACTTTGAGTCGCTTTCCACCGTTGCTCCACCTTGTATCCCCTCTCCCTTTCTGCTTACATTCTGGTCTATCCAACTTTCCTTGCCTTCAGCTGAACTGTCTGAGGCAACTTTCGGTAACTCATTACCTGATGATATTACACCATTGTCATCTTTATTGTTTTCCTCACTCTTTCCTCCACTATCTTGTAACATTTTTGTTCTTCCGACAGCCTTGTTTTTTTCTTGTTTAGAGACCTCGTATTCTTCCCATTCTCCAGTACAATTGATCAATCCTTCCTCCAAGGTTTTAATTCCCGGTGTGCTCAGCCATCCGCCAAATTTTCTTTCTACATTTTCTACTTCCGAGTCTCTAGTAGGACACATTCTCATATCATGTCCAATCCTACCACAGACAAAGCAAAAATTCTGTAGACGCTCATATTTTGCTTTGATCCAAATCGGATCCTTGTCTGGTCTCGGCGTCCACATACCAGAAATAAGCGGCTTCAGAATATCTACTATCACTCTGACTCGTAGAAAACTTCTAACCAGCAGGTCCTTCTTTCTTGGATTTTCTATTAATTTTACTTCTCCGATCATCGATCCAATAATCTCAGCATTCTCAACATCAATTACTTCCAATGGCAGATCATGAAATTGAATCCAAAAAGGACATTTACTAAAATCAATTTCATTAAAGGTTATAGAATCCTTCCATGGTTGTATATTCAGTAAGGTACCTTGTATCGACCAAGGGCGACCACGTAGAATGCGATCACGTTCCTCCTTTTTTCGAAATTCGAAAATGAAGGCATTACGGTCTACTTCAGAAATCTCTAGATCTTCATTCCTTATCAGATTCCAGCCTTTTCTAATCATCTGAATCACCGTCTGTTTATTCATATTCTTTTCTGTAATAAGCTTACCAGCCAGAGCTCCACCATAAAATTTCTTCTGCTCCTTTTTCTTCCACACCAGATTCACCTCCAGCCCTCCTCTCTGGCCGTTTCCTCCTTCTTTCGAACCTTCTTCCATTGTAAATCCTCGCTTCTCTGAGTTACTGCGGAGTACAAAAACTCAAAGCACTCTTTCTTCCTCCGTCGCAGTGGGCGGCGGAGCTCACTAGTCACAATCGGCAAGATAACTACCGTAACAAACTCTCACAGGGAGAGAGAAAAGCTCTCACGAGGAGAGAGACTAAATGCTAAGTATTATATGCATTCTTTTAGCATTAATGCTTTCTTTAAATACTAAAATTTGATCTCCATTTTTGCTCATTAAAACCTTATTTCAGGGATCAAAGACGCTGTTATGAGACAAAAAAATCTTTAAATATATTAAAATGTGGTGAAATTTCAAAAATTAAAATTAGTATTAACATTTCTTTTTAATTTCCTTTGATGAGAGATTATCATTATTATGTAAGAATTTATCAAGAGGAAAAATAATAAAATAATGAATATGTATGTAGAACTTTTCTGTATTTTATATCAAGTGTAAATAACCTTTTGAACATTAAATTTTTTTACAATAAACCTGTTTAAATTTTTATGTTTATGCATATAACTCTCATATTATTAGTTTTGTTCATTATATATCAGGCATAAAGGTTAACAGATTTATCTATATATAGAATTCAAAATTTGAGGAGGGTTTATATAGACATATTAAAAAAGTTTTTGAGGTATAAAATTGATAGATAATTCCTGCATTTCACCGTAGAATGATTATCTGCGAAATTTGAAAGTTTAAGGAATTTGTTACTAAATTTAAAGATTAATGAAGTTGTTTGTATATCAATTTAATTTCAAGAAGGTTGAAGTTTGGTGATATACTACCTCTCGTCTTTGATATAAGAGTTAGTTAACTAATTTGAGTAGATTAAGAAGATTTTTTAAGTTAGTTATTTGTAATAAATATATGTTATTTTTTCTAAAATACACTTATTAATTATATGTATTAGCCATAATTACTATTTGATGTAATTTTTAACATATACAACTAATACAGAGACTACTTTGAAAAAAATAGATAAATATGAGAGACAAAATAGATTGGGATCTTATATCTATGACCAAATTATATAACTCTTATATTAAAAACCGAATGTAATATATCTTATACTACTCATAAAACGATTAACGGTGCATAATATCTTTCTTTTGGTTGGTAGCAAACACATATTTGACATTTATATCTTTATTGATTTGGATTTGGACATTGTTGGGTTTAATTTTATTTGAAGGATGTTAAATTCCTTTCACCCGAAAACGACACAAGTAAATAATGCGCGATGTCTTTCTAATGTGTGGCAAAAACTACACAAGTATTTGTGAAGCTAACAATTATTATTGTTAATTAAACTTTTTTAAAAGGCACAAGTTTTGCATAAAAACATGTAGCTCACAAAAAGTGTTATGCTCAAATGTGTTTGGGGAAGGATTTATTTGTGAATATAATTATGAATTTATCACCCAATGGTTAGAAGGAATTTGGCTTATCGCATAATAAGATAAAAATTTTGTGAGGTTAATAATAATTGTTAGTGACCTCGCCAAATATTTTTAAATGTATTAATTTTTTTTCGTATAAAACTTGCAGGCACTAAATGTGATTTACTAAAGTTATTTGTACATTAGGAGAGTAACTTAATTTCATTTCAAGATCATTAACTTGTCAAATTTTAATTTAGGACCTTTGACATATAGCTGTAAAGATTAGATAATGACTATTTGCAATTTTATCCCCAATTTCAAAATTTTTTTAACTCATATTTCCTATTTTATCTGAAAGTATTAAAAGCCCTGGTCTTTTTCATCTGTGGAGGAATTTAACAGTAACATTTTAAAATCTAACAGTCAAGTGCAAACAGTTTACAACTTACGTTTAAAAATTTAACCCAAAAAAAAAACTAACGTATTAAATTAAAATTTAATAATTTATTGGTCTTAACATGAAATTAAATTACCATATTAATGGGTCTCTAATTGTGTAATGTCGCGACTTACCTAACTAGAACTAACCATAATGTCACCACTTAACTAACTAGAACTTACCATAATAGAAAGGAATAAAACCAATAAACACATCTTATCATAATTATTTAGAAGTAATTACATCTTTAAGGGGCTAACTATGATAGAAAGGCATTTAGCCTCAATTAAAGCTATTATGGTTAGAAAAAGAAATGCCTTATCATCTGTAATCAACATACACTATCATATAGTATATTCACATGCAACCTGTGTTAAGAAAGATTAGTCATAGCTAACCTGGTTATAAGATAGCATGTCCCTGATTGATAAATTACAATAGCAGTTCATATTTGACTATCTCAATTGACATTAACAAAGAATAAACTTGCAAAAATTGCCATTATCGCATTGTGGATCTACAAATAATTCAATCACATACAACTTAAGGATCTCAGGCCCACTACCAACACTCCGATCCAGTGTCTAGACAAAATAAATCAAAGATAGAAGATGCAATATGTTTATCAAGACAAACAACATAAAAATATGAGAAAGTAAAATAAGTTCCAAATGAATACAATCCTGATGCGTTGTAATATATGAAAAGATTGCATAAAGTAAGGTCCAGGATCTCTATACTGTCAGCTGCAGCTATTGAGTCTCAAGAGTCTTCCTCGAAGGTCTTGCTAACGTGTTGTTTCCTGAAAACGATAAAACAATAGAAGTAAGACAATGTCTCAATAACTAAATCCCTACCTATCACATACACTAACATGGGCTAGCCAGGTATCAGGTGGGATATGCAAAGTTGATAACAGTCAACAGACATTTATTTAACATTTAAACTCATAACAACCATATAAGTTAAATATTTCCGTCAATCTCATGCAATTGATAATTTCAAAAGAGATAACATACTTTTTATTTATTTAAAAGATATAAATATCAATGAGATCTCATGTCCTATGCAATCCTTGAACCTAAATCCATCTTTATATTCTCTTTATTTCCGTCGACTGGACCTATGAGCTAAGTTCTTTCCATTTGACTGGTTATTCTGACAGGCTCACCACATGAGTGATATGGACTAGTAAAAGACCACAGAGCACTAGGTAGACCATGGGTCCTCCCTGGAAGAACTAGTGGGACAATAATAGTAGCCAACTATAGCACTCCGTATCGAGAACAATACCAAATGGCGAGTATATAAATACCACTAATTCCAATCATCTCCTTTCCCAAACTAGATGCATAAGGTTCACAATAACACATTTATATGCGTAATCAACTAAATTGCATAATAATACTTTATAGTCATAATAACTAGTTTCTAATCATGCAAACGATTTCAATCCTTTTCATAATAACATTCCACAAGACAATTCATACAAAATGTAATATACGTATACAAAAATTGGTTATAAAACCACTCACCAACTTCATACTAGAGCATGTAACATATAGAAATTTAGTTACACGATCTTCTAGCTAACAGTCAAATACAACTAAAGCCCCACCTCAAAAATGCCACAATAGGGTTCATATTTACAAACAAAATTAAAATATTATCCCTATAGTATTAGAGTAGGCTACTTACAAAATCCTAACATCTAATTTCTCCTCTAAAAACTTCAACTTTTTCTCAAAATGCTAGCTCACAAAGTCTTTTTCTAAAGTTTAGAGTGAGAACATATATGTATGATTTATACTCAATTCTTAAATTTTTCTTAACTTAAATATCTTTCAATTATTAGGTTATATCATTAGAATCATCAAATTCATAATGTAGATAGAAAAACCTAATTTATAACTTATGTTCTATTTTCGAAAGACTTGAATAAATAGATTTAATACGAGTTAGGTTATTCTTGCAACAGAAGTTAAACTGTTAATTTGACTGTTGAATTTAATTTTCCATCTATCATGATTCTATTCTCCAAATTATGGCTCAATCTAATAGTGAACGGGCTTAAAAACGCTAATTTACTATTCATGACTCTATCTATCAAATAAAAAAAAAACAAGTTGAAAATGTACCTAATAACTTGTAACTTAGAGATCGAATTGATAATCAAACCATTGACATTGACGGTTTGGACATCCCAAATAGGCTAACCAAATTTTAGTTTGATCTAACAGTTAACAAGCTCAAAACTAGTATTTTTCTGAGATTGTATATGTGCAAAAATTATTTGCTTACTCAATACTCCACCTACAACCTCCCATATATAAGCTTCTCAAACTCTTTCATTCTAGTAATTAATTGATGGACTTTCATACCACACTATACTTGTATGTTTTTATAATATCACACACACATTCACATAGACACAATCATGATTAATTCAAAAAAATAATTTACTTATATTTAAATTTTTAGTAGCTTGACACTAAAAGATATTTATTTATAAATTTAATTAAATTCTAGGTATATATTAAAAAAAAAAGATGTTACAAATTGCCATTCTCCCTACTTTCTACGTTTACTGAACTAACAATCAAGAAACAGTTTTTTGGCTAAAGAAATTCTTAACTCTTAAGGTACGAAATCAAATTAAACTAATTAATCAGAAACATAAATTATTTTCTACCTTTAACAAAGCAATATATATAAATAAATAATAAGTAAAGTAATACTACTCTATACTTGGTGACTGACTGAGTAATATATTTATTTGCTTCTTTTTTCTGCAAAGTTGATATTTTACATATGAAGATACGCTGCACAAGATTCAGGATTGTCAGTCATATGGGATTAGATAAGCGTAATGTTATTAATATTAATGCTAAACGCAATATTTCTTGCTGCTAATATTAAATAATTTAATAATAACAATAAAAACAACAATAATAATAAGAATTAATACAAATTTTGGTCCTTTAAGTTTACTCTCATTTTGGTTTTGTCCCTCAATTTTTTTTATATTTAAAATATTAATTCTCATAATCTAATAAAAACTCAGATCATTTTATCCTTAAAAGTTGAAAGACTGAAATATATCATTTAAAATTTAAAAGACTAAAATTAAGAATAAAAGATAAAAATTAATAATAATAATAATAATAATAATAATAATAATAATAGAATTGGGTACACCTAGCATCCAGTTTGACGTTCACGTTTCGATGTTTCAGTCATCTTAGGAACATCGCTCTGACGTCCCTTTTCTCTTGTCTGCCACACCCTTTACCCGTACCCCTACACGTGTCACATCCCTCACTTCTTGTTCTTTGTATATTTAATATTTTAACATAGAACGATAAATCTAAAGTAATTAAATGTAAATTATTTTAACAATGTTACGTTGTACTATTAACTCAAAAGTCAGATCTCTGTTAAGGTTCGATAACCTGCGGTAATTTTTCAATTGTCGTTTCTTTTCATCCACCCCAAATTTAAATCTTCATTGAGAGATATGAATTGAAAAAATTGGTGAAAAGTTGTTATTCACAAATTTATTAACGTCAATAGCTTTATAATTTGTTGGCATGAAAACTAATTTTAAATATGAGATCATAGGTTCAATTTTACTTTTAATTTGAATCTATTAAAGCCTACTCTTTTAATTTTAAAAAAAATATTACTTAAAAGCACCGACAATGGATATCGATTTTTTTTTTTGTGTGTATGAAATTGTGCAGACTACAGAATAACGGTATGTTCCATTTATAAAAACATATTAGATGGTTGTGATCAATAAAACTTGACTTTTCAGTCATTTTCCCTTCCTTCTGTTTCATCTCTCCGGCCATTATTAACCCTTATGTTAAGTTTTATATCAACAAAAAGAATCATAAATACATATTATAATTTAAAAAAATTTGTATAAAAATATTGTTTTTAATCATCTCAAAGCTAATTAATAGGAAACACAAGCCTTTAAATAAATATAAAGCCAAGTCCCTTAACGACGTAAACTACTAAAACTAAACTAAGTAATGTAGAGTGTACTTTATTTATTAAATTAGCAATAATACATCATGGGAGTCTACTTAGTATTTTTTTATTTTTAATTTATAGATCGTAGCCCAAAACAGCTGTGATTGTTTCTGATGTTTAGGAAAAAGAGGGGGAAAAGTTGATTTTTTTTAAAATTATGAATAATATTTTAATTTGGTTTCAATGAACCTGACATTAACAGTCGTTGTCAGTTGTCAATTAGTGCAAACAATACTCACATCACTTTTGCTTGCTAGCTGTATTAGTTGTTGTTAGTGTCTTCCTGACTTCATCCTTCCATTTCTTTACATTTAACTCTTCATATTATATTTTATATATATATAATATTTCAATAATTTACTTTATATTAATTAATTGCTGACGACACTACTTTGATTTTCTTCCCTTCCTTTGTGCACTCCAACTCATCTTGTTTTTTTTCGTTTAAAGACTGTTCATATTAATTTAATTGGGTGAAAAGATTTTAATTTAACTAAAGCGTGTATTATATACAGAGTTTGAAGTAAGTTAATAATATATAATAGTATTGCACTTTTCACTTTAATTTGAAAAATCATCACAAAAATAAAACAGTATGCTTTTAATTTGGTGACATCATTCATTTTATTTACAAAATATTTCATTTTGTTTTTGGCTTACGCATCCAGTATTTGAAGCCACAAAAAGACAAAGTTCTCACTACGAATATCTAGCCCAATTGTATAACTACTAACGAGATTTGAGTTTAGTGAAAATAAATAGTCTTTTACAGTATGGTGAATTAATATTCAAATTCTTATGAGAAAAAAAATACTTGTATTTAGTATCTAATAGTATCTTAAATAAGATTATCTATACATAACAAAAAAAAAACATAGGTTGCATACTCAAGTACTTGAGCATGAGATCTTTGATCAAGTTAGCATAACTTCTTTATCAACTGAGCTACGCAACGGCTGGTTTGCTTATTTTGGAAGTATTCAAAGCCAGTGCTTTTACGTTTTATTATATACAGAATCCTTTTCACAGATTACAAAACAAAATTAGTATCAGAACCTACACCATTCTGACAGAAGTGACATATTATTTGTGATGGTGAGTAAGAAGAATCAACGTTACCATGAGTGATACCTCAAACAGCTTTTAACGTGTTCGCCTTTCTTTTTCCTTTACTCCACAAAGACTTTCCTCCTCTGTTTGCAGAACTCTTTCTAGGAAAATAGGAAATCTTGTTGAGATAGATCATCTTCCTAAAGATGTTAGAATTCAGAAAACAGATACTCTTCTCAGCCCTATAGCCTCTACACCATACCAACCAATTTCCAGAAATGTTAGAATCTAATTCCACTAGAAGATCCCATGTGAAAGAAATTGTCCAGTCTACCAGTTTAGAAAACTGTGGTCTTTCTGCATCCTCTTCTGAACAGTATGTCATTATTAATATAGCCTAGCCTTTAATCGATGAATGAAAGGCTTAGAGTTATACTCATCTCCGTGTTGGTGTTGTACATCTTATCCTTACACTTTATGGGAGAAAAAGAATACCAGCCACTACTAAGGTTGTTTTAGTTGATACTACCTATATTTTCTATAGTAATGCTCTGACTGGTGCTGTCATGACTACTCTTAGCAACAGTAATGTCATCTTTATCATGGCTCCAGATTTCAATATCAAACTTTCAGATCCAACTTTGAAGGATAGATTGAAAGTTCAAGTCCAAATAATTGGAGCAGACCAAGATCCTAGAGGTTATCGCAATAACTCTTCATCATCAAATTATGTACAGGCTCCAGAACCATGCTCTTGATTTCCATTTTCCAAATTCCACTAAAGATGCTCTTTATGTGGTTTCTGATAGAGCTGATGATACTTAATCATCATCCAAAATCCCCCGGTAGATTCCTAAAGAAAACTTGCTCAGTTGATGCCTCTTAAATGGATCACCAATTATGATTAACAATTTCATCGTGTTCAGAGGAATGTTTCATACTTTTACTCCCTTGAGTAAAAAGGCTTCCAGATGACACGGTCAAAATTGTTTTCACAAAGCCAAGCAGAAGAAAGGTCGTGTTCCTTCGGACACATTTTGTCAATCACCCCAACTTATGTCCCATTCAAATGAGATCCTCCAATTACTTAAGTAGATAAAATACCAAATCATGTTATGTGTCTCACATAAATGGTCATTTTATTTGAGATCATGTACCAAAAGAATGTGAGCTTGACTGTGAATGTGATACACTTTATTAGTAGGAAGCATTAGACGGGATGAAGATGAAGATTGATGGTCTTATCCTATCAGATATGCTTACAAAGAAGAAAAAGGAGAAGAATACAAAAATTAGCATTTTATTTCTGTTTAAGTATAATGTGAGTTTGAATAAAATTGATTGGGTCCAATACATGAGGCGAGATAGACGAAAAAGGTTACGCCATTATTCTCATCAATTTATTTATTACATGTTGTCTCCTGTATCAAACAAACGATAATTTTTATTATTATTCTGTAAATAACTACTGCTAATAATGATAGTATTAGTATATGTCAGTATGTCACTAATTACTTTATTTGAGCCAAATGCCAAAGAAACAAAATATTGCGCTGATCAATCACGAAAGAGATTATGTCATTTTTATATTAATTAATGTTTGATTTGTGTGACATTGTTCTGTTATACAAGGACACGAATCTAAAACAGAACCTTTTTCGTAATTACATATTTTGATCTTTATATAAACTCCGACACTTCCTTTACAGAAATTTCTTCATAGATTTGTACTTCTATTATCTTCTGTGATAGGGGCCAAAGAATGAGACTCACTTTGCAACAAAATTGCTTATCACCTAGTTCACAATTAAATTATTGTGTATAATATAGTGAATAATGAACTTCAATTAATTAATTTAAACTCCGATAAAGATTCGAATTTAATTAAGATTCTTATACCAAGTCAAAGTTTATATGTGGACGAACTCACTTTTTTTTATGAGTAATTATTAAATCAATGACCCTAAATTTAAGGTAAAACTTTTCTTGTTTTGAACTCATGGATTATATGTTCTTGTAATTAGATGTTTTGACTTAATTAATAATTATTAGCTAGAAATATGACTAAACATTTTTTCACATGACAGGACAAAACTTTTAAACAAGATCAGGATTTAAAGAATTAATATATCTCAATTGAACAATTATATTAGTTGCTTAATTAATGAATCGTTTAATTCGAGTTAAATGGTAATTAAGGAGATGAGACAAATTATTTTTACCACCCTATTAGTGCTAATTTATGCTAAGGATCTATATATAATAACGACGACACACACACGCACACAATTGAAATTGGAATCATAATTTAGTAATCATTTATATATATTTACACATATACACAAGCCAATCAAAAAAATTAATCGCATTTTAACTCTACATGGCTGTTTCTGGCTTTGTCTTATAGCTGTGCATAATTCTGATAGACATACACAAAAAAAAAAAAAGCCACAAAATTGAGTCCAGTAAAAGAACTGATTTCTCAAAATGTAGTATATCAAAATTTGAATTCTCGTTACAAGAAGTGGCGATATTTAGTATTCGACTATATCTTGCATATAATTGCCTCTAGTGATCCCTGTGAATGCAATTAATTACTTATTAATATAATAATGTTAATGTTTTTTTTTTATGATGTATATGATTCGTTAATTAAAATATGTATAAGCAAACATGATTACGTATAAGATAGGTACCTTCGCACAGTTTGGTCTGTCCCTTGTCTTGTGATTATCTGCGCAATTAGCAATCAAAATTTTTTTTGTTAAATAATAATCCTTAGGGAAAAATAAACGTATTTTGTTTTTTGTTTTTTGTGTGTGTTTATGATTGTTGTGAGACGTGTGTGAGACACACACAGAAACACAGAAATATTTTATCCTGCTCGTGAGGCGATGCTGGTGGAAGGCTTTTCTGGGTCTTGAATTTTTATAATAGGGGACACTTAGATAATTAATTAATTTCATTAAAGGCAAATAATAATGTTATCTTCGTTTCATTTTCCCCTATTTGTTTTGCTTTGTACTCTTATTAGTGATTAAGTTACTTACTACGCGCACTTTAATTAATATGAAGTGGTCGGTGCTTTGTCTACCTTAATGATGGAATTAGCATCATTATTCAAATGATTCTTCAAAGTAAAAGGTTTTTAAAACTGGAGGGTTATATGAAAAGTAAAATGAAGCATGAAAAATCTCTCATACATAGAAAACTGTACTCAAACTTTCTAAATGTTTCTTGATATAATATATTTTGTTCAACGTATTAATTTTTTTCAACAAACTATCATCACAACTGCTTATAAAACTTTCTGAAAAATTATATTTTACCAAAAATAATTAATTTTAACTAACTTTTTCAACTTGGGGTTAATTTTTTTGGAGCCAAAATGTAGAGTAGTTAATTAGAGTTCACAAAGAAACCGGAGATAATAGTAATTATATATTCTTATATATCTTCTTAGACATGTAGCTCATCGAATAAATCTAACTTGTGCACATGTAATACTCCTCCGGTTCTAAATATAAGATTTTCTTTTTAGTATAATTTATACTATAAAATGAATATTATATTTAGGATCAGAGGAGCATGTAGCAAAGCTTACCTCTCTCACATAACTATAAATTTTAGTTTCTTTATCATGGAAAATCGAATTTATAAATTTTCTAGATTTGAGAGTTCTAATGTTTTAATTTGTGTTTAAATTATTACTTTCAAGGTAACAATGAAAAATTTTTTAATGATCAAATATTATAATCTATTTATATAATAATAGGATGTTTATATTACAGAATACAGACCACTCAGGTCACACATTTGCAAAATAAAAAATAGTTTCAAAAGTCAGGTCCACTCTGATTATTATATTTTCTAACAGCCTCATCATATGGCTGCTGTTTCATTATACATTTAAGGAGAAATGATACTTTGGGACTAAATAAGCAGAATAATGACACTCTATAGCCTGCAAAATTCAAAATACTAACTGAGAACTTCAATCATTTGCTGGCATTTTGTAGGATTAAAAAAAGTTATTTGACAAGACATCCTTATTCAGTTTTTTTTAGAGTCTTGTTGGAAGTAAAAACTTGGAACTAAAGGTCGGTTAAGTATGAGTAAGACAGAGGGCAGGAGAAAGAAATTTTTTTTTTTAATGAACTTGATTTAAAAAACTGAAGAAATGAGGTTCAAATCTTTTAATTAAGTTTTATTACTCTTTTATCTTAGCTCTTCTTTTTATTAAAATTTTAAAATCCCACTTCTTCAAATTTTTAAAACAAGCTCATTAAATTTTTTTCTCCTCTTCTCCATTTCTTTCATATCAAATATAGGGTAACGCACAACACTGCCAGTGAAGGATGTTGCTAATGACAAGAAGAAAAATAAGCTGAAGTCCATGAAAGAACGTATACGAGATATGCCAAATTAAAGGTTTCAGGAAATAAAGATGATGGAGACATTTTAAGGGTAAGGCATATGAGAGAGCCATAACCAGAAGACCAAGGCCATGGACAAATATTTACCAGAACATTCATATATCCATGAAATTGATTTCCAAAGAACGAATTAGGGCCAACACCTTCAAAAGTAGTGAAATTGCGCCACCTCCAAATAAGATTTGATAATACTCCTTCGGTCCTTAATATAAGATCCAATTGTTGAGTTGGTTTTGGTCCTAAATATAAAACCCATTTATTATATTTATCAATTTTTTCTAAATTACCCATATGGATACTTCATCAACCATAATCAAGTAGAAGAGGGAGATTGGGTATTAAGAAATATGATTATGGTGTTTTAGGAAAAATGTTTCATATTTTTTATAATTAACTAACTTTCTTAATCTAATCAAATTAATTAAATGGGTCTTATAAGGACTAGAGGAGTAACAATTATTCTTAGGATTAGACCAATTTCACTTTGCTTGTGAAGAGAACAAAGAGTATTCAATAACTAATTATGATCGAATCTCAGACACTAAGAAACCAGGCTATCCGATTGAAAGGGAACCAAATCAACCTGTTTCAGTGTAATTGCATGAAGAGAAAATTTGCTCAAAAATTGAGATGATAATATTTGAGTATATATAAATGGAAGACTTGGTATCACGTAACATTCTAAAATTTCTCACTTTCAAAGTGTGTTAAGCAGCACTTCAAATCAATCCATTTCATAGTATATAACTTACAGATTAAAAAGGTGGCTCATTGTTTTTTCTCTCAGCATTACATAAAAAACATAGGAAAATCAACCTGCCAATTAAAAAGATAGTATCTCTTGATTTTAATATAAGAGTTAGTTGAAAATTTTGATATAGTTTTAAATATAAAATCTCAATATATTTTGTCCCTTAAATTCATAATGCTTTTTCTAAAATATCATGATCTATTGATTGTAAGGAACTCCCATCAAGGGATAGCTTCTATGCATATGATTAAAAACGATGTCAAGAAAAATCAACACACATTTATTATAATTAATCAAATTAACTAATTTTCTTAATTAATCTTCTGAAATTAGTTATTTAGTTTTTACATTAACAACCAGAGGTAATATTAATTGTTTTTGTAGGCAGTCTTTTCTTTGCAATTAACCACCGCATAAAAGAGTATTATATTTACCCCCTGCAAATATATGAGCGAATCTAGGTCAATAGCCTATAGCTCAGAGTTCAGTATACATGCCAGTTGGGATAGCTAACCCATATGAAGGAATTAATTTCCTTCATGATTTTTTAGCTGTCAATTATCCAATATCATATATATATTTATAAAATATCCTTTTGTAGATCTTTCCACGTCGTTAATGATTAGGATCAAGAAAGTTACTAAAACTAAAATAACATATCCTTTTCGGGAACAAGGGATTCATAAATATAATGTTGGATAAGATAGAATATAACATATTAATATCATTCATTCATTTGTAAGTTACTAACTTTTGGTCTTTGTTCATTGTGATCTTCGCCTGTTCCAAACAACAAACCTAATCGTCACTTCTTTACTTTCAATCGCATGTTAACCCATTAACGTATTAATATTACTTGGCGCACCATAGATGTGTGCTTTAACATAATGTTTTAAAAGATCTTGTACTAATTCCTGGGGCCACCATAAATATTTGCTTTAATGTTACTCCTCCGGCACCGGTTCCAAAAGATTGTCGGAGAGAAGAAACCTGGGATTGGAGATTTCTGGAGCTGAACAAGTGAACCAGTGTTGATCTAGACATACAATTAAGGGGAACTCATTAAAATAAAGTAACAGGTGTTTGAAACAATCAATAGGGATGCCATTTTTACTCCGTTTGAAAAAGTTTGCGTGTACTATTGAACTTATAAAAAAATTATATTGTTAAATGCGCATGAGGGAATATTTTATGGATAAAGTTGCATTTTAAGTCTAGAATATTATTTCTGGTTCTAATTATAAGACTTTGTTTATAGTTTACAAACAGGTTCTTATCAAAATATGGGGACCGAAGATTCCGTTGACTTGGAAAGCAAAAAACAAAACACACACACACAGAGAAGAGTTTCATCAAACTGGGCTTTTCTTGTCATGAAGTATATTGGGCCTGTTATAATTAGCCAATGACTCAGCGAATAGCCCAAGGCTCCTTATGAGTACTCCGTTCGGGGGGAGAGTAGGCCCGCATTTTGCATGGTCTCATATGTAGGCCCAATTTTGCACCTAAAAGCGTGCACCAGTGGACGGGTTTAATATAAAAGACTAATCCTTTATAACGTGATAAATCAATGTTTGAATTCTCAGTCAAAAATACTTACATTTAATGTTTGAGAGTGCCTTAAACAAAATTAATTACTATAAAAGAATATTTGTGCCTAGAAAAAAAAACATTTTAGCATTAAGCAGAGTTTTAACCAATCCTTTCTCATTCAGTTCCAACATAATGTAAGAAAGGATGTTGAGCACTGAAGTGTTGACTTCAGAAATGTTTTTATCCTTCTTTTGAAAAAATATATATGGTTCCTTCAAAAAACTGTTTTAAGGTCCCACTTAATTTATCAAACCAAAATTTATACAATCCTATAGAACACTTTAAAGCAAAGGAAAGATAAGTAGAGAAAGCATACACAAACTTGTGATGGCTTCGAATCATATACATAACTTAATGTGTTTAACTAATTTTATAATTTTTGCATTTTATGCCACAAAACTACTTTAATATATTTATCTCGGACTTGTACCAAAAATATATATTTATATATTCATCTCGGACAGAATTATTTAAAATATATTAAATCCAGTACCCGTGATTAAAAGCATACAATATATATCAAATTGAGAAATTAGCAGAAGACATTAGCAATGACAGTCATTACTCATTATGGTTATGAGAGTCAATTTAAATTAATTTCTCCACGATTAATTAAATCTTAATTACATATTATAATGAATATGTAGGGCATATTTGTATAGTTCTGCGAAAGCCACGCGCCACAAAATTATTAGTTTCAAAATATCTGGAATTTGAATCTCAGTATGGAATTGAAACTTGATAAAAAAGCAGACCAGTAGATCGGGTATGGCCATTGCAGCAGAGGCTTCAATGGAGCTAAGTTCAGGAGCAATCATCGGCATGGCTGTTGGCTTCATCGTGTTTTTCCTTATACTCACAATGTTGTGTTGAATTAGGAACTGTTTGGAATAGCTCATAAATATTTTCTCAATCGTGATTCACAAAATATAAGATAAATATATGAGAAAATTTTGTTTCTGCTTACGTAAAGCATGCTTATAAGTGGTCTTTTTATTGCTATCCCAAACAAATCCTTACAATATGTCTATGCAAAGCTCATGTTAGAGATGGCAAAGACGATGCCACAGATGGTGGCGGTGATGACTGCCACAGTAATAACAACAACAATGACAATGATAGCAGTAGTAGCCACCACAACAGTTATTATCACCATCATAGGAGCAGCTGCCACAGCCACCACCACAGGGCCACCATGATGCCAGCCACAACGGTGGTGGCAGCCACGGAATATGATCCATTAGCATCTTCCCCAACCACATGGTTGTCCATTAATATCTTTTCTTCCTCAACAGTTCATTAATTCTCTTTTTTTTTTACGAGGCAAGAAAACTTGATTTAGATGTTGGTGGCAGGTGAGGGGGCTAATGCCATGTCATCTTGTAATCGGTTTAAACATTCTAGTGGGGGCCTCTACCAATAGATCATTTCTTCTTGTATGTCCTGTGCCTTTTTGGCCAACAAGTTTGCACAACAGATTACATTCCGTGGTGCGTGATTGATGCTGATGTCCAAATCTGAGTAAATTAGCTCCCGGATTTCTGTTATTTCACTAGGTAGAAAGTGGTTTGCACCTCTTTTGGTTACGATCAATCTAAGAACTTCAATAGAGTATGTGAAGACCACAATCTTACTGAAACCTTGCTGTTTACACATTTGCAGACCTGTTAGTAAGGCCATTAGTTCAGCCACAGTCGGTGGAAGGACTCCTAGTCGTCTCCGAAATCCAATGCGCCATCTGCCTGTAGCGTCTCTTACTAGACCTCCACATGCTGCCTGTCGGTGCTGATTCATGGAGCCATCTACATCAAGTCTCATGACTCCTTCCAGTGGGGGGCTCCAAGTTCCTTCACAAGTCATTGTGGATCCAAAGATCATATGTTGCAGTCTTCCTCTTTTCGTAGTCTCCATTAGCTGGTGAAGTAGTGCATGTCTGATTTCCTTGGCTGAATACCGTTGCCCTTCAAGTACATCTCTGCATCTGTTCTTCCAGATAAGCCAGCATGTAGTGATAAAGACCTTAGACCAAATCCACTTTGCAAAATAGGCGTTTCCCGCTCCTTTTGATAAGTTCTCCTTCATCCAAAGTTACAAGTTAGATTGAAAAAAACTAAAAAGAAGATTGGGATGCACAATGTTTATCCAGATTTCTCTGACAATCTCACAATCTCTCAAAATATAGTGTTTTCCTTACTTAAGCACTCAAAAGGGCACTCTTCACTTGTTTGGATTCCTCTCTGTTTTCTAAGTGCGTTGGTAGGTAATCCCTCTTGAATAGCTTGCCATATGAAAAATTTCATTTTTTCTAGTATCGGAAGCTTCCAGATTGTCTTCCACTGAGCTCTATTATTGGTGTGAGTATGTTTGAAGGTCATATTGTAAGCAGCTTTGACACTGAAATTCCCATCAGAAGTTGCTTGCCACCAAAATTTATCTTCCTCACTACTACATGGTGCTTTCATCTTCTCAAGCATTGCAACAACTTCATCAGGAAAGAAATCCTTCCATCTGTGCACGTCCCAACAACCATTAGGGAGAATGAATTGGCTCACCTTTTCACCAGGAATAATGCTTGCTACATTTCTTTCTGCTAGGTGTATTAGTAGTATTTCCAGCTGTGTCCATAGATCCCACCAGAAGTGAGTTTGATTACCACTTTTAATCCTTCGACCTACACCTTGATAGAACTAGTCCCATACTTTTGTGATGCTGTTCCAAACTGCAGAGGTGTTCTGTTTTTAATTCTCTCTATTTTAAGTCCTTTATATTGTATTTACATGTTATTCTCCCTTGTATTTTATTGGAAAGTTCAATAATAAAAGTCTTGAGTAGGTTGATTTTTATAATATGATATAATTAGATTGAAAGACCAAAATGTAATTTATTGATTATAGTTGGCAAAAGGAAAAAAATTATTGACTATTACATTATGAAAAATAACAATTTTTTTCCATTGATTTTTCTTCCCCTACTAGCATTCCGCCTCTGTTACTCATGCACAAATACATGAAATAATACCTCCTACTCTTAATATAAAAGTAAAATAATTAATTTAGAAATATTAAGAAAATTAGTTAAATTGATTAATTATAACAATGTGTGGTAATTTTTTTTAAAATTACTTTATTTAATTATGTCCATCGGAACTAATTCTTAACTAGAAATCTTTAATATATACAATTAATATGAATACTTAAATTTTATATTTAGGAGTAAATCTAATTTTCAACTAGGCTTTATATTAGAGATAAGCTTTTATATTAAGAAGATGAGGTAGGATCATTTTACTTCCAACTATCTAATGGAAGATATATTCTTTTTAAACATGCACGGACATATATCACCCGCTAAAAAGTGGTTGGATTAATTTTTTAAGAGTGTTTTATAGAATACAAGATAAGTATGTGAAAAGAGTTTATTTATTTCTGTGCAATGAATTCCAAAGGTTACTATAATTGTTTTTTCCCCCCTCCAAAAATAGCAATTCATTTTCCTTCATAGACATGGATCATTGAAGGCTTGTTTGGTGAGAGGGAAACAGGTGAATGAAACTACCATTAAAACCATCACGGTTCACCAATGGGGGTTGGTCCAAATGATAAGCGGCTTGGTACCGCTTAAGCGAGGTCTCGAGTTCGAGCCTCAGCGTATGCAGAAATCCCCGTTGGGAGACTCACCATCACAGCCAGGTGCGCGACGCGGGTCGGATCCAGATGTAGTCGGAGCAAAGCTCCGGTGAACTGGGTGGGCAACCAAAAAAAAAAAAACCATCACGGTTCGGGAAAAAAATAGCCAAACATCGTAATTTTGCACAAAATCACTTTTAAATTGAAAACCATGATTAAAACCATGGTTTTTCATAAAATGAAATTTTTTTGTTTTTAAAGATATAAAACCATGCTTTGGGATATAAAAAATAAATATATATGAGAACAAATAGATTGAAATCCTATTTTGATAATCACATTGAATATCCAATTAACTTTTATATTAAAAACAAAAAATAATATTAATTAATTATTTTTTTTCACATATAATTTCAGACAAAAATATAAATTAAAATCTATTTTTTATATAATTATCATATTAATTTATATCTTCTTAATAATTTGTATATGAAAAAAATTTCTGACAACACCATTCAAACATCTTCATTTTATTAAAGTCATTTTTTTCACAATCTATTCTTAAAATCTATTTTGCCAAGATTTATTCATAAAACCTATTCTTTTAAAATCTATTTTTTAGAACTATTTTCAAATCATAATTCACTCTAAAACACCCCCAAGTACAGATAAGGATTTGATCGACTAACTTTTAAGAATAATAATTAAAATTACAAATTTTCACATCCTCTGAACTCATCACGCTATCTGAATCTTTGATGTAATTTCTCCTAGCACACAATGACACAAGTCACGCAAACGTCTGAGAAAGGCTTGAACCAGGTGAGAACTCATCCATCTATCAAGAGTCAATATTAATATTGATAATTTTTTTTTTTAAAAAAATGCCGGTCACATTGTAGCCCACATCCTCCTAATGTCACAATTACAACACTCAAGTGAGTGAAGATGGCATGCTTATTGTTTGCAAGAATGTTACAAAAAGGAAGGCCTATAACAATTAAATAAAAAATTATTGCCACGCCTCATCCAAAGGCATGTACGTAGTAAATTGAAACAAAACATTGGGCCACACTCCCTGTGCAGTCAAAAAGCAAAGAGAAGAAAGAAAACTACAATAAACTAATAGCGGTTCCAGTAGGTTCTGCGTCTGAACCAGTTGTAATCAGGCAAGCCCTGAATAGGTCCCATGGCTGCAATAGCTACATCCTGCAGTGGGGGAGCATTCCATGAACCATACATCCACAAGCATCACATAGGAATAAGTACGTTTCAAGAGATCTCAAAAATTACCTTGTCATAAATGAATCGGTTTGCCACACGTTTAATTGTGCTTGCATCTACAGCATCGATTCTAGCAAACAATTCAGCATATGGAATTCTTCGACCATACGTGAGTAACTGAAATTGATAAAATTTGTGAATAGAACAATTCGTTAACAATTATAGATCTAGTGTAAGAGGCAAAGTGCTGCCGCATAACAAGCTAGTCCCTATTGAAAAGCTGGAATACAGATTAATGACATCAGATCAGACAACGAAGGGTTTGACACAATCTTGCCAGAAACATCACTCTCTCCCCCATTACTTTGTCTTCTGACATGTATGCTATTGCGGTTACAGAAGAATCTGTTCATGCTTTCTAGGCCAACAGAAAAGAATCCAGTCATGTTACCCCTGTTAGCTTGCTAAAAATTATGTTTCCGTTTGAAAATAAGAATGGTCCCTTCTACATTCCCATTTCTGTCCAACATAACACAAGGTAGATTGGAAACGAAATAGGAATTTGATAAGCTGCTATTTCAGTTTCACATTACATGGTATCTTGTACATTACGGGTCTGATAATACATAAGATTCCATGGTATCCATGTTGACAGATGAAAAATGTCGAAAGAAAAGATAGTGAGTGGTATTAATAGCAATCAGACAAAAGCTTTGATACTTGTTACTTGAAATGTCCATGTCTGGTATGACGGCTAAACTCCTTTTTGTCCTTAGAACACCATGAAATTATGTGCATGGCATTTCACACCAAACAATACGATAATATTCCATGACACCCAACTCTTATCATACTAATAGGAGAGGACCAAACAAAAGCACATCGGATATCAACTGACATCAAAACATGAGTTTAGATGACGGTGCACTCAAATGCTTCCTTACTTAAAAATGTTTTCTAACGTTTTTAGAATTACTAATGGAGACTTGTAATCAGTATGCAAAGGATTTAGTTGCAGAAGTACCCAAACTACATCATTTTCCAATTATTCTCATGTCCATTACGACTGCAAGCAACTTCATTATCATTCAATATAATTAAGCTTGATTCACTGATAATTGCACAAATACAGGTACTTTCCTTCCTTTAGAGTGAACCTTCCCCTTCCCATTGCTTTTATTTACAAGGAGCGTGAATAAAAATCTAATTACGTACCTGGCGCCCGATATCTTCAGCCACTGGACTGGTACCATCTATGTGCAGCAGCAGTGAAGATTTCAACTGAAATAAATACAAATAGCAGTCACTATAACTAGGAACAGGCTACAAGAATGAATTACAGGTAGAGTCACATCAACCACAGATTTTACAATAAATAAATGCAAAGGATCACGATCCATACTGGAGAAGAATTGAAAGAAAACTCAGCTTGATGATTTCAAAGGTATTTAGGGGTGTACTGGAGAATGTACATATGGGAAGATCTGATCAACCTTGGGGCACAAATGACCAAACCAAGCATGTGCCACAATCACATAATTTTATCCCTTTCAGATGCTACGTCAGGGACATACTAATCCATTAAGTATTTTCTTGTACTAAGCATCAGTGAAATTCCATTTCTCAACTCGAATTAGATGGACGGACCATAATACCAGAAAACCAACAAAGGTGCCTACCTGATTACGAGCTCGTGTGACATCATCTTCTGAAACACGATAAGCCAACTTGGTGGTCTCATACATTATTGCATAGGCCAAGTCATCCAAACAATCAGGCTGAAAGAATTAAAAATTAGAGATATGGTTCTGCAGGGCGGGGAAAAAAACACTTGAAGACATGAGGGAAAAGTTTATTGCAAAACAAATCAACAAATCAAATATTAGACACTGCACTTTATTACCAACTCAATGACTTTGTGTTGAAAAAGTGATTTTAAAACTTTCAAGGCAACGCTACATTCACGTTGCTTTGGTCAAAACTATGTTATGGAAACAAGTACTTAGTAATGATACCATTTCCAACATCAAGATATCTTTTGATACACTAGCACCTTAATCAACTTGAACATGCTGATATATAAAGACCCTGCACCATAATCTTCATATTTTCTACACTAAATCGTTGTGGAAAAAAACATGAAACTCTAAAGACATTTTTTTGGGGAGGGGGTGCAGTATTTTGTTACAAGAAAGATATTTGATTTCTTATCCTCAAGCTTCACTGTAATTTTTTTTTTTTTTGCCATCATTAATGTGAATATTAATATACACACACAAATACGCTCATACATACATATCTGTATTGTGCTCTAGCATATTTTAATCAGTTTCAATACCAAACCTACATGATGACTCACCTTAGCAACAGCATAAACGCCAAAAAGACCAGTATCCTTATAGTTGGTGTTGAAAGCCATCATGCTTTCCGCAACTTCATTAATGCCAACCCGTTGTGCCAACTCAGAACTGTTCATGCAGTTAAAATTTTCTTAGCCCAGGTGTCCGTGAAGTTGAAATATTTACTTTGAAAAAGGAAAAAAAAATTCAAGTAACGTACCCCATATGTTTTCCACCTCCTGCTGCCTTGTTCCAAGAGCCCAACATAGCCTGCATGACCATAAGGGAAATGGAATCGGGATCTGTCCAC
Source organism: Neltuma alba (assembly GCF_004799145.2). NCBI lineage: Eukaryota > Viridiplantae > Streptophyta > Magnoliopsida > Fabales > Fabaceae > Neltuma > Neltuma alba. The sequence goes on from NW_021636683.1 coordinate 140,192, forward strand.
GCTGCTCCTTCAAAAGCCACTGCAAATTGGGCGAGGGGAATATCATCATCAATCATTCTAACCTGTATCACAGCAGTAGTGAAAGGAAGTTGTTATAAAATATTGCTATCACTACACAGTTAGTTGTAATGTACTCAGCTATGTATATAGATTCTCACCTCAGAACCAGTAAAAATAGCTGGTTCTTTTGCCACTAATTGAGAAGCAGTAGTGGGATCTGCTGACAACTTTGTGAATAAATTTTTCACTTGCTCAACAATATCTTCATGCTTGACAGCTCCAGATGCAGCTATAACCTGAGAAAGCAGACCCAAAAAGAGAATAGCCATCAGGCTAAATACCATATTCCAGTACTAAATAATGATCTGCGTCAAAAAAAAAGTTACAAGATAGCCATGTCTCCAGCAATGCTATGCGTCCGCCATTAACAAGGTCGTACATAGAAATAAGAACTCAGGATTTCAAACATACCATCCTGGGAGCTGTGTAGTGTGTCTGAATGTAGCTCTGTAAATGACCTTTGGTGATTGTCTTAATGTTCTGAGCAGGTCCAAGAATAGTTCTACCCAAAGGAGTGTACTGGAAAGCTGTTGCATGCAAATGGTCAAAAATGACTTCCTCTGTTTGCCCCTCAACCTACCAGCGGTTCCATGTAATAAACAAATAAACAAATTAGAAAATAAAAGATAGCATGATAAATTATACAATACAATTCAACTATGTCCAACACTACATGTAAGAAGCTAAGAAAAACTTTGCAAGCATAACCTACTAATTTAGAGTAGTTCATTTAGCCGGAACAAGATATTACGACAGTAAAAGAGAAAACTTTAAAAATACTAGAAACAGTTACTTAAGCTGCAATGCCAAACACAAAAATTAGAACCCGCTTATTCGACTATTATCTTATTTTGAAGAAAAAGATAACCGTTTTAGTATACAATGTCCCGTTTGGTAGAGCGGTGGAAATTTCCCATAAGCCCGTTTCACGTAAGCCAAAATAAAACTTCTCTCACATACTTATCTCGTATTCCGTAAATCACTATTGAAAAGCTACTTATTATAAGCTGTTGTAAACGGGCCTAATATAAAGTTGCAAAGAGACACCTCAACAAATAAACAGCATATGGAGCAAAGTGGGAAGGTTTTTACAATTTGATGCTACAGGAAGTACAACCAACCTCCTTTGTAGCAAAAGTCAAAACCTTGTTTTTAGTCCACAACAAGAAGAAAATTGAATCCGAAAAGTAAACCAAAAAACACTAAACTAACCCATCAAGCTTATGCCTTTTTGAGCCTACGAGCTTCAGATTTAAAAACTATCAAGTCAACAAAATGACAAGCTTCATATACGATCAATTATTTTGCCCCCGCAACTAGCATAGACAAGATAAAATAGATAACATTTACCAATTATTGTCTGAATTTGCTGCAACGAGCTAGAATACTGTCTCAATTCTACAACGAAAAGTAATCCCATTACCTCTTCCATTTCCCTGAGTATCACATCGCGCTCCCGGCTGATTCGGTTCTCATCAAACTTCGAATTCTGCAATATATCAGACAAAATATCAAGTGCCTTAGGAACATCCTTATCCGTAACCTTGGCATAATAAGTAGTTTGTTCCCTCGACGTGTAAGCATTCAAATGCCCACCCATATTCTCAATCTCCTCCTCCAGCTCGCGAGCTGTCCTCTTCTCAGTACCCTTAAAGATCATGTGCTCGAGGAAATGTGCCGTCCCGTTAGTCTCCTCGGTCTCAAACCGCGATCCTGCGTCAATCCAGACGCCGACTGTTGCTGTTTTCGCGGCAAGGTTTGACTCCGTGGCCACCCGAAGTCCATTAGGAAGGGTGGTAACGCGAGTTTCGGGTGCAGAAAGAATCCGAGTATGATCCGACAAGGTGGGGCGAGGAGACCCATATTTGAGGAATCGTGGGTCGGGGTTTTCGAGCTGCGTGAGCTTGGATTTCACAGCCTCAGCGAGCCGATCATAGATCATGACATTGGGAGGAGGCGGGGAAGGAGGGGCCGACGGAGTAGCGACGGCCGGAGAAGATGATGAGGACCGGACGGCCTGGAATGAAGATGAGAGAGGGGATAAGCAACGTCGTTGCGATCGCCGAGCTAAGGATAGAAGGTGCTTGAAGGCCATGACTCTGTAAGAGACTCGCCCAGTGGTACAGCTGATTAGGGTTTGAGCAGCCCCACCGAGAACACAGAAATAACTGGGATCGAGCGTAGGGAGGAGAGAAACCGAGAAACACACAGGCAGCAAGTTTCGTCGGTAAAAAAGTAAAACTCACATTCGCTCGCTCTACTTTCGGAATTTCGTTGACCGAACACCTTTCAACTTGCAGACCGTTTGTGTGTGGCAGAAGTACCCAACCGAAAAATGAAAATCTTCACAAGAATAAAATGAGATAGCCAGAAAAAAAATTTTCACTTCAGACCCAACTCCCATTAATATTATCCGTCAGACCCAACCCTATTGATAATTAACATTTAATATTAAGGGTTAATATAATTTTTATCTTTTAAGTTTATTCTTATTTTAATTTTGATCCCTCAAATTTTAAATCATAAGATTTGGTTCCTCAAGTTTTTTTTTCATTTAAAACATTGGTCCCTATAATTTAATAAAGATTTGAACTATTTTGTCTTTTGAGGGATCAAAATTTATAATTTGAAATTTGAAGGACTAAACAAAAATGAGAACAAGCTTAAGGAACCAAAAATCATATTAACCTAATATCAATCATCAAATATGTTAATGAAAATATAACAAATATATCTTGCTGGAAGAAGTAATGCTCACTTTTCTAATTAGAACAACAAATTTTACCCCATTTGGCAGAAGTTTGTTGTTTTGTTAAATCAAATTTTTGGATGGATTGTTAATTAAAAAATTTTGCTTAATAATTTATTGAGTGTTTTCATTGATCTTCATCATGTTTTTCAACAATGCATCACATTGGCTTTTCTTGCGGAAATTTGTCTATTTGTGGTTTGTGATCTTACCTTCTCGTAGCATAATGAAGGTGAGTATCATTTTTTGTGTGTTCAATGGTTGTCCCCAATGAAACTGGTTCTGTAAATTGACTTCCGTGAATGCCAAAATCAATTATCAACCTAAAATTGTATGATTAGCTCATAGGTCACCAAATGTTTCTCTGTTTTTTTTTTCAATTTCTAAAAGTAAATTCAACTATTAGATTGCTGGTAGAATTAATATGGTTGCAGTGAATGTGATTGTTGTGGGAATTGGTTAATAGATTGTCTTTTTTATTGCATATTGTAACATATAACCATGGATCTTCAAGAGGATAAATTGAGCCTCATTTGGCATTGCATATAAATCATTTATAAATAATTTTATGTAAGTTGAGACCAAATTTTTTTTATATATTTATTTTATAAATTATGATTAAAAAATTATTTATTTTATAAATTATTTCCTCAGGTTTTATTATTATTTTCATTTCCGTTGTTCTCTTCTCCCCTTCCATTCCATAGTCCAGACACCCTCCCCTGGATACTCTGTTTCTCGCCTCTGAAACCCTAGCTGCGCCAGGGCGAGCCTTGTACTGAGCCATGGCGTTCAAGCACCTAATAACCTTAGCTGGGCGTTCCCAACGACGTCGCAGCTCTGCTCTCTCATCTGCGTACCAGACCGTCCGATTCTCATCATCCTCCCCGGCTGTCGCTACCGAGCCGTCTCTTCCTTCCCCTCCTCCTCCCAATGCTATGATCTATGATCGTCTTGCCGAGTCCGTGAAGTCTAAGCTCAAGCAGCTTGAAAACCCCGACCCGCGATTCCTCAAATACGGGTCTCCTCGCCCTACATTATCGGACCACACTCGAATCCTCTCTGCACCTGAAACTCGTGTTACTACTCTACCTAATGGATTACGCGTAGCTACGGAGTCTAACCTTGCCGCGAAAACCGCCACCGTTGGTGTCTGGATCGACGCAGGATCACGGTTTGAGACGGAGGAGACCAATGGGACCGCACATTTCCTCGAGCATATGATCTTCAAGGGCACTGAAAAGAGGACGGCGCGTGAGCTGGAGGAGGAGATAGAGAATATGGGCGGGCATTTGAATGCTTATACCTCGAGGGAACAAACCACGTACTACGCTAAGGTTACGGATAAGGATGTTCCAAAGGCACTTGATATTTTATCTGATATATTGCAGAATTCCAAGTTTGACGAGAACCGAATTAGCCGGGAGCGAGATGTGATCCTCAGGGAAATGGAAGAGGTAGTGAGGACTACATTTCATTGTAGAATCGAGCGTGAATCATTTTTATGAATTTAGTAGCTCTTAAATGTGAAGTATGTGGGATTAAATTTCAGTGGTATTGGAAAGGCGTATGCTTGATTATGCCGTTGAGAAGTATGTCTAGGGCTTGGTTTGTTTTTGTTAAGGACTAATTACAAGGTTTTGACTTTTCTTGTAAAGGAGTTGGGGTTTTTCCGTACGTTGCTCATAACTTTTGACAACCTTCGCACGTCTCATTTTATTAGGTTTGGCAGATTTTCTTAGGATATATCTATTTCTTTCTTTTTAACGTTCCTGTATATCTTGTTTGCTATAGTAGTTATCTTTTTCTTCCAAAATATAAGATTATATAAAACGTATAATTTTTTATGCTAACGCAGTTATCTTGTTCCGTTTGATTTGGACAACTTAAGTTTAACTTTAGTCTTATGTATTCTAATTTGTTCTTTTTCATGGAACTGCCTGTAGGTGGAGGGGCAAACGGAGGAAGTTATTTTTGACCATTTGCATGCAACAGCTTTCCAGTACACTCCTTTGGGTAGAACAATTCTTGGACCTGCTCAGAATATTAAGACAATCACTAAAGATCATCTGCAGAACTACATTCAGACGCACTACACGGCTCCTAGGATGGTATGCTGAAAATCTAAGTTCCTATTTGTATGCATCTCCTTCTTAATGATGGATGCATGGTATTTCTAGGTTTGATTATCCTTTATCTTACTATACAGATTATTACCTAGTAACAGGATATGGCGGAGAGCCTGAATGTTTTTCCCTTTTTGGGTTTTCTTTCTCAGGTTATAGCTGCATCTGGAGCTGTCAAGCATGAAGATATTGTTGAGCAAGTAAAAAAGCTGTTCACAAAGTTGTCATCAGATCCTACTACAGCTTCTCAATTAGTTGCAAAAGAACCAGCCATTTTTACTGGGTCCGAGGTGAGAATGTATATGTTCAGAACATCACATCTTTACATGTGTTGATATAATAACGAGTCTTATCCTACTAGATGGTGTTGGCTACATAAATTGCATGACGCCGTTGTGCCTTTACATGTTTTGATAGTAATATCAATTTTTTGTTTCCTTTATTTGGTATTACAGGTTAGAATGATTGATGATGATATTCCCCTCGCACAATTTGCCGTAGCTTTTGAAGGAGCATCGTGGACAGATCCTGATTCCATTTCCTTGATGGTGATGCAAGCTATGCTGGGTTCATGGAACAAGACAGCAGGAGGTGGAAAACATATGGGGTATGTCACTTGAGCTTTTCTTTTTCCAAAAAATTTCCCCTCGTACTGAGAAGATTCTAACTGCACAAACAGTTCTGAGTTAGCCCAGCGGGTTGGCATTAATGAAGTTGCAGAAAGCATGATGGCTTTCAACACCAACTACAAGGACACAGGTCTTTTTGGTGTTTATGCTGTTGCTAAGGTGAGCAGTCTTGTAGTTAGTTCTTGTTTTGGAACTTGGTGAAGTAAACTGACTGCATACCTTGCATTCGAGTACATGGGAATCTTCAGGACGAGAAACCTAATATCTTCCTTGCGTAAATGACTTTTTGTTTATCCTCTTGAAGTTTCTTACAGGTTTAATGCATGACTATCCTTCTTGCGCCGGATCCATTTCATTAGGAAATATAGCCGTTCCTTCTCTCTAATTTGTAAACCGATGGGAGAAAACAATTTATGTTATGTGGTGACGATTACCTTTTTTTTTTGGGGGGGGGGGAGGTGGATTCCTAACTTTATGATGATTTATACAGTTATTCACCCCGAACTTGGACCCTGGAGGAAAAAAATCCTCAAGTTTTAACTAAATGCACTGTTTTGATGTTTGAAGCAGTAATGCTTAAGCTGTAAGGAGAATACTTTGTTGGGATTTTTCTTGACATTTTTTTTTTCAAAGAAGATGTTGACTTTTTATTTATTTATTTATTTATTTTTGTTCAGAGAAAATCTGATCTTGTATCTTGAGTTCTTTTGACAAAACTATATTTCTAATTTTAATATCTTTCAGCCGGATTGCTTGGATGATTTGGCTTATGCAATAATGTATGAGACCACCAAGTTGGCTTATCGGGTTTCAGAAGATGATGTCACACGTGCTCGTAATCAGGTAGGCACCAAACCTGTGTTGACCTTCCATGCTTGCATCCATTCCCCCTAATTTTACCGGTAAATTAAATTTTGCTTATGCTTGATTCACGAAAGATCGTGGGCTGGGTGGGATAAATTATGACAGATGTTCTATGCCTGTGGTGCATTTGAGAAGCTTGAATCATACATTTACATAGCCAAGGGTTACATTAGCGAGGATATATGTACGTAGTCCATATATTATCTTGCTTAGCAATGGTTTCTGCTAGACCCTCCAGGATATTTAGACATTTTACTTATTACAAGTTTCATATCTGAAAACCTCTTAAATCTTCATGCCAACTTTTCGTTTAATTTCCCTTCAGTGTGGATCTTGATCTTTCTCACTTATTTGTTGCAATATCTTTCATGTAGTTCTGATCATTCATTTCTATATCTATTCCTAGTTCTATAGTGACTGTAATTTTGTTTTTGTTTCAGTTGAAATCTTCACTCCTGCTTCACATAGATGGCACAAGTCCAGTGGCTGAAGATATTGGGCGCCAGGTACATTAGATCTTCCGTTTTCCATTGAAAGCCTAATTATGCCCCATGGCAACAAAGCTGCTGGTAATGAACATGGAGTAATTGGAAAATGGCAACTTATATAAACTTATATAGCATGGGTACTTCTGTAACTGTTATTGGGATATAAACTTATAAAATAGTGGGGAAGGGGAGAGTTCATAGTGAACAAGAGGACTTTAATTGTGGTCTGTTTTCCATTGAAAGCCTAATTATGCCCCATGGCAACAAAGCTGCTGGTAATGAACATGGAGTAATTGGAAAATGGCAACTTATATAAACTTATATAGCATGGTTACTTCTGTAACTGTTATTGGGATATGGTTCGCAAGTCTCCCCAATTTAATTCCAAATTGACATGCTGGGAAATTTTTCAATTTATGAAGATTTTAGTACACCGTGGTCTCCATCGTTATCCCCGATGTACATGTTTGTGACTTTGTTATCCAAATTGATAATTAGTAAAATTGCTTTCTGCTTATTTATCTCATGCTGTTGGAAATCACATTTAATATGTAATTGTTTGCTGCAAATTATATTTAACATTTGATCATGCTCAGGCTTTAATACATCTATTTGTTGGTTTCTCAGATTATTGTTTGGGTCACCGTTTGAATGCCTTCTGAGATGATTTTGATTAGACCTTAGTTCTTATTTTTGTGCCTTTTCCTTTCTCAGAGGATGCGGATTTGTCCATTTATTAGGTCTTTTGAGATGCATCTATGTTCCTATTTTATCATAACCTGGAATATTCTGGTCTCTCCATGAATGTGGCTGTTTCAGGCTTAAATGATTAGAGTATGAGCATCGGTCTCTGGATTCTTTTAAACACCAAACACGGACACTGAAACTTATGGTATCTTATACCTTGGTGTCCTAAACCATAGCATGCAATATACCATGTAATATCACATCAGAGCTCTTTTAGGCCCCATATGGATGAGAGGCAAGCCTTTGGCCTTAATTAGTATCCTTCACCATAGTATAGAAGTTACCATGGAAGTGAAATGCCAAACCATCCTTAATTTTAAAATTAGCTTCTATTATGCGTGACAGAGATGTAGCATAACAGTTAGTATTTCCATTTTCAAATGGAAATAGTAAATTTTGTTTTCTAACACAATGTTAAACATGCTACATAACAAGTAACCAGGGAATTTGCAATGTTGGCGATAGTGTCAAACCTCTGATTTTTTTGATGTCTGGCTTTTTATGCATCTCAATTGTGACTAGCTTGACATGTTGCATCATTTTTTGTCCCCGGCACTAAGATCATAATTAATAAACAAATTGAATAATCAAATTGCTATATTCACAAAACTTCATCAATTTCAGTTGCTCACGTATGGCCGAAGAATTCCATTTGCCGAATTGTTTGCCAGAATTGATGCAGTAGATGCAAGCACAATTAAACGCGTGGCAAACCGATTCATTTATGATAAGGTAACGGTTGAAATCTCAATTATTGCCGTGTGATGCTTCAAGGTGTAGTAGTTCATGGCATTCTTCCCCCATTGCAGGATATAGCCATTGCGGCCATGGGACCTATTCAGGGCTTGCCTGATTACAACTGGTTTAGACGCAGAACCTACTGGAACCGCTATTAGTTCAACATTGTGGTTTTCTTTCTTTCCTTTCATTCAACTCCAGGGGAGCCTCTGCCCAATGTTGCTCTAACTTGCTACTATATACATGCCTCTGGATAGCGGCATTGACAATCATTTTTTATTTAATTATTGTAGGCCTTCCTTTTTTGTAACATTCAGGCAAAAATAAGTATGCCATCTTCACTCTATTGTGAATTTGTGAGGTCCTTTCATCATCTGCCTGTTCTTGAAAATGATATTGGCTAAAGATTTGCAAGGACCCGTGTTAAAGGGCCCTTCCCCCCCCCCCCCCAAAATATAGGGGCATCGATACTAATTGGCACTTCATTGCTATTGAAAGTTTGGGAGAGATCCTAGCGATGCGAAAAAAATCAATGAAGAATATTTGCTGTAGAATTGTAACTTTCTATCATATTTTTAATCTCTTATGGAAGTGACGGATAAGCATAACCTAGGTGGCTAATTTCTGGCAAAAAATATAGACTGATAGGCTAATAGCCTGAAGGAGCATAGATGAACAGTGGGTATTGCCTTCTGAGCTTCCTGTAACATGCGGTTTGATATAATTTAATTAGCAACAATGAGCTTCAAAGTAAATTTTTCCAAGGAAAGATATAAACATGACCTAACCTTTTTTGTATTACCAAAAATATATCGTTAAGTTTTTAAAATTCACTTCAAAATGATTTATTACCATTCCACATGGGTACAATTTGAATTGGTTGCGGCCTAATATAACTCCACATGGCTATAAAGTTTAATTCAACAAACTTTATTAAGGTAATAAGGGAAAAAAAAAAAATTGGGTTAGAGATCCACCGAAGTGGATAGCCTTAACCGTACGGTGTGATAACAGGAAAGCCCGAAGGCTGTTCCCGTCCCTGTCAGGGGAGATGCCAACCATCTCTCCTTTCTAAGAACACGGCTGTAGCTATCTTCGTTAATAATATAAACAGCGCATAATATTTAATCTCCACGATGTGGGACAAATTCTAATTGGCAGTCTCCACATAACCCAACTTGCACATTGGGCTTCCGGAAAATGGATCAATTGAAAATGCCAGAAGTAATCACCTCCTTTTCTTTATAAAATAAAATTTTCTACTTTATACGAATCAAGAAAAATTACTTAATATATTCAAAATCACATTGTTTTTCACAAACATTCTCGCTCTTCTCTCTAACTATAGTGTCAGCTAGCGGAAGACGTCTGTATTTATTTCATATTTAGTATTATCAAATCATATATTTAAACATATTATTAGACACAATTAAGGATAACCAATGAGGCACTTACAGGCTTTAGTAAGCGGAGGCACTTTGCTCCCTCACTTTTGCAAAAATTGCATACAAAACATGTAAATTTTACTGTTTTTATAAGCCCCAATGACTTTAATATTTGGAGTCTGCTAAATCAGAACTCTAATATTCTGCTGTTCTGCATCCTTAACGTAGGGTCTTGGGTCAGCTATTAGGGATAATGTTCAAACAAAAAAAATTTCCCACGTGTAAATTGGCTTAAGAATATTACACTTGCTTGAATTAATTTGCATTCGAATTCGTTGGGCATAATTTTGGAGAATATGCTGCTTACAGAGGAATCAATCAATTAGGCCATCATGTCCAATCAATGAACTAATGAATTTGGAGAATATGCCCTTTGCAAAGGGATCAATCAAATCCTCTCATGTAAATTTCACTTCTCTTGTGCCTAAAATTCTTCAAATAAGAAAGAGAATTTCATTTTTTTGAATTAAAAGATGATTGATTCTTTTTTTTGCATCAAACTTGTACCTTTCTTTTTAACTATCTTTTGTCTCTAGTAAGTTTCATTTTCTTCCTTGAGTATCTTATTGACTATTGGCTTGGTTTGGATGGTAGGAAAAAAAAATAAGAAAAACATCTTGTTCTTTATTCGACAATTTCTAATCTCTAATGGACCTCTAAATAGAATTCGAACCCAAATGAAATTCTGATCACTTTTTTTTTTTAAATAAAAAAGGATGGAGAGAATACTATGAAGAAAAAGTTTTAAACAGTTTGTTCTTATAATATTTTTCTTCCATCCAAACTAAGTGTTACTTTGGTTTTAGGAGCCCCTGTTTCAAAATTCATCATTTGATGCATTGAATTCATTAAAGAGATTTTTGTTCAATTTAGCCTGTTTTTCCTATATAGCACCTTTTTGTCCCTTTAACCTATAGCTTGTTTCATTTCTATCTCATAAAAGAACCTGCAAGTTGCATGATTAAAGTGAATGAACAACTATTATATCAACATTCACATGAAAGTAAGATTTAAAGGCATAATATATGCTCAAAGTCTATCTAAAAAGTTGTAACTTCACCTAGGCTCCTAAAAGTAAACTTTATAAAATTATACTTCTATTATATGATTTCAATATACCTTTTGAGTTGATTTGAATAATATTTAGAATAGGAAAGTATTTTTTCGTTTTTACTTAAATGTAAAAAATTAAAAACTTTATATTTAGGTGATGAAATGATAAATTGAAAAGAATATTGGACCAATCCTTAAAAATCCTTTAGTGAATATTTTGACGTTTTCATTCTCTTTTTCTAATTATTAGCACATATTTTTTTGGTATGTCTTTAAGTTAATAAATGTTTTTCTACTTTTTCAATTTTAAAATATGGAATGTAGAACAAAATATATCATTGGTCACAAAAAAGCGATATGTCTTCATAATGTCGTGGGTTATTAGAAACGATGATGACATTTTTCAACATCCTTGTTTGTGAATTGTCTGTAGGTACAATCATTTGATCTTGAACAGGTCAACACAATTATAGTACATATTACCTTTGTTATTTAATATAAGAACTCAAAATTGATTAAGTTAGTTAATTATAATAGGCTTTCTAAATTATTTTTTTAATAATGTGTATTAAAATTATTTTTTGGCAAAAATCTCTTATAACTAATAGGGATGTTTTAGAAAATAAATTGTAATTTATTTTTAATTAAAATTCATATGTTAATTCTTTCTAAGCGTCGCTCACATAAATTCCATGTTTTAAAATGTGAACGCTTGCATCCTTGCTAACATCCCAAGTTTTTGCTCCTTTGTTTTAGATGGTAGAAGTTGCAATTTCGAATCTCTAACTTCGTATAATTATATAAGTTTTTAGTTTGTTTCTTTAGATTTTTTTTTTTAAAAAAAACGTTTTCAGTGGTTTTTTTTGGCTTAACATAAGTATCCCCTTATTAGAATTAGAAGTAATGTTATTTGATGTACTATCGTGTATTATATATAGACGCCACTCCTAATAAAAATTTGAATCTTAACTTGTTATGTTATAAAGGGCTAGTTTCTTCCGCTATTCAGTCGCTTAATTCTAATACAATTAGTCTCACATGATAATTTTTTGGACAATCATTCTTATTTTAAAAATTAAACTAAATGTATCAGTATTTAGTAATGTTTTGTTAATGCTTAAAATTTTTAAATTAGCATTTTTATTAGCTGTGTTAGGATTAGAAAGCTAAAGAAACACTTTATAAAATTAAAGGATTAAAGTGACACTTTTGTATTTTTAAATCTGTTATTGAGACGGTACTTTGTCTTATTCTTATTTAAAAATTATTTGTTTGATTTAAAATAATATCCCCCAGCTAAGGGGCTCGGTTTTATATTTGTCGTGATTATGGCAATGGGAATAAAATAAGGGCCTAAGCAGCTTCCTTAATCACCATTTTCAAAGTTACTTTGAAAATAATAATTAAAGTATACTTCAATCATTATCCCTATTGGCATGTTCCTTTTCATTAAAAAAAAAAAAAAAGACATTCAATGTTAGGCGCTTTTTCCCCTCTTCCCATTACTGTGTTTTTAAAATTAATAATTAATCAATCAGATCAGAATAATTCACTTGCTCCAATGCCCTGTCGCTCCACTAATAATAATTTATTTCTTTAAACTCTCAACTCACCCATCTGTTACTATCTCTAATATTAATTATAAGAATTAGTTAACTAATTTGAGGAGATTGAGAAAAGAAGTTAAGTTAGTTATTTATAATAAATATGTATTGTTTTTTTAAAATATCTTTATTAATCAAATGTATTGGTGAAAACTACCATTGTTAGAATAACTACTTTAGGAAAAAAAATATAAATATGAAAGACAAAGTGAATTAAGTTTTTATATTTATGATCAAAATAAAAGTCAAACAAAATCTCATATTAAGGATAACGAGTATTATATTCTTAACAGAAAATTCAAATTCAACTTTAAGAGAAACGTTTGATGTTGTTGAAATACAAAACTCCGACCCCAATAACAATAAAAATAATAATAATAATAATAATACAAGTAGAATTGATATTATTTTCTTAAATAATGCTCCTCTGGTCATTAATATAAGACATATTTAACTAATTTGATTAGATTTAAAAATTTAGGTAAGTTAGTTAATTATAAAAAATATGATATGTTTTTTCTAAAACATCATAATAATCTTCCTTAATATTCTCTCTCCCTCTTCTATTTGATTATGGTTGAAAGAATATTTATAGGGATAATTTAGAAAAAATTAATAAATATGAGAAATAGATATTATATTTAAAATCAAAATTAATTCAACAATTAGGTTCTATATTAAAGACTGAAAGAGCATTGTAAGTTTATTTTTTTTTTTAACCAACTGTAGGTATTTTTGTTATGATAAATAAAACTCACACATCTAACATACTACCTCTATTCTTTAATATAAGAGTTAGTTGAAAATTAAATTTGATTTTAAATATAAAATCGTAATTCATTTTGTCTCATAAATTTATAAGTTATTCTCTAAAATATTTCTATTAATTACTTATTTAAGAGAGTTTTTATCTAAGAATAGTATGATTAAAAAGATATTTTGAAAAAATTATCTCATATTTACTACAAATAACTAATTTAACTAATTTTTTTAATCCATCTAAATTAATTAAGTATGTTTTATTATAAAAGATGAAATTAGTAACATTGTGTTTAAAATAGACGCAAGCAAAGTCCCTAGTATTATTCGACTGAAAAATTCCCAAAACCTACTTGTAGGATTAAACTTTGAACCCTACATATAAGAAAAAATTATTTTATATGTGAGTATTAATTACGATGAGAGAGAACTGGCCAAATTAAGCAGAATAATGTTTAAGTCGGATGGAATATTACTCACATATAAAATAATATTTAAAAGACTAAGTCACTTAACCCCACAACATGTCACCAAACGGCAATCCTTATCCCTCAAAACGAACCCACCCCTTATCCTCCAAGGACACCAATTGTGTCTTTTTATTTGCGTCCCTATCATTTCATTTCACTTCGGGAGACTTGTAATTAGGTCCCACTTAAAGGAATTAAATACAAAAAGATTCTTTAAAATTATGAAATTATTCTGAAGTCCTAAGAGATTTTTTTACAATAAATTTTGTTTATTTAATTATCAAATTACGTTTTTTTTTTTTAAGTTTGCATTGACAACTGAAAGAGTAGTGATTGACAACTCAGGATGCAAGGATTGACAACTATCGCGGCTGGTTTGACAATACATTTTCTCAGCATATCACATCCTAAGTTGTCAAGCCAGCCACAATAGTTGTCAATTCTTGCACCCTGAGTTGTCAACTACTACTTTTTCAGTTATTAATACAAACTTAAAAAAAATGAAGGGTAATTTGGTAATTAAACAAATAAAATTTATTGCAAAAAAGTCTCTTGGGACTTTAGAATAATTTCATAATTTCAAGGGATTTTTTTGTATTTGATTCCCTTAAATGGGACCTAATTATAATTTTCCCTTTCACTTTTGATACATCGCATGATCGCATTAAATCAATGATTTTTTTTTAAAAAAAAAAACAGGTCGGTTATTAAATTGATAAAAATGTCAATCCATTATTAATTAAAAAGTAGGGAAAATTTCACTGTAGGACCGCACAAGACAATTAATCTCAAAGAGCCCCCAAAACTTTCTGAAACCTCACTGCAGGACCAAGGGGCCAATCTGATATTAATTCCACAAATGAAATGACGCCACTGCCCCTAGTAGGAGGGAACAAGTGCGGGAGAGTGCATTTGCAATGAGAACTAGCCAATTTGCAGAATAAATACATATGTTCACACGTGGAATCAGTCCGTTCACATGTGGACTGGTTCACCTGATGCATGTGTCCGTGAGGGAACAAGTGTGGGAGACGCATTTGCAAGGGGAACTAGCAAATTTGCAGATGAAATACATATATTCACACGTGAAATCAGTCCGTTCACATGTGGACTGGTTCACCTGATGCATGCGTCCATGAAGGAACAAGTGCGGAAGAGCGCATTTGCAAGGGGAATTAGCCAATTTACAGAATAAATACATATATTCACATGTGAAATCAGTCCGTTCACATGTGGACTGGTTCACTTGATGCATGCGTCCGTGAGGGAACAAGTGCGGGAGAGCGCATTTGCAAGGGGAACTAGCCAATTTGCAGAATAAATACATATATTCACACATGGAATCAGTCCGTTCACATGTGGACTGGTTCACCTGATGCTAAGGGTAGTGGCGTCATTTCGTTTGTGGAATTAATATCAGATTGGCCCCTTGGTCCTGCAGTGAGATTTCAGAAAGTTTTGGGGGCTTTTTGAGATTAATTGTCTTGTGCGGTCCTACAGTGAAATTTGCCCTAAAAAGTATCTTATTTTTAGTAAAAATTGAAGAGGACTTAACAAAATTTCTACTCATCATTTCAAAATATAAGTCATTTTAAAAGAAAGAAGTTTTGTTTTACATATCCTTCTAAAAGTTCCATACAATACTTTTTGGTATTTTTTTATTATACTCTTATTTATAATCTTAATGCACCATTTATAAGTACGCTTGTTCCTTTGTTTCTATTTATTTTATTATAAAAATGTAAAATTAACTATGTCATGTATTGAGTGTAGTTCTTAATGTTGTGGGTGAAAAAAAAAAAGTTCTTAATACCATGGAAACCTTAGAAGATGTAATGGCAGATAATGACTGGAGAATATTTGTTTGGCATGTTATTATGAAATCATGGAATGGAATTTATATTTTATCTGAAAATAAATATAAAATAATTTTTTTTGTCAATTCTATGTGGGCCAAAAAAATGAAGAGTATAAATGTTTAAATATTGATATCAGCAAAACTGATAAATCGCCAGAATTTTTTTGTTTTGACCTGATCATACCACAGCACCTTTCTTTCTTAGAAATGGATTCTAAAAATGGAACACTACTACTTACTATCTATCCTGTTTTATGTCAGACCCAATTAAACTTTTTGTTATTAATTTATTATAGTATAGATAATTTTTTTAAAAAGATATATATTAAATAAGGATAAAATTGGAAAGTTATTATATTTTAATAAAAAATTAATACAATTTAATTTTTTTTAGAAACACAATAAAAGTGTTTTATAAATAAAACTGAAAAAATAACTTCTTTAATCTCCCAATAAGTCAACTCATCTTATATTATACTATCTTTAGTTCTAATTATAAGATTTCATTACTAGAGCTAATATTGAAAAGGGATAGTATTAGGGAAAATAACAACAAAATACCATCTAAATTTCAAAAAGACAAATAAGGCACCTGAATAAGCAAAATGACATCTAGGGGATTGGGTACCAATCTGGAATTCAGATTTTTTGCCAAAAGACCAAAATGCCCTGTCTGAAAATGAGAGAAAGGAGAGAGGAAGACCGACGCAGTGAGAGAAAGGAGAGAGGAAGACCGACGCTGATGAAATGCCGGAAGAAGGAAAGAAGAATGTTGGAAATGCTATTATCTTA
The DNA here is from genome assembly GCF_004799145.2 of Neltuma alba. Lineage (NCBI taxonomy): Eukaryota > Viridiplantae > Streptophyta > Magnoliopsida > Fabales > Fabaceae > Neltuma > Neltuma alba. The sequence goes on from NW_021636683.1 coordinate 156,574, forward strand.
CTCCTTCGCATCACCATTCTGTAGAGATTGTTGATTTGGTGGGTTTTGGTTGTGGGAAAGAGGATTTGTAGTGAGAGAGGGAGTGAACCTGTGGGAAAGATGAAGCGGAAATCAGAAAACAATGGCAAGCAATTACGTAACGTAACTGCTGTCATATGCCTACTGGTTTTTGGTAAATCCCATTACGTGAATGGTAAAGTTTACTATACATGTAGTTAATTATGAATTTTACAAAATACATATTGTGATTTATAATTTTTGTAGTGAAAGTGACTGCTTTGTTAATGGGTTTTGCAACCTGTTTTCAGGAGATAAACAACTTGTTTGTAAAAACTAATAAAATCACGCTAAATTTGACAAAACGTATAGTGGGATTTACAACTTCCGTAGTAAAAATGACCACTTATTCAATAAGTTTTGCAACTTGTTTTCAGGGGATGGGCAGCTTGTTTCTAAAAACTAATAAAATTTCATACTAAATTTGACAAAACACATAGTAAGATTTACAACTTTCGTAGTGAAAATGATCATTTCTTCAATGGGTTTTGTAACATGTTTTCAAGGGATTGGCAACTTGTTTCTAAAAACCAATAAAATTCCATACTGAATTTTACAAAACATAGAGTGATATTTACAACTTTTGTAGTGAAAATTACCACTTATTAAATGAGTTTTGCAACCTCTTTTAAGGGGATGAGCAACTTGTTTCTAAAAATCAAAAAAATTTCACGTTGAATTTTACAAAACACATAGTGATATTTACAACTTTTATAGTGAAAATGACCACTTCTTAAATGGCTTTTGCAACCAGTTTTCAGGGGATGAGCAATTTGTTTCTAAAAACCAATAAAATTTCACGTTGAATTTTACAAAACATATACTGGGATTTACAACTTTTGTAGTAAAAGTGACCACTTTGTTAATAGGTTTGCAACATATTTTTGGAGGATGAGTAACTTACTTTTCACCACCAATAAAATTTCACACTGAATTTTACAAAACAAATAATGTGATTCACAACTTTTATAGTGAAAGTGACTACTTCTTCAATGGGTTTTGTAAACCTGTTTTCACCGGAAAGGCAACTTATAAGCATAAACAAATCATTCAGTGAACGTGTACCTGAAGTACGTCACAATAAACATTAAACTATTAACTTTCATAATTAACTACATGTATAGTAAAATTTACCATTCACGTAATGGGATTTACCAAAAACCAGTAGGCATATGACAGCAGTTACGTTACGTAATTGCTTGCCATTGTTTTCTGATTTCCGCTTCATCTTTCCCACAGGTTCACTCCCTCTCTCACTACAAATCCTCTTTCTCACAACCAAAACCCATCAAATCAACAATCTCTACAGAATGGTGATGCGAAGGAGTAAGATAATAGCATTTCCAACATTCTTCTTTCCTTCTTCCCGCATTTCATCAGCGTCGGTCTTCCTCTCTCCTTTCTCTCACTTTCAGACAGGGTATTTTGGTCTTTTGGCCGAAAATATGAATTCCAGATTGGTACCCAGTGCTCTATTTGTCATTTTGCTTATTCAGGTGCCTTATTTGTCTTTTTAGAATTCAAGTGGTATTTTATTGTCATTTTCATATAGTATTACTTATTTTTTGAATCCTTAATATTATTAGATCTAATTTTTAATTAAAAATTGTCATTAAAAAACATTTTCATCAATATATAGTCAAAGTCTTCAAACAGTAACAACAACGGTGGTTACGAAATTGGTCGTCATCCTAAAATTTTTACGAGTATTTCATATAATAATAATAAGAGCAGGTATGTTGTGTGGATGTGTTCATCCACGTGCCGTGCTCGTGCATACTCACCTTTCTCTCACCAACACACGGTGAAATCACACTCCTACACGTCACCAGCTCGCATATGCTCCGGCATCTATGTATCTCCCTTCCGAATCCAACCCGCATATCCCTCTGTTACCCATTCCACATTTCTCTCTCTCATTAATCTTCCACCTCTGCCCAGGTAATTTCCTTAGAATATTCTCCAGAAAATTCCTCCAACTCCACTAAACCCATCATCATCTCCTTTATAAGAACCACCTAACCTTCACGTTTTTCTGAATTCAGAGTGAAGTTGACTCTCGAGTGTCGAGCCCTAACCACATAATATAGTTCTTCAATCATGCTTTCATCTGGGCACCAAGTATTTGCCTTTGATCTGTTTTAGAGTTGGGTTTTCGGTTTTGATTGTTTTTGTAGCTCGAATCAATGGTGGGGCTTGCGAGAAAGAAGCGGGTCACTGACCCTCTCGACGACGAGGCTAAGGCCCGTCTTGTTGGAGCTGATCTCCGGCGATTGAGTTACGGGAGCAGCGGGAGCGAACATTCCGGCGATGGTGACGGGGACTCGCCGTGTCTTTCCGAGCTTGTGCTTGATTTCCTGGAGGACAACGAGGATGAGTGTAAGCCGGTGACGAATGAATTGGATCCGGATCGGGTCGATCTCGAGGACGATAGATCGGAGCTGGTTGACGATATGATACTCAGATTGAGTGTCGCGAACAATGTGGATTCTCACCGGAAGCTTCTTCTGACGCATGTTTCGGAGGCGATAGAGAAATTTGCGTTTCTTCGTGGAAACGTTTCGGTGTTCCTGCGAAATGTGATGGCGTTTCTGAGAGAGAAAGGGCACAATGCCGCGATTTGCAAGACCAGGTGGGATTCCTCCAGTGGAGTCACCGCCGGTAACTATGAGTTCATCGACGTGATCCAATCCGATGCGTCATCGTGGCAGAGCAACAGGTACTTCGTTGACGTCGGATTCGCCGCCCAGTTCGAGATTGCTCGGCCGACGAGCAAGTACTCCGAGATTCTTTCCTCTCTGCCAAGCATCTTCGTCGGCAAGGCGGAGGAACTGAAGCGTATCGTTCAGGCCATGTGCAACGCCGCAAAGAGGTGCTTTCGGAGTAGAGGGTTCTCTGTGCCGCCGTGGAGGAAAAACCGGTACATGCAGAACAAATGGTTCGCGCCGTATCGACGAACAACGAATCCAGTTCAGGGAAACACAGTTCCTCCCGTTGTTCCGGCCGTTACTGGGGCCAATTGCAGATTAGTTGGATTCGACGACGTGAGTTGTGAGGCCAGACACGGTGGCGTTTTTGTCCGGACGAGATGATAGAGTGGCAAGTTTTTGTAAATATTTTGGGTGCCCAGGGCAAATCTGTGAAATCGATGCGCCCTTTTTTTGGTTGAGGACTTTAATGTTAATTGAAATAAAAAATTAATAATAGTTAGTGGATAATTCATAATTGCGTAGTGAATGCGGCGAATCCAAATCGTTTGTTTGTTAAGCGGCGAATGGGGGCCTGGATCACATGCAAACGCGGCCACTATAAACTCCTGACATGAAACTCCTAGACTTGTCTAGATTCATCGAACTTAGTGATTTTTTGTGATGATCATAAAAGGACAAATAGAGTGGGACCCATGGGACAAGTGGAGTAATGATTTTCCAGGGAGGGTAAAAGCCTGAGATGAATTTGATAGGATAATAATGGATGACGTGGCGAATCTGAGAGACATTATATTTTATCTATTTTCGATGTGACAAGTGGTGTCGGGACTCGAGTGTGTACATTGTTTGATTAGTGGGTAATGAGAGGACAGCTGGCACTCAGTGTGGGGCCCAACTTACGATTTTTTTTTTCAATTGATTAAAGTTGGCCGGAGAAGAAAAACAAAGGTTTGGGGTAGTTGGATAATGTTTAGTTTAGTTTAGTTTAGTTTAGTTAATTAAATGGCAAGGTTTTCCTTATTTTAAATATTTTTTTATAAGTGTTTTTTTTTAAATTAAACCATAGTGAAAAAGAATATGCACTCTCGAATTATAATATAAGGTCATAGATATCTTTAACTTTGGTAGCCGGTTCAGGGAAAGGACGAGGAGTTTGCTTATGATCGAGACGGGTTAAATCAATCCTTACATAATCCATGGTCAAACTTATTTCGGTCAATTTTTAATTACTTGACCACACCTGGTTGTTACATTCATCAAGTTTAACGTGTTGAGGGGTTGACATCATTGTTAGCCTCATAATCAAATTTTGATTTTGGATTTTGTTGTTTCACATTGTTGGTTTTAGTATCTATAATTTTTCATAATGATTTGGTTCGAGTTTAATGACCAGTCCTTGCCTTTTAATAGTTTTAGATATTACTTATATCAAGTTTTTCAATCACATATGATTATGTGTCATATTTTTGAAATATTAATACTCTTCCGGTCCTTAATATAAGGCCCATTTAACTAATTTGATTAGATTAAAGAAGTTAGGTAAGTTAGTTAATTATAAAAAAATGACACATTTTTCCTAAAATACCATAACTATCTTTTTTAATACCCCTTCTTCCTCTTCTACTTGATTATGGTTGATGGAGTATCCATAGGGGTAATTTAGAGAAAATTAATAAATATAAGAAATGGGTCTTAAATTTAGGACCAAAACCAACTCAAGAATTAGGTCCTATATTAAGGACCGGAGGAGTATTTAATTATAAATCTAAATGAAGAAAAAAAAAGACACATAGCATGTGTAATTAAAGAATTTGATATAATCGATATAAGGAACTCAATGTAAGTTTTTCTCTTTAATTTTTGTCTATATAGTTAAACTTAGATTAAGTTCTCATAAAACTATAAGGATCAAAACTAACTATTTGAAATTGTAGATATCAAAATTCAATCAAATTATACGGATGAGCAATGATATTAAATTAATCACATATAATCGTGTGTTATATTTTTGAAATATTAATATTTAATTATAAATCTAAATGAAGTGAAAAAAAGATACATCGTATGTATAATTAGATAATTTAACATAATTAATATAAAAAACTCAAACGTAAGTTTCTTCCTTTAATTTTTGTCTATATAGTTAAACTTAGAACAAATTTTATAAAACTATAAGGATCAAAATTTCTATTTATTTCGTGAAGGTTGTGGAGTCAAATTCACACATTTAACGTGTGAACTCTAAGTAGATTAGAAGTATATTATAGTAGTAGTGTTACGTGGTAAACGATAAGCTCAAGGATGTCCGATATGTGGATAAATGATATGTACAAGAACAAGTGGCCAGCTGAGAAATATCATCACCTACCGATCCAATTATTTCAATATATAGTCATTTAACTTGTTATTATGATAATATTTTTAATTCAACTTGTGGAATAAGGGGTGGGATCATTTTGAGGGACAAGGGTTGCCATTTTGGCAATGTATATTGTAGGGTTAATTGATTTTTTTTTTGAAAAAAATAATTATATTATATCTAGTACTCCTCCGATCCTTAATATAGAACCCAAATGTTGAGTTGGTTTTGGTTCTAAATATAAGACCCATTTTTCATATTTATCAATTTTCTCCAAATTACCCATATAGATACTCCCTCAACTATAATCAAGTAGAAGAAGGAGAGGGGGTATTAAGAAAGATGATTATGATGTTTTAAGAAAAACGTGTCACATTTCTTATAATTAATTAACTTACCTAACTTTCTTAATCTAATTAAATTAGTTAAATAGGTCTTATATTAAGGACTGGAGGAATAATATTGCTCAAATTCAAACATTATCACAGTAACGCTCTTAATTCAGTTAACTTTTTTTTAAAAAAATATATAAGATCCAAACTACCAACATTGGTTATCCAAGTCTAATGTCTACTGGAATAGACTATTATTAATTGTTACATATTACTTTTTTCTTCTTTTAAAAAACATTGCCAAATCAAGTTTCAGTCCCTATCTCAACGACGGGATCAAATTGACTAAGGAACCATTTTTATTTAAATATCAATAACGGCATGGATTTTACCCTAGAAAATGTAAACCCATTAGGAACAACATTATGTGGCATTGTGTCAAATGTATGGGATAAGTCTCAAATAAGCTGGGATCATTCTTATGAGTCATATTGATGGCAACATATTTTATTATATTATATACTTAGCTTATTTCTTTAACTTTCAATCTCTTTTACAGTTTTGACAAGCAAATTGGTTCTTATCTGGTGCCATAATTTAGGTTGTGAAGTTTAAGGGAAAGATAATGAAGGTTAAAAATGGATTAGCCTTGAAAGGTGCTTAGCCCATTTGGCAACGTCTTTAATCAAACCAAGATTTGTTTATTATTATTTTTAGGAGTGTTCTACTAATAAAGTGGCAAAGTTAAATTTTAGGAGTTCTTCACGCATAATTATTATATAAATGTGATATGATTTTGTTTTGCTTTGTCTTTTTTTTTTTAATTATAAAGTGTTTGGTTGACATATCGAAACTAATAACTTTATAATTTTGTGTCACAAAAATCTGCACATGAATAAAAGGTGGTTGTGGGTTTAATTCCACTTATCCGTCTAAATCTTTCTTTTAAAAAAAGGTCCAAACCATGGGTAAGTGAAAAACAAGAGTAGAAGTGATGAAGATGGTCACGTTACTTTCATAAATGGTTAAGAAGCCAAACATATCAAAATGAAAATCAAGTTTTTTTAAAATATATATATATTCCCTCATTTAGTTTGGATCATACCAACAAACTAATTTTTTTTTTTTAAAAAAAAAGAGCATGAAATTTAGAGGAAGTAGCCTAAATCCACTAGAAAGAACAACGTGGCAATGAATCATATGGATTGGATAAGGCTCATGAACTGGGACCATTGATGTGAGTCATATTGATGGCAACATATTTTGTCGGTCAAAACCTCATTTTTCCTCTTCTTTTTTGTTTTGTTTTGCTAGATGTAAATATTCTCTCATTAAAGACAATCATATTAGACACTATCAGCTATTAAATATGAGTATCTTTTCAGTGAAGATCTAAATCTTAGTTTGTTATATTGTGAGAAATTAACTTATTCCGATAGATCCAACTCCATTAGTGGTTATCCTCATTTTCATTTCTTATGTTACTTTTTTTTTCCCTCCTTGACCGGGATTTTTACTTCTTGAGTTTGAATCCTGCGTTATTATATTGTTGGTCCAAAACAAAGGTGTTTATTATAAGAAAAACAAGTTTATCGGGAAAAAAAAATCCAACATTGTACTTATTTATTCTATAGCTTTTTCTGGATCTTATCCAAAAATGTTCATGGGTTATGACATAGAGGAGATAATTAGTCATAAGTTATTTTTAGGAGTTATTAACAAAATCTGAACTAAAAAAATTATTTTGGTTCAAGAGAATTTGAAGAAATTAATAGGAATTAAGTATTTTGATGTTTTACTCGCACAGTTTCTGACCATGGGTATTAAATCCCATCTCAATGTTTCTTGTGATATATAAGAAGAAGAAGAAGAAGAAGAAGCTTCCGACAGTTTTTATTCTCTGTTGTCTGACAAACAATGGAGTATATTCAATTATTTTTTAAAAAAATATTACTCAAACTGTTCAAATATAAATTAATGAAAGTGACCTTGTGTGCAATTACTCAACATTAACACATTTGTCGTAGAGTTTTCAGCATTTTGTATTATTTCTCTGGGTTGATTTATCTGCAACTTGTCCTTTTCCGGGAAATCACAGAGATGAATAAATGGTAACTCTAACTTTCAACATCAAAGAAGCCCCTAGAAAGAAGAAGAAGAAGGTAAAAATGAACTCACGAATGTTTAATCAAATTGATCAGTCCCATTTGTTTAATTAACAACATATATATGACTTTGATTAGGACAGGCAAATAAATAATTAAATCAAATAAAACAAGTAAACAACAGTTGGTTTGAGTTAATTTAAAAAATGATGAAGCAGCGTCTAAATTTAATGTATCCTTTTGTTTCAAAAATATTTCGCAATATAACGTAATAATGCGTCACCAAGTAACATTTAAGTAAATGTTTAAGATGATTTATAATTTTTTTTGGGCCAACGTTTAAGATGATTTATAAATTGAACTAATAACTGATTGATATTTAACTTTTATACTAATGATTCGGCCCATAGGTATTTTCGCTCCTAAATTATTTTGCTAGAAACATTGATTATCTTAAATTATTTATTAATAAAGCAATGAGCCAATCCAAAAGCATGAAATGAATTGATTAGCTAATTATTGCATTTTTGGTCTTGTATTGTAGTCACACTTGGAAATCAAATTCTACACAAGAAACTATCACGATTTGAAATTATATAGGTCAAAAACAAAGTTGAATTAAAATATTAACGTAACACTGTCAATAAGCTATTAGTTATGATGATAAATGAACAAATGATTTTACCTCTGTAAGGAAGAAAACACAACTTTAAACCTTGAGAAGCACACTTGTTGAGAGCGTTTTAACCTTAATCCTTCTAAATCGACAGAAATTAGTCTCAAGTTTAAAATAACTTAAAGATATTCTAAATATTAAACGGATCAAGAGGAGCTCTCGGTGGTGATGCCCGAGTTGCTGGCTCTGAATGTCTCAGTTCATTTTCTCTGTCGTGTTTTTTTATTTTTTTGCCATCTATTTTCTCTGTCGATAAACCTGTTTCTTTCGTCATATATATAAAAAAAAAGTAATTAATCAAAATAGGCTAGTTTTCATTCAAGACATACCCCTATGTAAGCCATTGGTGCAGCATCCCCTGGTTTAATTCCAGTCCAAAGCATACCACTCTTGATCTTTACTGCTTTTTTTTTTTTTTTGTCTTCTGTTTTCTCCATTCTGATTGTAAATTTCCTCCTTATATTTATGTTGTCTTGTGCCCTCGCTGTTACGGGAAGAATTCTTTTAATTTGGAGAATACAGCTTTTTATCATGTACATTAGAATAACTCTTAATAAGAGAAGGTGTCTTTAGACATGGCTCGAATTAGATTCTCCGCAATAAAAAAAATATCACATTCAACTCTGCAACATTTAAACAACAAAAATAGCCACTCAAAAACTATCACACACTACTATAAAATATGTATATGTTATTTTCATCAGTTCTGGGGTCTTTTTTTTCATTTTTTAATTCTGGTCCTTGAGAACATTGAGATTATCAAAGTAGGTATGGTAAGAAGCTAAGCTGGTGTTTCTGAACATATCGCCAACGTTCATGGTACTCCAGCATGGACAATTATATTGGACACATAATCCCTTGTTGAAAATAGTTTATTGTTTCGAACCTCTTTTCCAGACTGTACAAGTTATTTGCGACTCTGCGAACCTCTTTAGCCTATGAAAGAAATACAAACATCATTTAATTTAAGCAAATATTTCGTGCCAGAAAATTGAAACGTTGTTTCTAAACTTCTGCTGCCACCATCAAATCTGATTTGATTTTTTTTTTTTGGTGACAAGGTTTGATTATTTTAAATAGAGCACTTAGTAGCTATATGAGCCCATTCCCCACGCATAACCCATTAATTCCTCATTCCAAATTAATGCCCAGACCAATTAATTCAGGGAGGGGGGGATAATGCGCGGTTCTATGTAAGCAATCCAATCGGTCTCATAACAAATTAGGAGCATCCAACATCCAACGACAAGTTCCAGTCTAAGAAGTAATAAAGACATGTTTGTTTCTCAATTGTTGTGGTACTTTTTTTTCATGATCAGATTGCTTATGTAAGACTGCGGGATGATCTTCTCATTAGTAGGTTTCTGGTGACAGTATCTCCATATGAGGGAGCATAAGATGTTAAAAATGGTGGTTTTCAGAGGAACTGTACAACTTAGTTGTATGAGTATGACGAATCAATGTGAAGAAACAGAATGCATTTAGCAAAATGAACGTGGAATGAAAAGAAGAACTGAAATGGATTTTCGTGCTGGCTCTCATATCAACTATTCATGTTACTAACTGCTAAGGTTCTGTTTGGTATGAGTAAAATTAAATGGAAGGAAGGAGAAGGGGGAAAAAAATTTTAATGAGTTTGATTTAAAAAATTAAAATTTTTTAATTAATTTATTATTTTATTATTTTACAATTTCTTTTTGTTAAAATTTTAGAACCCCACTTTTTTAATTTTTTAAATTGTACTCATTAAAATTTTTTCTTTCCTTTTTTCTATTTCCCTAGTACCAAACAAACATAGGGTGAGGTAGCATTACAAGATCACAAGTTCACAACATAAAAATGAAAGTTTGAAGAGATCATATATAGTCTAAGAAGCTGCCAACATCATTTCCATCAGAGGAAGATATGAGAGAGCGTTAAGTACAAATACATAACCCAGAAGGCCTGGAAAATAGAAGACCGAAATGTTGTGAATTGTGAAAGAGACTTTAGGAGGTTTCTGGATAATCGAGACGGGGAAGGATATATAGTTGATGGCATATACTATTTTAGTCCCATTATTACATTTTAAAGTCGAATATATTATTTTATTTTATTTTTATTATTGTGTAATATGTTGGGGCTGACTTATAAAAAGGATGAGAAGAGTAATTTAAAGAATTTGGGAATTAATATAGATAAATAAACAAGATGAATCGCTATCTTCTTTTGCTGTTTTGCAAATTTTCATTTCTCTTTCATTTTCATTATTTCTCTATTGTTTATTATTATACTTTATTAAATTTTCCTTCGTCTTGAATGATAATCATCTAACAGAATATTTATGGACATTCGCGCTTGGGCTTCAGTTGAATCACGCATACCATTTTTGCACCTTGGTCCTTCGTTTAGTAAGGGTGAATCATACAATTTGTTTTTAATATCACACTAATCCTATCTATATAGACTTCTAATAACTTTTTTAAGGGTTAATACTGCTCCTTATCTTTATTTTAATTTTGATTCTTATAGTTTCAAACTACAGATTTTGTTTCTGTAAATTTCTTTTCACCTAAAGTGTCAATCCCTTATTTTAATAAGGACACAGATCATTTTACTTCTTAAGAGATCAAAACATATGATTTGAAATTATAAGAATTTAAAACAAAATAAAGGCTTTATTGTGTGGCTTAAGCTGTATAGGAATTTTTGAATCCAAGAGTTAAGAATAATAAATTCTTAATTACTAAGAACAGAGAAACCACTTAAAATAACAAAACAGATTATATTTGTCAAGAAATATTTGTATCCATTTTTTAATTACAAAAGATTCGTTTTTACTTTTAAGACTTAAAATACACTGTCCTAAAACAAAAGGACATATTTTACAAGTCCTTCATAAAGTTAAAATTGTATCAAAATTATGTGTCTCCTAAATCCTTATAATACACACACCTTATAAAATGAATAAATAAATAAATAAAAGACAGTTATATAATTTTGATACAATGTAAAAAAGTCTGTATAATTTAATTTTTAAAATGAAACACACCAGGTTTTGTTTGTTCCTGCAACTTCCTCCATCTCCTCTCATGCTTTCAATAAGCTTAATTTGATGTTTGATCATTGATGATTATTCATCTCCTCTCATGCTTTCAATAAGCTTAGTTTATATTTGATGATCGCCTATTGATTATTGATGATTGATGATTTATTGAACAGAACATTTGTTGAGCATTTTTGTTGGCCCATCATTTTGGCATATCACTATGCTCTTATTAAAACGTTGAAATTCAAGAACCTTGCTAGTTGATTTTTCAGATTTGTATTTGATTAAATATCCTTCTTTAAAATTTTCTTCTTGTGATTTCTTATCTTCTTTATTTTTTTCTCTATTCTGACTTTTTTATACCTTGTTTAGTATTCAATTTTGTTTGCATATGTATGCATATTTGTGTCTTTTTGCACAACTGTTCTTTTGATTTCTTTGTATATACATGCTGTAGTAATATAAATGAGATTTACTACTACTTTTAAGCTATAGGACAAGCAAAATTTAGAGTTCAAATTCTAGAAAATGGTAAATTTTAAATTCTGGAGATATGGACTACCTTCCATTATATTTATACGAACAATAATTTTGTTCAAATATTACAAGTGGCGTTTCAAATTTGCAACAAATAGCTCTGACAGTTTAGTAACAATTGGTATCCCGCATGATCATATTTACTGTTCATTTGATATTTATATTTATATTTTCTTTAATTTTATCTAAGTAAATTAATAAGCAAATTAATATATTAATAATTAACTAATTAAGCCTTTAAAATGCCAACACACATTCAGATCAATTGAATTTTATGAATTTTAAGACTCATATATATATATATATTGAGAATACAAACAAAGCGACTAAATAAAACAGTATAATCAAAGAAGCTTAGACTCAAAATTATTAATATATGAGGAGTCAAAATGGAGTTGACTAAAAATGGTAATATTCTCTTATCATTCACCACCCTATAAAACTGATGTTTTGTTAACTAGCATTCTTTATATTTTATTACTCAGGCCTTTTTTTTTTTGGGTGAATTACTCAAACTCTAGCTGTACGTACAACTTTTCTTAAAGGCGCAGATCAATGGGGCAGGAGGGCTTGGTATATGTTATGGGCTTCATCATTTTGGGCCTTACGAAATTATTCTTTCGGCCCACTCTGTCACGCCTTCTGTTACTGAGGACACAAACACAGTGTGGTTATAATACCGTTTGGGGATATTAAATAGGAGTTCACATCTAACAGAAAAAGACTAATCTCTCATAATATTATGAATTGTGATTTGAATCCCCACTAGAAGAGGTGATAGTTCAATTTTGTACTTTAGCTCGTACTTGCCTCTCTATATTTAAAAAAAAAGCATATTAAATAGAAACGAAATACTCTTCTGATCCTATTTATAAATCACTTCCAGCATGTTTCACGCAGACCAAGAAAAATCTTAAACTTCATTAACTTTTATTTAAAACACAACAACTTTCTAACTTTATCCTTATTTAATATATACTATACCTCATCTAAATAAAGTCAATATATTATTAAATGAAGGATAAAATTGTACATCTATACAAATAATTTGTCTTTTTTTTTTTTGACCAGCAAATAATTTGTCTTAGTACCATATAAACAGGATCAAAAGAATCTTCTTTTTTTGCCCTATAAATAGGGTCAGAGGAGTATATATTTTATAATTTCATTAATTTTATTGATTTATGATTAATACTAACTATTCATCTTGACAAGGGAAAAAGAGCGAGAATTAATATTTATAACCTCTATGTTAGGCTTCTTTTCACTAAATTTAGAAATCACACATCAATTATTTCTTTTTAATTGCCTAATATTTTCTTCTTGTTTTTTTTTTTAAATGTGACAGTTTAAACATATGTGTTAAATTTTGAATGACACACACATATGTATGCACGTCTACTAGCTATTATTTAAATAGACAGATATTAACAGCTTAAAATAATAAATAAAATCAAACTCATAACTTCTCACTCATTTATACTTGGTAGTATAAAATTAGGGGGCGTGTTTAAATGTCACATTTTTGTTAACCTGATCAAGCATGTGTTAAGAGTTGTTAGAAGGGAATAAATCGGGGTATCCAAAAAAAAAAAAAGGAAGGAAATGAATCGGACGATGACACGTGTTGAAATTCTCCAGCTCATCATATACGAACACTGTTGTACTGTACTGCCACGTAAACACAAGGGGCAAGAACCAGCTCACAAGGGGGGCTGGCTTTCATTTCCCTCCATTTTCATTTTAATTATAAATAAATAAGATTAACCTATTAAATTTTAGTCATGATAATTTTAAAAAATATTTTGAAATCTCTTTCCCAAACCTGACGACCATGGACTCGGATGCAGCGGAACATAACTCAACATCAGCGGGCACGGCGGGCAAGGACCAAGGAGCCCCCACGCCTCGTGCCAGCTGTTTACGCCACGTGGGACCCCCTTACCTGCTCTGTCACGTACAGTACTTAATAATCCACCACGCAATGAGATTCTGATTGATTAAATAATCGTTCTTATATTCAATATTGAATATTTAATTTATCAATAATCAATCATCATTCATTTATAATATAAAATCAATAATAAAAAATACTATTCGCAAATTATAGGTAACATGATTAATTCTTTCCATGATACAAGTTATATGAACAGGTGTATGAAAATGAGCGCATCGTTTTTAACCATCAAAGTTTTAAAACATCTAACTCGATAATTTTGTTGTCCTGTTTATCATTATGATTGAAATTATTTTTAAACATATTTTATGAAAATCAAGACAAAACTCTTTTTATATATCTACCTCATATTTCGTAAATTATAATTAAAAAATTACTTATAAGCTATTCTAAACAGATTTTTTTAAAAAATTTTTTTGTATTGCTTGATAAACTCTTCTCACCGGCACATCTAATGAATTTTTTTTAATGAGTTCAAATGACCTCAAATATTTTCTACTGTTTTGCCTTTAGTAAAAGTCATTCCAACTCTTCTAATATCTATATATATGTTCAATACGAATTTTATTTTTTCTTATATAATTATATAGTTATCTCAACATTCTCATCTCATGTAACCTCATTTTATACGCATGTTGTTACTTTAAAGCCTAACATTTCTTACCATCTAGTTTCCCAGTGCAATAAAACTTTCATTACAAAAAGTTCTAATAACTTTTCCCCATTTAAAAAACTTGATTTGAATTCCATAATTGATCTCAAGTATCAACACTTTGCTACCTGTGGAATGGTTTAATCTTCTAATTTAACCTTCATGTCACTTTCAATTTGTCTCTTACCAAGATTGTAATGTATAAATTTTGTCTTGCTCGGATTGAAACCCTGTGACTCAAGTTTCAAGTTAACCCCTTCTTAAAGCATCATGTTAAACAAATAAGGGCTTAAAAAAAAAAGAAAAAAAAGTAAAAAAAACTGCTGAAATTGAAAATTTTGGGTTTTGACAATAATTTTTATGAAAGAGTTCCTGGATGTAATTTTTCTATTTCAGTGATTTTTTTAATGATTTTTTCAAAAAAAAAAATCCTGATTTCCACACAAACACCAAGGAAAAAGTTAAGTACTCAAGGGGGCCATAATCCTCGTTAGCAGTCCCCTTTAACTCCGAAGCGAAAGTTGAGGCAAGAAATGTGCATGTGATTTGAATTATTGACACTATTCTAGTTTGTAATATAGATATAATTATTGGGTTGATTTTTGTTTTAAATATAAGATTTTTTTTTATTTATCAATTTTTTTTAAATTATCCGCATGGATACTCCCTCAACCATAATCAAGTAGAAGAGGAAAAAGGCTATTAAGGAAGATGATTATGGTATTTTAGGAAAAACATGTCATATTTCTTATAAGTAACTAACTTACCTAACTTCCTTAATCTAATCAAATTAGTTAAATGGGTCTTACATAAGATTATAGTTGTTTTTCCTAAAATACCATAATCATCTTCCTTAATACTCATTTCCCTCTTCTACTTGATTATGGTTGAGGGAGTATCCATAGGGGTAATTTAGAGAAAATTGATAAATATAAGAAATAAGTCTTATATTTAGGACCAAAACTAACTCAACAATTGAGTCCTATATTAAAAACTGACAGAATATTAAGTATTGAATGATTGTTAAATTAATTTTTTTTATAAAAAAAAAAAGGGAAGGAAGCACAAAGTAGCTGTCAAGGGCCAAGGTGGCCTGTTTGTCAGCAAAGGGGCGTTCAATGATATCCTCAAGCTTCCTTTTCTAATCTCCAAACACGTGACTCTCTTCTATTCCCATCTCTCTTCATAAACTCCAAATTCCTCACATTCCCTCGCCCTCCATTGTCGGCACGCCATATCCCCCTTTCCATTCTTATCCTTTCCTATTTTCACAACTTTTATACTCATTGCTACCATCCATTAATATTTACAGGCATGATGGGGTCATTGTCTCTATATTGAAATGCCCCTTTTCAGAAAAATTTAAGATTCCCTAAAACAAAACAAGTCATTCATTAATTAAACATAAGTCTGCCAACAAATATTTCCTTAACTAACTCTCATTAATTTTATTCATGCATGTGAAGTAAACTTTTGTATACCCAAAATAAAACTTCTCTTGGAAATTGAATCTGATCATGTTTTTCATATTTATTATTATTTTAAACTAATTTATCTAAAATGTTATATAAACAACTAATTTAAGAAAATGATATCATATTCATTATAATTGATTAATTTATTTTACTGCTTCATTAATTTATCTAAACTAATTAAGTAGGTTGGGATATGATTGTATATATAATGACCATACATTCAATTTTTTTGCATTCAAAAATTGAACCTCCATTCTCTTAAATTCAATTTTTTTAATCTATCATAGTATATTACTATCTCCAGTTTTTAATATAAGATTTTATTTTATTTTAATTTTTATTTTAAATATAAAACCCAAATTCATATTGCTTCTCATATTTATTTATTTATTTTAAAATAATCCTTATAATAATAATAGTTCTAACTAATACACTTGATTAGTAAAGATATTTTAAAAAAATACTTATTTATTATAAATAATTAATTTTATTAATCTATTCAAATTATTTAATCAATTCTTATAAGATAGTAGCATCATTAGTGTGTGTGTATGTGTGTGTATTTATATACATACATACATATATATATATATATATATGCTGACACACATACACACATGAAAAGAACACGTAAGAGAGAGATGAAAAGGGGTATTTTGCCACTGTTATACTCTGCTTCTTCGGCATTCTCAGAAGAACGGACTCATTTCTGGTAAAATTTAAAGGGACGACCCGGATCCGCCCATGGCGAAGCCGGGAGTGTTGGAAGCTGATCCAACGGTGACGGCGAAGGCAATGGAGCTGAAGAAGGAGTTGCAGAGATTGGTAAAGTCAATTGTTGAAGATGAGAATCATTACGGCATTGAGGCCATCGATACGACCATGGAGACGCTGTCGTTGCTGAGGGAGCTGAAGCTCAGCAAGAGATCGACGACGACGTCGTCGTCGTCGTCTTCGTCACTGTCTTTGACGGTTCGCCATAAAACCGGCTTAAATTGCCCCGAAGAATTCAAATGCCCTCTTTCCAAGCAATTGATGAGAGATCCTGTCATTGTGGCTTCTGGTCAGGTTAGTGCCGGAATTTATAAATGTTGTTTTGGTATGTTAGGTTTCGCAGAAGACGCCGCAAGTATCTTGACGGAAAACCACACTCCGGCGTGTTTTTCTCTTTCTTTGAGCCAAATTTTGTTTCAGTGATGCAATTCCGAAATGTGACTTTGATCTGTTTGGTTTCTGAGAAAAATTTGCAGAGAAATTAGAGACAACCCTTTGCCCGGATTTTTTTTTTTTTAAAATTTTTGAGTAAAATGTTTTCTTTTCTTTTTGGCCAGATAACAATTTGGCAGTAATTGATAGGTGAAATATATACCTAATTACCCTTCGTTTATTTTTTTATCCTTAACGAGTTGGTTGTTCTTTTGTCAAATTATTTATTTAATTAGGTGTGTAACGAATAATGATGAGTTTTGAGAAATTAATTTTCATAAAACGTAGAAGAATTAAGTTGAATTTTTATTTTTGTTCACATGCAATTGCTTTGAGTTGAAGGCCTCAATTAGTCAATTATCAAAATATTTTTAGTTCAGTGTTAATTTTTGAATTAAAACAACGCAACAATATTAAAAGTATTTTAATAATTTATTTCGAGAGTTTATTTAGTCCTTTTTAATTTTTTGACCATCAGATTCAAGTAATTTTTTTTAATATTACTAATTTTATTGTTTCGATGATAATAAAATATAATTTTTGAAAAATGAAATTAAAAATATGCATGTATTTGTCATTCAGCAAAAGGGGATCCCACCATCGCCCCCTTATCTTGGTAATCATATATGGTTGACATCTAACCTATTGAACCGTGACAGAGATAAAGGTTTGGATGAAAATGGTTTGTCGCATTTCTTAGAATCGGATTAAAGTGAGAATATAGAATATGATTTAATAGCCTCTCTTGTACGTCCATCTTTTTTCCGGGAATTTCTGCACTTTTTTCTCCGTTAAAAAGGCTGAAAAGGGCGGAAAGATAGACAGACGAGAATTATTCGTCCTTCTTTCATCACCCAGAACCTTACAATTCTGTATTTTCTACTTAGTACATTTATGAAGATCATTTGTGTTATATTCTTTTCTGGGTTACATCAGAGGATTTGAACTCTTGAGATTACTCACATTCCAACCCATTTTTACCACTTATGTTGAGTCCCTAGCGGGTAGATCATTCATATTGCTTTAACTGAGCAAAGAACATCCAATAATAAATAATTTGAAAAAGAAGAAAACCAAAAAAAAACAAAAGAAAGGAAAAGTATGATAATACATCTCAACAACCATAGTGGAGGCAAAGAAACTGCATAGAAAAGAAAGAATGTTATCCTAGTCTTCTTCGTCTATAAAGCGTGATTCTTGATTGAGTGGAGGCCGGTGGTTGATTGTAGCTTTGTGAAAAACTTTTGACTGGATTTCCTCGAAAGAGAATCATTGAATTCTAGTGTTCTGAGCCCTTTCTTTCTGTGAATTACTGCACCCAAATTTCTTTTCATCTTCTTGTCCCAAGCCTTTTTGTTCCGTGATTGACTAGTTTAGATTGATGTTGAATGATGTTTACTAATACTGAACAAGTTTGAGAAAGTTAAGTTTTTCTTTTATCCTAATCATTAACCATTCTTTATTTTCTCTCTTTTGGGCTTAGAGCCTTAGACCCCACACACCAACTTGTTTGCTCCAGGCATACAGACATATGATAGAAGATTCTCCTGAAAAATGGCTGAACTGGACATGTGAAGTTCTTATTATCAACATTGCTTTATTTTCTTACCTCCCTTGATTAGTAGTATATGATGCCGGATTGGTGGTTTTAATTATGCAGACATATGATAGAACATTTATTCAAAAAAGGGATGAAAGTAGGAACTGATATTGAACTTGAAGTCCTTATTGAACATTTTATCCTTTTTGGGTAATTGTATATGTTAACTTGGTTTAATAATGCAGACATATGAGAGAACGTTCATTCAAAAGTGGCTGAAAGCCGGCAACCGGACATGTCCACGGACACAGCAAGTCCTCTCACACGCTGTTCTCACTCCAAATTACCTAATAAGGGAAATGATTGAGAAATGTTGTAGAACCCAAGGGTTTGAATTTTCCAACCATGTTCACTATATCAATGAGGAAGCTGTAATAGAACCAGACCATGGTCATTTTCTTTCTTTGCTTGAGAAGGCGTCTTCATCAGCACTTTCTGAACAGAAAGCTGCAGCAAAGGAGCTCCGGATTCTGACAAAGAAAATGCCTTCTTTCCGGGTATTTTTTGGTGAGTTTTCAGATGCCGTTCCCAAATTGCTTAAACCGATCTGTGGGAGTCACTCTCTTGGTAATGTTCACCCTGACCTCCAAGAAGATGTTATCACAACACTCCTTAATATCTCCATCCATGACAACAACAAGAAGCTTGTGGCAGAAACTCCCTTGGTAATTCCTCTCCTCATGAGGGCATTGAGATCAGGAACAATAGCAACACGAAGCAATGCCGCCGCCGCCCTTTTCACTTTGTCAGCTCTAGACTCAAACAAGGAACTTATAGGGAAATCTGGAGCCTTGAAGCCTCTGGTTGACCTTTTGGAAGAAGGGCATCCCTTAGCCATGAAAGATGTTGCATCAGCAATTTTTACTTTATGTGTCCTTCAAGAGAACAAGGCAAGAGCAGTGAAGGATGGCACAGTGAAGGTGATTGTAAAGAAGATTGTTGACCGGGTTTATGTCGACGAACTACTAGCCATTCTTGCCTTGCTCTCAAGTCACCAGAAGGCAATTCAGGACATGGGAGAGCTTGGAGCTGTTCCTAGCTTGCTGAGTTTAATCAGAGAGACCACTTGTGAACGAAACAAAGAGAATTGCATTGCAATCCTTCAGACTATCTGTCTTCATGACAGAACCAGGTTGAAGGAGATAAAAGAAGAAGAGAACAGACATAAAACAATCTCAGAGCTTGCACAAAACGGAACTTCAAGAGCTAAGAGGAAGGCTGGTGGAATCCTTGAGCGCCTAAACAGGGTTGTTAATATTACACACACTGCATAATTTCCCTTATCAGCATCCTCTTATTAAGGTAAATTAGTCTGTACATTCTTGATTCTTCTAAGGTTTCTGATAGTTTAAATTAGGACAGTATTTTTGCTCTGTGTATATTATCTCGTAGTCAAATAAAAGCATAACGTGTAAAATATAACGTGGAGAGTAGGTCCTTAAAAGACTTATGTTTATGGTATTAAATTATAAAATATATCTCTTGATCATTATTTTATTGGAGATGTTGTTGGTAATCAATGATGTTGCTAGGTTTCCCTATATATGACGGCTTTATAATTTCCATTCTTTCACCAAAACAAAAAGAAAGCCATTCCCCTGACCAACAATTGCTACTGGGGGACGAAGCTAATGCTCTGTCTCTGGATTTTTGGCGATATACTTGGAATTTATTGTTGTGGAGCAATTTTTATTTGTTGAGGCAATTTTCATTAGAAAAATAAGGATAAGATGTTCCCGGGTCATCTTCTCGGAGATAATTACACGGTCTTTCTTTTCATTATGTAAAATGTGATTAAAAGAACCATTTAAATAGCAAACAATTATTGTCAAGACTCAAGAAATTAAGTGTATAAGGGAAATTAAGATAAATTCCTAAACTAAACTTATGCAACAATTTTTAGTAAATGCACAGAACACAAACGAATGAAATAAAAAATCATTTTAAAAAAATATAAAAATAATAATTAGGTGTTTATTTTAAAATGTAAAATTAAAGAAACAATATTAAAAATAATTACAGAGATTAGGGTAGATAGTACTAGAACAAAGAAAAACAAATTCTGTATGATGTTACTATGTTACACTCCTATAATTATTAAGAATTTAAAACCATTACATTTTCAAATTCTGTATTATGAGCTGGCAAAAATGATTATTAGCACGAACCATCAAAGTGTTGGTTTAGCAGTGTAAGGCCCTACTAAATCCTTTAATGTCTCAAGTTCGAATCTCAAAAGACAAATCTTTGTAGGGAGGAAAAGCCACTAACTTCAAACTACATTAGCCGGATGATAATATGAAAAAATGATTATTAGCACATACCTATTTCTTGCAATAGCCGTTGTCTTAGTTGAATTCACCCAAAATTTGATTGTAATCACGAATATTGTAATAATAAGGATAATAATATATGCATCATTCTTTCAGTAAACATATATATACACACACATATATGTATATGTACATATAAATTAAGGCCAAAAGGGCGGGAAAAAGTAGACAATTGTCATTAGAATTTGTGAAAGCATGTATCACCCCAAAAAAGGTTGCAAAAGCATATTAACAGATAAATATTCTAGGGCACAAGCATCCCACATTACCTGTTAGTTGATGCACAGTAATTGCCGGGACAATGATTTGATGTTAGTATTAGACAAGGGCATATGTTTATTAATAGATTTTTCAATAAAGTCAAACATGTTTATTTACAAAAGAAAAGAAAAGAATCAATCATATAACGGAACATTTAATATCTTCACTAAAGTATTGGATGAGAAAGGCCAAAATTTTTCAATCTTTTGAATTACCATATACATTAGTTAAAATCTCCTGCAACAATGCGTTATAAAACCATATTTCTCTAAATCCCCAGTAAACAAACAAATTAGGTGCAAGCTGTCCTGGATAAAGTCCTTTCCGCGTGATTGGATCAACGTTTTTCTAATCACAAAAGGGCAGCATCATAAAATTACAAACTGTTCAAAATATAAAATAAATTTTGCTGGATGGACTTATATTTTTTATATAAGATACATTTTAGTTTTGTCTAAGCATTTAATGAGTTTTTTTTTTCAATATTACCTCCTATATATTCTCTCTCCTTTTCGATTCATTAATTACTTTTTTTATTTATTTTCTTCATTAATAAGGATATATTTGGAAAAACATGTATGCCTTATACATTTATTATTTTAAGCTGATTTTAATTGATTTCTTGAGTAAATCAGCCAAATTTATCTTATATTTTGAACAGGAAGATACACAACTTGTGAATAGTAAGGAGTTGATACAGATTAAACGCACATTACATCACACATGACAAGTACATCAAACAATGAAGGGTCCAACAAATGGCGTTCTATTTTCGTTCTTCTCAGAAAAGGATTGTTGTTCATCATTAATCAGCAAATTATCGCAAAAGCAACGTCCTTTTCCTTAAGTTTGAGAGCTAATGATGATAATCTTCGACGAGTGCTTCAAGGACATATAGGTATTGACCCAGGCACCAAGGCAATAGTATCTGACTGCACTTTTTCTTTTATCTTGGTTTAGTTCATACTGTAATAATTATGAGGGAAAAAAAGAAAAGAAAAGAAAAGGTACATCAAACAATCGATGACTGCAAGTATCCATTCTTCATAGTAGTATGATCAAAAGGACCAAATATGCAAAACCACATTACCTGGCTACCTGCTAAAGATGCTGAATAATCGCTCCCCTCTCTATGTATGTCCACTTGGAGTAATGACGGGATCTCCAACAATGCGAAGATTGATTTCACAGCATAAGTGATATGGGACCTTCAAGCACTCAACAGATAATAAACATCATTTTGTCATTTTCTTGAAGATACTTCTACAATCTTTAATATAAGATCTATTTAACTAATTTGATTAGATTAAAAAAATTACGTATGTTAGTTAGTTATAAGAGATGTGATATGTTTTTCCAAAAATACCATCATCATCTTCCTTAATATGCTTCCTCCCTCTCTATTTGATTATGTTTGAGGGAGTATCAATAGCAGTAATTTAGAAAAAATTAAAAAAAATGAAAATTAGGTCTTACATTTAAACTAAAATCAACTCAACAATTAAGTCTATATTAAGAATCGGAGGAGTATTAACTATAAAAACTCTTGCTGTACTTATCTCAGTAAGCCTTGTCATCGTCTTTAGCTTCACCAAAATCTCTTTCTAAAGCCTCAAGTTGCTGTTGCTGCGCAACTTCAGCTTCATCTTGAGACCCTTCCATTTTTCTTTTTCTGTTTTTTTGGTCCAAATGAGAACCTTCCATATGTGAACGCTTTTCGCTCAAAGCAAACTTACAAGCTTCTCTATAATATTAGTGCACATTTCATAAAGTAGCTGATAAATATATACTCCTCCGGTCCTTATTATAAGACCCAATTTGACTTTTTATTTGGTCTTAATTATAAGACCCAATCCATTTTGTCTCTTATATTTATGCATTTTTTTCCAAGATAATCTTTCTAATAATGATAGTTTTAGCCAATATACTCCTCCGGTCCTAATTATAAGACCCAATTGACTTATTTGAGGAGATTAAGGAAGTAAGTTAAGGTGGTTATTTATAATAAATAAGTGTTGTTATTCCTAAAATATCCTTGCTAATTAAGTATATTGGCTAAAACTATCATTATTAGAAGGATTATCTTGGAAAAAAATGCATAAATATAAGAGACAAAATGGATTGGGTCTTATAATTAGGACCAAATAAAAAGTCAAATTGGGTCTTATAATAAGGACCGGAGGAGTACTTAATTAGCAAGGATATTTTAGGAATGACAACACTTATTTATTATAAATAACCAATTTAACTTACTTCCTTAATCTCCTCAAATAAGTCAATTGGGTCTTATAATTAGGACCGGAGGAGTATATATATATATACTAAGGAAGTAAGTTAAATTGGTTATTTATAATAAATAAGTGTTGTCATTCCTAAAATATCCTTGCTAATTAAGTATATTAGCTAAAATTATCATTATTAGAAGGATTATCTTGGAAAAAAATGCATAAATATAAAAGAGAAAATGGATTGGGTCTTATAATTAGGACCAAATAAAAAGTCAAATTGGGTCTTATAATAAGGACCGGAGGAGTATATATTGATGGAATATGATATACGCTTTGATATATACGCCATTGTTCAACAAATATCAACTTAAAATTTAAAGCTTTGTGCTATTAGGCCTAACAATCTCCATAAAACATACTTCAAATTTTGCAATTCTCGTGATCTCTTGTCATATGCCCCTTTCCAACCATTGTATTTTGCCCTTGCAAGCTGTAATGATCTCAAGTAGCAAGGGATTAATAACAGCTGATCACAGTATTAATGAGAATGGACGGTATTTATATGGGGACAACGTGGAAAAAGTGAAAGCAGCTCAAGATGAACACGTGGCGCTGGTAGAAAATGGCAAGGCGAATTTCACGCGCAATAACAGAATTAGGAAGCGATCATGGAAATTGGTAGGCTATGATGCTATATACGTATTTTCTTGCGTAGCATTGGGCATATTTTAGCTAAATTTGGTAAGTTACATCTAATTAGATACTACTTCGCTCCATGACTTCTAGCATCACAGAAGTAAAACGAAAGAATAGATATTCTGTGGCTTAATTGTCCCATTTACACTAATATTATCTAGAACAAACCTAACACAAGCATAAAAAATGGGGGAAGGGAATTCTAATTCTAATTATGTCCTTACAAACATTTTCTAATTTTCTGATGGGTTAATATAATCTTTGGTTCTTCAAATTTGCTTTCATTTTGATTTTAGTCTTTCAAATTTCAAACCATAGATTTTGATCCTTCAAGAGACAAAATAGTCCAAGTTTTTATTGGATTATAGGGACCAATATTTTAAATGAAAGAAAATTTGAGGATCAAAATCTATAGTTTAAAATTTGAGAGATTAAAACTAAAATGAGAATAAATTTAAAAGATCAAAGTTTATATTAATCTTTTTCTGATTTCCTTAGTATATTTTTTCGTCCTCAGCGGCACAGTCTCCCATACAAAATGGGCCTGCAATATAATATAGCTACAAGAAGATTTAGCCCCCACTCGCAAACCATTATACCCATCAAGAATGTATTTCTAATGGTTATATCAAAACGACCAATTATATAGAAGCAGATCAAACAGGTAGCATTAGAAGGACAATAAGAATACCTGTGAAAGCTCGGAAATAGCATCCTCGTAACGTTTTCCTTTGATAAATAGGCTGCCCATCTATTTGTTACTTCTCCGGTGCTTAATATAAAACCCATTTAACTAATTTGATTAGATTAAAGAAGTTAGATAAATTAGTAAATTATAAGCAATGTGTTAGATAAATTAGTAAATTATAAGCAATGTGACACGTTTTTTCTAAAATATCATAATCATCTTTCTTAATACCCCCTCTTCTTTTTCTACTTGATTATGATTGAGAGAGTATCCTTATATTTAGATAAAATTGATAAATATGAGACATGGGTTCTATATTTAGGACCAAAACTAATTCAATAATTGAGTCCTGTATTAAGGACCGGAGGAGTATATTTTATATTGATATTTTTTTGACAATATTTTATATTGATATTAATATTAATTAAGTTACATAAAAATAGGAAGCTAAAAGATATTTTTTTAAAAAAATGCAAAGCTAATGAGAAACTGCCTAGAAAATGAGATAAATATTTATACATTATTTACTATATATTTGTTATTTTGGAATAATATTTATTATCACCTTTTATAGTATTTATTTCTTTTCATTATTTGTGAGTGATATTACTGAAATTATTTAAAACACTGTTTTTATCATAAATATCTACACTAACTGTGATTGATATAAATGTGTAAATATATTTGTATAGTTTATGGCTTTTGACAAATAGGAGCATGCACATATAATTTAAGGTAATTACAATAACTTATTGCCGAATATCAATTTAAACCCTTTGCTCTCTATAGTATCATAGCAGGCTATATTAACTATTAAGCCTACTATAAAAGCAAACTCAGAATAATAATTCGAACAAAATTGTGAACATATCTCATCCACAATTTTATTGTATTATATTTGAGTGTGCATATGAAATACTCCTCAAGTTTTAAATGTAAGAGTAAGACCCAATTTATATGATAAAATGAGTATTATATTTAGGACCAAATGATTAAAAATAAAGAGATCAATTGATCAGATATTAAAAAAATTTATGGTCTTTAACAAATTGAGATTTATGATAATGCTAATTGTTGCTTAGAGTCCTTCCTAATAGTTCTATTAGCATATGAATCAATATTTTGAGGAATCAACTGCAAGAACGAAATCTTTACTGGGAACTTTTTTTTTTTTTGTTTTCTTTTTGCCATTAAAATAGTACTGCATTATGCCAGGAATAAGAACTGGTTGAAGCATATGGCACAAACATCCCACATCAGTTACTACTTAGTTTATGTAATGGTTTAAAAATCTGCAATAATGCACTATAACAGTTAAGAGACAGGAACGCAAAGAAATGAATATGTTTTCTCACTTTTTACTCCCTCAATCCTTCCATAAATCTCCAATCCATCTTCAAGATTTAGCAAAAGCACCATCCAGGGAAAAATAAATAAATAAGTAATAAATCTACAATTAGCTGTTAACTTCAGACTGACTGATCATCTTTCTATACTTTGTATGCCCAACCATGTTTGTCCAAGAATGCTTGAACTGCTTCTTTTATTGCCAAATTTGGTACAAGCTGTGATGGATTAAGTGGTTCCCGTGTAATTGGGTCAAAGTTACTCTGACCACAAAATGGAGCAGTCAACTCTTAGACA
This sequence comes from Neltuma alba, assembly GCF_004799145.2. Taxonomy (NCBI): domain Eukaryota; kingdom Viridiplantae; phylum Streptophyta; class Magnoliopsida; order Fabales; family Fabaceae; genus Neltuma; species Neltuma alba. The sequence continues at coordinate 183,119 of NW_021636683.1, forward strand.
AAGCCCATACAAATACAAACTTGTGAGAAGTAAAACTTGTTGCAAATTAGATCAAACAAGGGATGGCTCTAACACAAAACCACATTACCTTTTGAAGGTGTTGAAGAATTACTGCCCTCTCATATGTATGTCCACTTGGAGTAATTACAGGATCTCGAAGAATATCAAGAGTGATTCTACAGCATAAGTAATCTGGGATCTTAAAATGCAACAGAAGATCATCACACTATAGAGTCATTTTCAGGAGATTAAAAAAAAAAAAAACAAAACAAAACTTTGATGAAGATAGTAACAGCAGAAATCAGCCCTGTACTTACCTCTGTAGGCATGTCAGCCTTTGCAGCTTCACAAAAAACTCTTTCTAAAGCTTTGAGTTCTTGTGAATGCAAAGCATCAACATCATCTATAAACCCTTCCATTTGAGAGACATAACAAGAATACTTCTCATTTAGAGCATGTTCACAAGTTGATCTGTCACATGAGTAAAGGCACATGTTTTATAAAATGACTAATAACAACTTGACAAGATATATATATATATATATATATCATTGATGTCCAATAAACAAACACTAAACACGGAATCTAATCTTGAAATATATACCACGTAGCACTGTAGTACTTGGATTTATTTCTCTTTGCGAGTTCGGTCAAAGAAAATTTACAAATCACAACACTTTCATTACTTCTTCAGCTGATAACAACTTGATAAGAAACTATCATTCATGAATAATAAATAAGTACTAAATGCATAACTTAGTCTTCAAAGATATTCTGTATAGTACTTTCAATCTTAGATTTATTTCTGCGTACGTGCAGGTTGAGTTAAACAAAGTTTGCAACTTACCACACTTTAGCTCCTCTGCCCAAATTCTATAGGCACATATGATGAGTTACAAATCTTGAGGAAACAGTTTCTAGCAACGAGGAAAAAAAATCCAAAGATGAAATAAAAACCAGGCATAATGGCATATTTTTATAGGATCAAATTGTATATTTTCTTAAAAATACACTACAATAATCTCAGAAATTAACATAATATATAAAGTAAGCAGTGACAATTTAATATATAAACTATTGGTTGACTCACATCAATTAAAAACCTTAAGCTATTAGGCCTAATAATCACCATAAAACAACATACTTCAAACGCTGCAATTCCCATGATCTCTTGGTAGATGCATTTTCCCACTCAAGGTATTTTGCTTTCGCAAGCTCCTGCCAAATCTCCTCTACCATATAGCCATTAGGATTGGCACCCCTCCCAAGATCCAAAGCCTATAAAACACAAGTTTGTAATCAATACATGATATAAGCATCTTCATACGAGTGAAAGCAGCATAAGTTGATATCTCAGAAACCAAGCATCTCCCTATGTATTAGTGGTAAAGTTATATCTGCTTAGATACAACCTCCATGCCTCTTAGCATCCCAGAAGCAAGCCAAAAGCTTACATAATATGTGGCTTAATTGTCTTATTTATGCTACTATTGTCCAGACCACAACAACATAAATAGACAAAGGAAAAGGGAATTCAGTGAAAGTAGAATAAGAAGAAAAGCAAAGAAGTTGCATATATTCTTTCTCCAGTGCTTGCTGCTCCGATTTCAGTGACAGTGTTTGCAGAGTTCTGTGTTGTTCGAGCAGTATATAGCAAGGCTCCTCTCAAAATCCCACCCCCTAAAATCTCTTTAGACAACAAGCTTTCACAATTTGTAACTTTTTTAAACATACTTATGTAATTTGGATCTTGTTCACAAACATCTTAGCTCCTACCTGAAATTTTTTATCAATAATATATGATCATGTAATTCCTTTTAGTAGTAGTTTGACCTTTGCATCGGTATAGTCGTCTAAGTAGCACAAAAATCTGAAAAGGAAAATGTTTGAGGAGAAAGGAAGAAACATATAATTCAGTGGTTACAAACCTTCTCCAGTTCTCTGACCCCTTCCATATATTCTTGTCTCTGCAGCAGTGCAAGCCCCAACATGTAATGCGCCTGCAATATAGCCATAAGAAGATTTGGCCGAGCACAAGATGAGTTTCCAGTTGCTGGCAAGGTCAAGCTAACTAAACAAAATGAAACAAACAAAAAATATAAAATGCTGCTGTCAAAGATTACCAGCACTAGTGCTTGTGCCACACGCAAAACACTATGGCCAGTTTACAAGAAACAAGTTAATCAAGCTATAACAAGCAAATGTATGGAGTTTAACCTAAATTCATTCTCTGTTTCAGCTTAGCAAGTTCATAATGAACAAAAAGATTTTACAATAATTTTAAAACAGAATACATAAATGGAACTTGCTTGACTAAAACAAAATTAAAAAGCCAAATAAACTCAATAAATGCTACAAACAATTAATACAAAATCTGCCATGAAGATTCTCATAAAACGTCAGCTTTTATAAAATTACATATCCTATAACAAAACAGTTTGCAAGTTGTTAAGGAAAAAGTTGATCAAGAATGTGCTTACAAATTGAAGACAAAAACGAGAAATTATATATGATAAGTGAGGAAATCAAACAGGCAATCCTAGAAAATGGGTGGCCATGGGTGATACAGGAACTGCAGTGAATCTTAATGACCTTGACTGATTTGTTGTCTAGTTGAATAGCCCTCCGGCTGTCTTCTTCTACCTTAGCCCAGTCACTAAAGAACAACCAAAGAAGAAACGCATCATTCAAAAGAAAAGAAAAATTAAACGAAGAAAGCATCATTCAAAAGAAAGGAAAAATTGACTTCACTACAAGAATAAACAGTGTAAAATGACGCACAGTTGCAAAGACATACTTGCGCCTCCGGTGACAAAGGGCACGATTCGTCCAATAAACCGTATTGTTAGGGCACAGAGTGATTGCCTTGAAAAAACAGAGACACAAAAAGAAAAGAATGAGATTCATATGAAATAAACATCAATAGGCGAATAAAAACTTGACCTTTACAACGAAAACAAGCCTGAAAAAGAGCCTCGAAAAGATCTTTGGTGAATAGTGAACAATGCAGCAAGAATACCTCGGTGTAGGCATCGATGGCGGCCCCGAAACGATCTTTTTTGAAACAAGAGTTTCCGAGTAGTTTCAGTTGCTCCGCTTGTTTAGCCGCCGCTGACAGAGAACCTTCGTGTGCCACCATTTCTGAACCTCTCTATCTCTTTCAGAAATCACCCTCTCGTGTACATAAATACACAAGCGTCCGTACGGCACTGAAAAGTACAGCGAAAAGCGAGGGTAACGAGAGGATTTAGCAGAATTTTGAAGCGTTAAAGCAACGCGGGAAGGAGAAGAGCGAGCCCCAAAAGTCAAGCCTGCGAGGGAAACCGACTCCCGCTTAGATTCGAAGGTCCAAGTCCAACTTGCGCAAAAACGACAAGTTAGAATCAAGATTTTGGAAATGTCAGGATACAAACCAAAAGTACTTTTATAATTTATAAAATAAATATATAAAAAAATTTATCTCATTTTTTAAAAAAATATTTTGTAAAAACATTTTTAAGAATTGTTAAACGCCTCTATAAGCAAGTAATTCTTCTTGCATACTATTTATTTTATATGTCATAATTTATAATTAAAAACTGTTTATAAATTATTTCAGAGTATGTTTTAGCCTTTTCTTCTTTTAAAAAATAGATTCTCCATGCAATAAGATCAAAGGTTAAAAAGGTTGAAATTTTCTTTACAAAATTTATTGTGCAAAAATACATAAAACTCGCTTCCTTACAAATGCAACTCATTTTTATCTATATACTCTTTTTTTTAGCAAAATCATGTACAATGTATATTTAATTATATACAACATCTTTTGCTTTACATATGTTTAAAAATAGGTTATAGGATTGCTCCAATTATGTTACACCTAGATATTTAGACAAATTTCATGTATCTTTCAACGATAATTTATTTTTATTTGGGGATGAAGGGGATACACTTAGATAATAGAAAAATATCAATAAATACGACGTCGACCTTTTGAAAGGACATGTGAAATCAAATAAAAAATTATTTATATAAAATAGTAAAATTTGTAAAATTGATTCATATAAAAGGAAAACAGCTTATAATCAAAGAATGATAGATTAATTGATATTAGTTTTTGGTAACTAGATAGACTGATTAATTATTTGATTGCGTAATAGTTGCTTGATATTTTACTTTCTTATTATGTTAGTTTGCTTAAAATGTTACTATTTACCAATATTATTTTAATAAAAATACAGTGAGTTGAATAGCCCACTGGGCATTAGTTTTTGGGCCAGCCCTGCTTGTTGGTCCAATCCACCAATAATATCTTGTATCTTTTGGTTCGATGCAAAATTAATAAAAACAAGTAGAGTTAGGTCTAATAAAAAAAATTAGTCTTTCATAATATGATAAATAATATTCAAATTTTTATTGGAAGATATCCTCACATCTAGTATCCTTATAATACCTCAAATAGAATTGTCTTCAATAGAAAAATACTTATACCTATAAAAAAAAAATACAAGCGGAGTTAATTTCAAGTATTTACCAACAAGAGCTGGTCCAATAACTAATCAACAAGAAAGACCTAAATTGTAGTACTGGTACTTTATGTGTATAAATTCTGTAATATATCAATACTTTTTATGTATAAAAAATTTATCAAGTCGTTCCCACAAATAAAATCTTTAGTGATGGAAAACTTTTGTTCAGTTTTCCCAGACTCAGATGCTAAGAACATTTCGTTTAGCTTCCCTTAAAATAATAATCCATCCGGTTCTAAATATAAGACCCATTTTGTAGTGTAAATTACACTACAAAATTTATATTTATAATTTACACTACAAAATAGATCTTATATTTAGGATCAGAGGAATAGTATGTCTTTGTGTGATGGATTAAAGCACAAAACATCAAAAATTTGATTCAAGGGATCTTCATCATGGCAAGCGGGTGGGTTTTCGTTTATTTTAATGATTGTTTTAATTGTTTTTTGAGATGCTCCGGCATGATAAAATTTTATGGAAACAATACTAAATTAGGAAAAAGAATGTTGGTTTTACAGTGTTTCCCAATAACTGATTTGGAATCTAAGCATTAAACTGAAATGAGTACAAACACATGAAAGAAGAATCAAGTTTGGAAGCCTTTTGAAGAGATGCTGGATTATTAAAAACAATTACTTGGGGGTGACATTTTAACAAGAGAATCTCAAATTTACAAACCAACTTTAGATAATAGAAAGATCCATTGATTTGGTCTCTTTTTCTCCGTAGGAATCTCCAACTTCATTAATTCCCCGCTAAACCATTTTATGATTCTAACAGCATCCACAAAAAAAATGATTCATATTTTAATTGGATGTCGTGGAAGGAACAAATAATACTATCTCTAATTAATTATAAAGTAATTTAATATTTTACAAGATGCGAGCTAAGTAATAGTTTTCTTGATTTAACAGCATCCAGTAATTTAATTTGAAATTAAATAATATTTTTTATTTTTGATAAAAACACATTCAAAGCACCCTTAAAGGGCATCTGTTATCACTTATCACACGTCTCTTCATGATGCTTGAAGCCTTTGATTATAAACTTCGTAATACCTTAATCATTACCATAAGAACTAAATAACTAATTAAAATAAATAAATAAATATGGGAAACAATATGAATTCGAATCTTATTATTTTAAAATCAAATTAAATTTTGAACTAATTGTTGTATCACCTCTTATCCTAATTATAAGATCTCGTTTGTAGATATAGATAGCAAATTATAATGTTGACCAATGTTTATTACTGTCTTTGGTTTTAAATACTATCTCCGGTCTATAAACAAAGTCTTATAAATAGAATCAGAAATAGTATTTAAAACCAAAGTCAGTAAGAAAAATTGGCCAACATTATAATTTGTAATCTGTGAGCAATTTATAAACAAGTGGTGACTTCGAGTTTTGAGCTACTAATAAACTAGTAGATAGTGCATGCGAACATTTGTCAATGACTTTAATTTCAAGTCTCTCCCACGCCATAATTTTTAATTATTAATTAGATTAGATTGCTGAAGAGATTGATTTGCATGTGATGTTTCTAACGACCGTGGTTGAAGTTCATCTTAATTATAATTTAATAATAATCCATAACTCAACATTCTTTTCAAAACTAATCGTATCTGCACCTAAGTTTTGTCACCTGATTTCAAATTACAAGTTAGAGTTAATTAATTGAGCTGGCCAATTGGGAAATATTTGAAAGTATACTTAACTACGTTGCACACTAATTTTCTGGATTTTTTTTATTGCCTTCAAATTTCTCTGGTAGAGCTTATTTTTAGGGAATTTTTTTTGGTGGAGCCTGAGATAATAATAAAAAAAAAAGAATGATGTCCGTGAACATAAATAGCATATTGAATCCATCTTTTCTAACTTCAAACACATTTGTTTTTTTTTTTAAAACAAAACAACCTTTTTGTGCTTTTTCGCCGAACAAGAGTGAGCTTATTTAAAGTTTAAACAACCCTTATTTGACCAAAAAAAAAAGTTTAAACAACCATTATTTGACACCCCAAAAAAAAAAGTTTAAACAACCCTTAAAGCGCCCCAACCTTTTACTATTAGGAGCTAGCCACTTGACCTGAATCAGCCTATTTGACCTTGAAATGATTTATGTTTTTGTGCTCTGCATAAAACCATATTCACTGCTTTTTTCCATGATGATGCTTTGATTGATATAAGAGAAGATGGAAAATCCATTATATAAGGATATTTTTTTAGTTTGTAAATGTTTTACCCTTCAAATTCTTAATATAAAACTTATTTGAGTAATTTAATTAGATTAAGAAAGTTATATCAGTCAGTGAATTATAAAAAATATGACTTTTTTAAATACTATAATTATCTTTCTGAATATTCTTCCATCTCCTACTTGATTATAGTTGAGGGAGTATCTGTAAAGTGACTTAAAAAATTACTACCTCCGGTCCTTAATATAAGACCCTGTTTGACTTTTTGTTTGGTCCTAATTATAAGACCCCAATCCATTTTGTCTCTCATATTTATACATTTTTTTCCAAGATAGTCCTTCTAATAATTATAGTTCTAGCCAATACACTTAATTAGCAAGGATATTTTAGGAATAACAACACTTATTTATTACAAATAACTAACTTAACTTACTTCTTTAATCTCCTCAAATAAGTTAACTGGGTCTTATAATTAGGACCGGAGGTAGTAATAAATATGATAAATAAATTTTATATTTATAATCAAAATTAATTTAATAAATATGTTATGTATTAGGGCCAAGAAGAGTATTAAGTTTTGTGGAGAGTCTTTTTTTTATAAAATCAATACATAAGAATGCATAAATAGGATCCAATAGACACTTTAGAATTATTACCAACTTTAGCTTTTACCTTATTTTTGATATTCACTGTCGTGTCAACGTAAGAATAGTTCTCTTGATGCGATCTTTTCCATTCATAATATTCAAATGGTCAATTTTACTAAAGTAATGTCTATTGTCTGCCACTAACTTAAATGAGACTAACGCATGGTATACTTCATACCTCTAACAATAAATTAAAATATCTTCTTCAGCGTTAAAAAAAAAAAAAAAAAGTCCTTGCCCACATTAAAAAGTAAAAACCAGTTTCTCACAACTTGGCGAATATATGTTCAAATTTTAATCAGGAAATGTGTTCATATTAAACAGCTAAACAGTGAACATAAGGACACAGCACGGCTGTACCTTAAAAAAAAAAAGCAAATTGAAGAAAATGCTTTAAGAAAATCAATGCACAGTATGCTAGATATATGTCTACTTTTTTCTATAGGAAGTGTGAATACTTATTTAATTGCTTCTAAGCAGTCACGTTCTTTTAAAAATTAAAATAAGATTTGGGCACATTCCCTCCTCTCCACGGTTTCTAGAATCGTGTGCTCTGTTCTTTTTTGTTTTTGACCGCGTTCCCAAACCAGCTTTATGTCACGCGCTAAGCATGGCCCCTCCACGTCACTCTACCGTACACGTGTCACTACACTATAGGTGATCCTCACCGTCACGTGGAAGCCAAACCCCATCTTACCATGCCCCACTTTCCCCCTGGCTTCCTTCTCCTGCAAGAATGGGAAATCCGCCCTCTTGGCCCTATAAAGCCTCCCTTACCATCGCCATCATAAAGAGCCGTAACCTTGCGCCGTAATCTACCGGATCTCTTCAAGTTTTCGGTCATGTCGTCCATAAGCATCGGCGATGAGAGCCACTACCTCCAGCGTACGTTACCGGAGTTAGATTTTCGGGACCTGAAGGTCATCTCCGCCGTGGGCCGCGGAGCCAAGGGCGTTGTGTTTGCGGCCAAGAGGAATGACGATGCATTTGGTGAATATTTTGCTTTGAAAGTGATCTCCAAGGCCTTGATTCAGAAGAAAGCGAAGGCGATTGACAACAATGAGGGCGAGTGCAGGAGGGTGTCGTTTGAGCAGCAGGTGCTGCGTCGTTTTGATCATCCTCTCTTGCCTAGGTTGCGAGGGGTTCTGGAAACCGACAAGATCATTGGGTACGCCATCGATTACTGCCCCGGCGGCAATCTCCATTCTCTCCGGAAAAAGCAGACTGAGAAGATGTTTTCCGATGACAGCATAAGGTACCTTTTTTGTCTCTTCCTCTTTGGTTAACCCGAAAAGCGGTGGCATTGAAAAGACAAATTCAAACTTATGCTATTCGTTTTTTCTGTCGTTTTTGTCTTTCTTTTTGGCTGAACGTCGTCATCTTTGTCATTTCGCTTCGTTTTCTAACGGAATCCGCGATATAAAGCATGTTTACGAGTAATTTTTTTTTTGGCTGTTTTCTTTAGAGAAAACAACCAAAATTGTTCGAATTGGAGCTGAAATCTGAATTATTATTTTTCCTTCTCAGGTTTTATGCTGTGGAATTGGTCCTTGCATTGGAGTATCTGCACAATTTGGGCATAGTATACAGAGATTTGAAGCCAGAAAATATACTGATCCAAGAATCTGGTCACATAATGCTCGTCGACTTCGATCTTTCCAAAAAACTAATCCTGAAATCTCCAAAATCCCAGAGTAGCTCCTCGTCGCCGATTTCCCACTCGTCAAAGACGACGGCGATGAAGGACTTACGGAAGAAACGCTTCTTCCGGTTTTACAGTTGCTCCCTGCCAAGCCCCCCGTCGTACGAAACAGAAGCCTCACCGGATTTCCAATGTCCGCGACGGAGCGAGTCGGACTCGGTTGAGAAATCGAACTCGTTCGTTGGTACGGAGGAATACGTAGCTCCCGAAGTCATTTCGGGGAAGGGACATAACTTCGGAGTCGATTGGTGGTCGCTCGGCGTCGTTTTATATGAGATGCTGTACGGAACGACGCCGTTTACCGGTCAGAACAGGAAAGAAACGTTCTATCGGATTTTGACGAAGGAACCGGAGTTAACCGGAGAGAAGACGCCGTTGAGGGACCTGATCGCGAAGTTGCTGGAGAAGGACCGTGACCGTCGGATCGACTTAGAAGGGATCAAGGGCCACGATTTCTTCAAAGGCGTTCAGTGGGACTCCGTTTTACAGGTGGCGCGGCCGCCGTATATTCCGTTGAATGAGGTTGGGGACACAAATGGGTTTAACGAAAAACAAGTGGAGGTATTTGTCCATGAGGTATTTTTTGGAACGGATGGTGAGGAAGAAAAAGGGAAAAAGAAAGAAGAAAATAGTAATTGTAATAATAATAATAATAGCAAGAACGTGTGGGTAGAGAAATTGAGTCAGAGTCACACCGAGAATGAGGATTTTTTAATTTTTTGAGTTTCTCTTTAAACCATTTATTTGTTATATATAATCATGTGTATATTCTTTTGGCGTATGTTGTAGTGTACTTGGCTGTCTTCTTTTTTCTTTGGTTAATAAGATTGAAATATAAAAACATAGTAAAAAGAATCATGACTAGAAAATCATGAATATTGGAGATTTTAATTCTTATGTGAAAAAGAAAAAGTCCATTCATTACTCGTATGGCAGCTTTTTGGGGTCAACAAGACATAATAGATCATCTGTTATTTCTATTTATATAATTTTTTTAAAAAAATTAAGAGGACAAATATTAATATCATGAAGTCATGAGAAATATCTGACACGCGACCTTATATTCAGAATAGAATTTTCAAGCTGCTAAGTTACAGGATCTTTAACTTTATTCATATGAATTCAAATCTTAGTTTTCACGAAGAGTCAAATTTTCTTACCCCAAAAAACAAAGGAAAAGAAGTTGTTATGCTGACCTTTAAAAAACACCTACTTGACAAAAGAAAAACACACACACACATACAAAAACACAATCAGAATTAGCAAACATAATTAACGTCAAAAGTTCATGATGAGCATCAAATTGATTGTGGGAAAACAACATATACAAGCGAGTTTAAATGTCCTAACTTGTAGGATTTAGTACGTCAATAGCAATAAATAAAATCATGGAAGAATTACAATTAAGTCCTAAGAAAAGAATTTAATTACCTTACAATTTATCAACAAGTAAAGAGTAAGCAATAACAAGTATCAAAATAAGAAATAATAACATGCTCAGGTTGGTTATTTGTTATGAGGATTTTGCGGTAATTAATTTTTTTTAATTGGAATCTTTTGGTAATTTTTCCTAAAATCATTTAACTAAGCAAGCCGACTTTTATGTGATGATCTTGCTGTCGAGGACAGTGACGATATAGGTTTGATCAAAACACTAGGATCCCGTTTAGTAAAAAGTATTAAAAATTAAATAGGGATTGAAACTGATATTGAGAAAATCTATTAACAGAGTATTTAATATAAGAGATTATTTGTTACATGATATCAGTTAAATCTAAGTAAGTGGGATTAGGGAATACCCTACAGGGAAGTAGTATTTCCCAATCTCACCTCTATAAGTTTGTCTAATCCCATATAACAAGTAATGACTCATACTAAATATTATTTTAATAATTTTTTTAAAATTATAATCCTAATTCTTATATCTCATTTTGAACGCCTGCTACCAAACCGGACCTAGATGTACTCTTGCGCTATCATTTATCCTTATGGTTAGTTGAATTGAATTATTTTTTTGTCACTTTGTTACTAATTCTATACATATGAATTAAAACAGTACTACTTCCTATTTTTAATATAGGAGTTAAATAACTAATTTGTAAATATTAGAAAATTAGTTTAATTAGTTATTTATAATAAATAAATGTTATCTTTATTAAAATATCCTTATCAGTTTTTTTTTTTTGGCAAATCAGTTATATGTATTAGAATACAAATTTTTGAACATGTGCAATCAAGAATTATTTTGAAATAAATAAATAAATATGAGAGACGAAATGGATTGATGTCTTATATTTAGGACTAAATTTAATTTTTAACTAGTTTTTATATTGAAGACCCGAGATATTATGTTATTTGATCCCTCATTTCTTGCACGTTTTGGTCAAAGATTGAAAGTCAATTATTATCAATTATTTATAAGAAATGTATTGATTGCGAGTGTAAAATATTCAAGTTGGACGAATGATAATGGCTCTTTTGATAAGTAAAAGATTGATGGCGCAAAAAGGACTTCGCATATATAATTATACTATGTTTGATACGCATGATAATTCAACAGTCAGTATTTTGCAGCAAATTTTTTTTTTTTAAAAAGGTCAGTATTTTATTATGACTTCTTTTTTTTGACCAGGGATTTTATTATGACTTATTAACCAAACTTGCGTGCCCCCGCCTTAATTAATTTCAATATTTCATTGTTTGAATGGGTGAATGTATATTTAAAAATAAAAAAAAGCTTATCTATTCATGCAATTTCAACAAAATTTGGGTATGTTCCTTAACAATCTAATGAAGACTTCTATTACCACTTGGATCCCAAAAGAAGTCTTCCATTACCTCGAAAGTAGACTTTTTATACGATTTTTAAATGGAGATATGGAAAAAAAATCCATAAATCCCAAATAATACTATGAATAGATAATTTTAGAAATTAATTTTCACCGTGAAAAACGACTTTATGCATCCATTATTAAAAAAATCCAATTTATAATTAGTTATATTTTTCTTACATTCACTACACAATATTTGTGTTTATCTAGCATAATACTGGGGGCAAAGCGAGAGTTTAGCAGTAATTATAATTTAGCCAATCAAGATTTAATTTTTTGTTAAGAAATATATTCATATTTAGTGTTGAACAGTGTCTCAATTGAATGATTTTTAATTAAAGTTGTCATTAAAAAAGAAAATGAAATGCACTAAGTAGAAGTTCAAAAGATCTTTTAATTGACACTCCTTAAACAAAAATCAAATGATTGACATTAAACTTAACGTTAATTGGCCATTAACCAGGCACCGTTAATATTGGATTGTCTATTACTCCTTTTTAAGTGGATTGTTGAAAGTTCAATTGAAAGGTGTAAATTTGATTTAATTTTATTGTTATTTTTATAGGTGCATAATATGAAATATGGATAACAATATAAGCGTCGTTTAAGAGAGAGAAAATTATTACTTAAGAATTTTTTTAAAAATAAATTTTTGTCATTCAAATTAAGCTTGTTTATTTTGAATCACAAAAAAAAAAGAGCACTCATTTTTCGTATATTAAGACATCAAATATTTTTATTACATATCTAATTACACATCACATATTTATATTTTGAGTTTTTATTTTATTTTTTTTATATGACAAATGTTGGTGGGTGAAAGTGGAAGGAGGATTCAGTAGTCACTATCAATTCGCTAAATCTTGTGGCGGCCACCTTTCCTCCTCTTCCTCTTCTTCCCATCACATTCACACCTCAATCATCCTACATTGATCGTTAATCATCAATCATCCACCTCAACCATTGTTTTTTTTCATACGACAAAATTTTAGAAAATAATTTATTTTTATGTATAAATTAAATTATAAAATTTAAGAAAAACAATAAAAGTATGTTAACATAAGAATTAGATAAATGATTTGTATATATTAAAAAAAAGTTAATAGTCATAGAAGGATATCATTAAAAAAACATTTCGGGAAAAAAAATCCAAAGTTAAAGGAAGAATGTGATGGAGATGATTAGAAAATGAATAAAACTTTGCAAAGGGGAGACTTACCAAAGTGGCAGATGACTAGACAGAAATTAGGGATTATTATTATTATTATTATTAGGAGAGTCACAAAAATGCCCTTTTACTAGATTTAACAAATATTTTAATGACGAGGTGTTAAATGTTAAAATGTAAGAGTTGAGGGTATTATTTTTAAACTTTTAAAAATATAATAAAAATTCAATTAAAAAAATATTGGAAAAAAAAATTGTTGGGGTCTATTCAGGAAATGGATGGATGGAAGGAGTCCAGATTCAATGTCCCGGAAAAACGTTATTCAAAACTTGAGACTTACCATCAAATAGTTAACTAACACTTGAACACATCATTGTGGTTGAAAAAAAGGGCGATGAATTAATTCAATGCATAGCGCATTAACATGTGGCTGCCAGTCATTTGACTAAAGTGAAAGAGTTAAATGTGTGGAATCTAAGACCTCCCTCCCAAGTCACAACTAACTTTTTTTTTAGAAGATTAATAATAAGAAAAAGACCTCACTTTTATTAAAATTGTATGAATTTATTAAACATAACTTTTATTTTTACACTTTTAATTTATTTTGCAATTACTAGATATGGGAATTTTCACATATATTTTAATGGAACCTCTCTCTATTTTTTTTTTCATTATCTTCTTTCGATATATTGATAGGATTTTGAACTTTTAACTTATTCCACATCACATCCTTATCATCTAAGCTAGTCTTTGATAATATGGGATATGCTTTTAGCCATTTTGATCATGAATATATATAGAAGTTAGATAATTAAGTTATGCATATTAAAAACATTAGTTAAGTTAATTATTTATAATAAATATATATTAATATTATTTTGAACAACTGGTTGATATACTTCTATAAGTACGTACAAAACCCATTAATTTTATAGACAATAATGACAATTGTATCTCCTAGGAAAAAAAAAATCTCTCAAATGTAACTAAACAAGTTAGTGTTAATAGAAACAAAAATCTCTTTAGTTAAAGGTGAGCAAAAAAGAAGTTGGTGTGGCCATGAAATGATACATGTGAATGAATGTGAACTGAAAGCGAAGGGCTAAAGCTCCATTATATAAATTGGTTTGGCTGCTTTTATAAATTTAAAGTCTTTTTAAATCACATTATTGATTTAATATGTTGTTGACTCTTTTTGTTTGTACATTAATCTCGTGCCACACGAAGAATAATTCAAGCCCCCACCACATTACAAACCTAACTTTCATAAAAGCCTACCTACCATTTTCTCTGTTGGTTTCTTTTTCATTCAACAAAAAAAAAAAGATATTTAATTTTTTTTTAATTTATAAAATGAGGTTATTTTGGGCAAATTTATTTTCCTATATTACAGTGTGATATACTCCCTCCTTCTCTTATTATAAGATCCAAATTTTTGAATGGTTTTTTTCTTTTTATAAGATCCTCTTTGAGTTTGTTTGAGCATTGAATATTATCTATTTTACCTCTAATTTAATGTATTTAATATATTCTCTTTCTTCATTTATCTCACATTATTCTCTCACATTTATCCTTTTATATATATGGGTATATTTGAAAAAAAATTGTATTTACTATATATTAATTACTTTTAACTAATTTTAATTGTTTTCTTAAACCGCATAATTTAGTTAAAAGGATCTTATAATAAAGGATAGAGTAGTAAGTATTACTCCCGTGCATGAATCAAAATAATGATGGACTTAATGAATATTATGATTATTAATTGTTAGTTTGTTATTTTGAACTCACTCTGTGATTATGGATGGATATCAACCTGTTTAAATATTTAAATACAGTATTAAGTTATAAAATTTATTATTAGTAATTTTTATATAATTTTAATGTGTAAAATTAACCTAATTACGACTAAGTCAAAGCCAAGAAATGTTTGTTTTAATAGGTTCAATAATGTCCTCAAGGTCTTTAAATTAGTTATGAAGTTTCTTACGAGTGGAGAGAGTGTATTTTTTCACACTCCACAATTTTCAGTCAAGGTCTTTAAAAAAGATCGAGCAGACATGTTATTGTCTTATTGGACTCTTTCTATGGCTTTTGAAATAGATTTTTTCTTAATACTTTATGGTTGAAATTTTATATTCATCCGGTCCTTAATATAAAATCCATTTAACTAATTTGATTAGATTAAAGAAATAAGATAAGTTAGTTAATTATAAGAAAAGTGACACATTTTTCTTAAAACACCATAATCATCTTTCTTAATACCCCCTCCCTCTTCTACTTGATTATGGTTAACGGAGTATCTATAGGGGTAATTTAGAGAAAATTGATAAATATGAGAAATAAGTCTTATATTTAGGACCAAAACTAACTCAAAAACTAAATCCTATATTAAATATCGGAGGAGTACTACTAGTTGAGACTAATTTAGGTTACTTGCTAAATCAACGTTTGATTCATGTGATATAAGATACTTTTTTTTTTGGAAGTTCTGTACTTTAGTATGTAAGATATTTTACAAAATTAGGGATACTTAATACATTTTTTGCTCAAAATTTTGATAAAATCATATCAAATTACATTCCTCCCATTATAAGCAAATAATTAATTATTGTTATTTTGTTAAAAATGACTTATGTTTGAAGCTAAACAAACACTATTTTTCATTTAAATGAAGAGATACTAACGGATTAACGATTTAAGATTAAGGATGAGATCGAACATACAATCATTCGATTGATCTTGACAAATGCTGGCTTAGCTTGCATCTTTGCTCTGTAATTATAACGTAACCATCCTTAATTAGCATTTGAAATTACAAAAAAATAAGAGGAGCTGTATGCATTGCACATAATTTGATAAATAAACCCTACTAATAATATTCACAACTCACATAGCTTGTTATTCATTTATTTGGTAGAAATAGCTTGTTAATTTTTTTTGTTTTTAAAGATTATCTATAGATCGCTATAGATGCTCATGCTCATTCACCTAGAGTTGCTAGTTATTCGGTTTTTTTTTTTTTTTAATTTTCAGGCCAATATGCTTTTAGTCAGATATTCGAAATATATTTTTTATCTACAAAATTTCGTTTTGCTATATATATATATATATATCTATATTTTGCAATCTATTCTGAGATACCCGACGTGATTTCCTCGCAACCAATTGGTCGAGTGGTTGAAATAATCTTTTAAATACTTTGGATGCAATGAAGTGTGGCTTTTCATATAACACTGTCAAATTTTGAAATTTCAAAAAGAGCTTTATGTGTTTGGAAGATTGGATTCAAGACTCTCAGATCTTTATGCGCTCATATACACTGTACACACACTCTCTCTTCATCCTGATTTAAAAAAACTGTTAAAATTAATTAAAAATAATAAATATGTTGGAAATGTACCTTTTTTTTTAAAAAAAATCAAATACTCCTATGCTTTTATTTATATGTGGGGTAAAAAAATAGAGAGAGAGAGATCATATTAATTAAAGGTAAAATAGGTAAAAATATATTTAGATTGTGTTTGGCAAGAAGCGTTAAAAATAAGGGATAGGCATTGAAATTGAGATCAAGAAAGTCTATTAAAACAGTGTTTAGTATAAGAGATTATTTGTTATGTGGGATTGGCTAAACCCATGTATGTGGGATTGGGAAATACCATGGGAGGAAGTGGTATTCCCAAATCCTATCTCTATGGGTTTACCTAATCCCATATAACAAGCAGTTACTTATACTAAATATTATTTTATTTTAGTGATTTTTTTAATTACAATCACAATCACAATCCGTCATTTTCAATGCTTAATACCAAACTGGACCTTATTGTTTAGACAAATCCAAAGAGAATCTTATAAATAGAAACAAATTAATTTAAAAAATTAAATCTTATAATAAGGGACAGAAGAGTATATTGATAATTAATTTATGATAAAATAGCTTCTAACGGCTCGTTGAGGTGCATCCATAATTTTGATCTTACTTATAGTGTATCTAGCACTTGATCCCTATTGTTTACAATCTTGGAAGCACAAAAAAAAAAAAAACATCGAGGAGATAGATAGACCATAAATAAAATTAAGGGACTGGATACACCTAAAAAATAAAATAAGAATTGTAGACTTTACCCGTTAGTTTATAAAGGATCGATTCTAAACACAAAACATAAACTGGATTAACTTCCTCTTTTCCCAATTGCTCCGGCTCTAAGGGCTAACCCCCCCCCCCGCCCAAAAAAAAAAGCAATTGTGTTAAACGATTCAAAAGAAACAAGCAAAGCAAGGCAGTAACTGCCTTGCCTCATCAATGTCCGCCATGAATTAAGAATTCGACAACGACGGACTCCGTTGCAATTAAGTCAGTGAATATTGTAATTGTAATCATTAAAATACACTCTAGCAGGCATCCATGAATTATTTTTTTTAATAAAGAGGAGTCAAATGTTGAAATATTGGAATATCTTCAATTAGATAGAGCTTTGTGCTTGAAGGATTGAATTCAAAATTTATAAGTTGAAAAAAGAAGGGGAAAAAAAAGAAGAAGAAGCATACCAGTTCATCAAATTTCCACTTTAGAACAACATTTCAAGTGTTTTTCTTTTCGTTCTATTGATTAGTGTTAGATTCTACATAGAATCAGTAGCATTTTGATATTTTAGAGGTATGAAATAGTTTGGTTTTGAATTTTTTTAAAATAATTTTTCAAAGAAAAAACACTCTAAAAATTTGCAATTCTATTTTTTTAAAGAAATTTTTAAAAAAATAAAAATTGCAACATTTTACACCTGCAAGAATATATCAATATGTCATAATTTTATGTACAATCTAATAGTAATTAATAGAAAAAATTTCGGAAGGTTAAGACATCACACCTCACAACAGGTATTAGACGATGGGGCATTAGAAACCCCTTGTGCTTAGAACTGATCCTTGCATGAATACAAGTACTAACGGATCAACCGTTATATTCATAACTTTACATTCGATACGAATTTTTTTTTGGGCATAATTGATTTGAATATGTTAAGTCTTTTTAGCTTGCATTACCTTTCTGTTTGAAACATAAGACAATGTTGCGATGAAACATTCCAAAAACAATAATGATACACCATAAAGGCACTGAATGTCCGAAAATCCAATTAAAAAAAAAAGAAGAAATCTCCTTGAGCTAGGAGGGTAGAATTTTAAGATACTACCTCTAGTCCTAATTATAAGAGTCAGTTGACTAATTTGAAAAGATTAAAAAAATAAATTGAGTTAGTTATTTGTCCTAAATTGATATTGTCTTTTCTAAAATATCCTTACTAATCAAGTGTATTGACTAAAATTATTATTATTAGAAGAGTTACTTTTAAAAAATATATATAAATATGAGAGACAAAGTAGATTGAGATTTTATATTTAGAACCTAAATAAAAGTCAAAGTGTCTTGTATTAAGAAATGGAGGTAGTATTTACCAGTAAGTTCAGTTTGCCATGGTCAAAAGAACATTTGACATTGGGACTTGAAAAGTTATTTCACACAGATTCATCATTTCGCCCAACATGATGTGCTCAATGAGAAATATTGAAGTTCCAAAGGATTAACTACAAAATGATTATTACCTTCGCATTAACTTTAAATTACCCACATCATTCAGTAAAAAACAATAGGCGTGACTACTTTCTCAGATTGATTCATAGTCTCAAAGGATTTCCAAATAGCCAAAACTGTAGAAGCTTCATCTAATAAAATGAAGAGGCAAAGAGAGCATAAGTCTAAAAACAGAGAAAATAGCACATTCAATCTGAATAGGATTTCCTATCTGGTTCAGAAACTGCCCAGCCAGTACAAGCATAACAATTTCAACACAAGCTTCAGCAAATTACTCCTCCTCCTGGCTACGCAACCTGGCCAGTCCGTTGGTAATAACAACATCCAACTGAGCTGCTCGCTCGACAATCTCCTTCCTCTTACGGGTCGACACGTTGTGTGCTATCTCAGCACAGTAAGTCCTGAAATTTCATCATCAGTTGCATCACTATAGCGGGATGACATAATGATAAGGAAATTTGAAATTCAGGTATGCAGTGGAAACTACTAACCTGTTGTGCATCATCAGGAGTTCCAGCTCACTGACGCTGTGCACAACAAATTTCTTGAAACCATTGGGGAGATAATGGCGGGTCTTCTTGTCTGAACCATAACCGATATTCGGCATCAATGTACATCCTTTAAACTTTCTCCTCACACGGGAATCAATACCCTTGGGCCTTCGCCAGCTTGGCTGCATAACACAGTAAAGATAGAGGATCAACCCAAGGAGCCAAGATGCTTAACTGATTCAGCCAGGAAGAAAAATTCAATGACCAAGCAAGTGTAAATAGTGAGAAGCACCAAACGAATCAACCAAATACTTGGCCTTTGTATATGGACAAGGTCTCCAAACTCCAATCATGTTATTAACATGAACCCAAACTTAAACAAGATTCTCACCTCAGTACACTCTTCCTCCATTTTCCTAAAAAGAATTAGTTTTCAACTTTCCATTATACACTGACATATTAATAGCTTTTGCTGAAGGCTGATACTTGATATACAGCATATTCATAAGCTATTTTAAACAATAATAATAAAGAGACGGAGAAAGGGATGTAAAACTGAATAAATGATCAAGCAAAGTCCAGAAAACATAGAAATGCATGCTACCAAAAAAAAAAAAGTGGTAAAGGTTCCTAGACCTTTATTTGGAATAACACTAGCATGATTATATGATAAGCTAAATGAGAATTCCTACACAGAAAGACCTTTACATCCCCACAAGATAAAAACTAATTGAAGAATACCTAAACTATACTAGGAAAGTTTTCCTCTTTCGCAGAAGATTTTGGACAAAGAATTTTCAAACTTTGATGTATGGAAACATACAAGTAAACATAGCGTACACCTTAACTTTGCTAGTACTTGAAAATATATATACAAATTACAAAATCTTGGGGTATGAAAAATGATATAAATCATACTCAAATGACAAGGGGATTCCAAGTTTTTAATGTCACAAAGAAACATCTCAAAATAGGTTTCCGAACGGTCAAGAGTATTAAGGTGCCCACGCACTGAATGCCCCTGAAAGGAATTCTAAAGAACTCAAGAGGGAATAAGGGAACAAATCTTGAAAGACATACCTTCACAGAGATTTTCCTGTCACTTTGAGGTCTCTTGAACTTCTTGACACGCTTCTTAACAATTTTCTTGCTAATCAAAGGTACCGCCATTTTGCCTCTGAAAGAAATTCGAAACTAAGCATTCATCAGCATTACACAAGATCATATAAAAGTAAGGATCAAGTAAGAAAAATAAGAAAAATGCATGGGAAGCCAAAATTTCCACGTAAACTAATGTTCTTCACACACGCGCGCGCGCGCGCGCACACACAGACACAGGAAGAAAAATCCACAGAGAGAGACATAAGCAACAATTCAGAAACAAGCAAAGCTACAATAAAGCTGGCAATTAGCTTTTCAGCTTTCAAGTAAATCAAAAGAGCAACAGAATAACCAAAACTGCATACAAGATGCACATCCAGAAGCAAATGATAGATAGGCATCAGGCTGCAAAGCGCTTTCCATACATAGTTTCCGATGAAAGAACTCTATTGCTGCAACTAGCATTTCATAGATTTTGTATACTCCAACTACCATGTCTAGTTTCTCAGGAACACAACGCAGAGAAAAAGCTCAAAGAAAAGCATCAAGACCGAAACTTAATACAAATTGACCCCAGTAAACAAATCATAAAATCCAATTACAGTAATTCAAGAGTGAGGGAGAAGTTGTTCCAGACCTGCTACTAACGCAGGGCGTCTTGCTGCGGAGTTGGGAAGGGCGGGCAAAGGCAAGCGAGCTAGGGTTTCCAACTGAAATATATATGAATGGGCTTTTGAGAATTGAAGTTTGTTGAAAGCAGACAAAGTATTGGGCTTTCATGAAATTGGATCATATAAGTTGTTCGAATCCTTCATGTGGTTATTTAACATGTCATCAACCTGTAACCAAAAAAAAAAATGTCATCAACCAACAAAGGTTGAATCTAGTAGAAGTAGTTAGTCTCCCATAACATGGTGAACCAAGATTCGAATTCTAGTTGGAAGAGCTGCCCGCATTTAGTGCCCGACAGTGTCTCGAATAGAATTGTTTTCAATAAGAAGATACATATGTTTTAACCAAAAAAAAAATGTCATCAAATTGGAGAGATGCCTTGTACCAAAAATAGTTTTTTTTTTGGGAGAGATGTCTAAATTTAGCATGTATCTCGGCTAGGATTGTCTTCAATAATAAGTGAATACATGTGCCTTTTGGGGGGGGGATATTAATTTCATATTGATGGAATTGAGTCTAGCACCAAAGATTAATCCCATATTACTTGACAAATTAAGATTCGGATTCTTGTTATTCTTGTTAGAAGGGATTCCCTCGTTTAGTGCTAACAGTGCACATAAAGATCCATAGGTTTAGATGTCGTTCGTAATTAATTAGTTAGTATTTAATTATTTATTGTGTATCTCTATAGTTTTATCTTATTATTTTATTTGTATATGTTATATTCATTACTATGTTAGTAATTAATTCTTTATTGTTATTATCATTGTTATTGGAATGATATTATCATTGATTGCTCAGGAATCTACATTACATCTCTTTATATGACTCAAGGAGCATGCCTCTTCAATATTTGTTCGGCTAGAATTCATGTTTGTAAAATCATACTTCTTTTGAATTTTTCCCTATGTATATTTCGGTGTGATTAGGATGATAATCAACGGGATTGGGTTTAACAAAAAGATATAGTCTCTCATAATGTGATGAACTAATATTTGAATTTCCCTTAAATGAGGTGCCTACATTTAGTTTCTAACAATATTTTAAACAAGATTGTTTTCAATAAGAGAATACATGTGTTTCGAAAAAAAAGATCAGGATGATAAAATGAATAAAAAAGGTCTAAAATAAATTTATTACTAGAATTCATATTTGATTCTAATACATCTATATGTACACAAGTATCTCCTCCAACTTGAAAATATAAAAATAAATAAAATAATATTTTAAAAATCAAATATAACAAGTATAATGTAAAATAAAATAAGAGATGTACTCCTCTAGTCCTAAATTTAAGACACATTTTATGGTATAAATTACACTACAAAATGGGTCTTATATTTAAAACGGAGAAGTGTTATATATATATATTTACCTAAAGTGATGTATTATATGGCTCTTTGCCTAAATCAAATAAAAATTGGCTTGATGACGACATTTTTGAAAATGCGGCTCCTTATTTAAATCAAGTAATGGAAATTGGGAATATATGCAGTCCTGTTTACATATTTGTTATATTTTTAGTCTCGAGTTGTTAAGGAAACGCTCTGATCATTCTTAAGACCTTTTCCTCTTCTTGGTTTACCTTGTACTAAAAATTAAACTTTATATATTAACTGTTTAAATTAAAATTTGAGGTGAATAAAAGTTAAGACTGATGGTAAGTGTGAGCATAATGAATTGTTCCTTTTATGATTTTGCTTCATTATTTTGGCTGAAGAAAAATGTGTGAATATGAAAAGGAATTACAGGATAGAGAGAAAAGCAGCAGTGGAGATGAAGAATATTTTAGGGACTACAAAGGGAGAAAAGCACATCCCAGAAAGCATGGTGGCTTCAGAGCTTCTGCCATTACTTGTGGTAAACAACTCTCTCTCTATCTCTCTCTCTCTCTATATATATATATATCTATATGCATACATCTGTTTGTGTATTCTAAAGCTAGTGCAACGTACAAAATCTGAAAACTGAAAAGTGACTTGTTTTCTGATTCATGCATGTTTGATTACTAGCATGACTTTTATATGTGTATATATAAATTAATGAAGATGTCACTCGACTTGTACAGGTGGGTATAAAATTTTTACTCCTTGCAAACAAATCAAGATGAAGAAGCAATCTTTAAAAATATGATGGAGCTCAAAAAAGGGGCAGATTTATTGTTGCTGTTTTAGCTACAGTAACTGCTTCATGTTATGTGTGGGAGGAGAGGGATTCACATCAACACTTTTAATTTATATGATAGGATGATTAGTCAGATAATTGTACCCTAATTGGAATTACAGGACCTTTGAATAAGCTCACCCATTTACAATTTCTGAAGTTATGATTTGTAGGTCATTTCTAACCATGTATCCCTCTTCTAGTTTAATTTTATTCAACATAAAATTTCTTCTTGCCAAGTCAATCTAGGTCATGTATGAACATAAAAAAGTTGTTGGAAATGGATTTTATCAATTGAAAGTCTCAAGCATTAATGGCTTCTATTAGCAAATAATTAGTCTGAGTCTTTTTATGATATAGAATCTGAAAAATGAGTCACACTGTTCATGACTTATGAATAATGTAATTGGTTAGAATTTTTATATTATACTATCATGTACTTCCTCTGAATTTATTTATAAGAAATAAATAACTATTTTACAAAGTGAGAAATATGTAGGATATTTAATTTTCTTTCCCAAAATGCCCTTACTACAATGACTCGGCATGTAATGATGATTTGGTTGTTTCTAATAATAAGGCTTAAAAGAAGACTCTGATCATCTCTTGTATTGTGATTGCACATGTTGCAGTGGTGGGGGTGCTGGAGAACATGGTGTTCCTATCAAATGCAATCAACTTCGTTTCCTACTTTCTCAAGTCAATGCATTACTCAGCAGCCAAGTCTTCCAACATGGTCACTAACTTCATGGGAACCTCCTTTCTCCTCACCATTGTTGGAGGCTTTATCAGTGACTCCTTCTTCACAAGGTTCACGACATTCATCATTTCCTGTGTCATAGAATTACTGGTAATTACCATTCTTCAATCCCAACATTCCCAATCCAAAACTAAGCTCTTTTGTGCTTCACAAGACAAAACATCTCTTACATACTTACTTGTATAGTGCAAAATCACTTAAAATAATTTAATCCAAACACCATCTAAGATGCATCAATTTGAGTATAGATTAATTGCAGGGGCTAATCTTGCTGACATACCAAGCTCAACACTCTAATTTGAAACCAGCGGAGAATAGAACACCTTCTAAGAGTCAAGCTGCTATACTCTACTGTGGACTCTATGCGATTGCCACTGGTGTTGGTGGGATCAAGGCTTCGTTGCCTACACATGGAGCTGATCAGCTTGATCACCATAAGCAACATCACATGTCTTCATTCTTCAGTTGGTACTTCTGTTCCTTATGCACGGGAGGCCTTGTTGCAGCAAGTGTCATGGTTTGGGTTCAAGAGAATCATGGCTGGAACTTGAGTTTTGTGATTTCTGATATAGTCTTGGCTTTGGCTCTTTGTATTTTCGTCCTTGCCTTTCCCTTTTATCGCTATAAATCTCCTTCTGGAAGCCCTCTAACAAGGACCATTAAGGTGTAATTCACACTTTTGCACTATGCTTTTGAGTATACACTTTTAGATGTTTGGGGTAAACCCATTTTTGCCTGCTTTACATAAACTCTTGAAATTTCTGCTGTATTCTGTTTCAAGGTGTTTGCTTCTTCAGCTCGTAACTGGAAAGCTTCAGCAGTGGGGAGGGTAAATCTTGGGGCAGTAGCAGAGGAAGACGCAACAGAACAATCTCAAGATAAATTCAAGTAGGATTTTTCTCTTTTCAATAAGTAATGATTTCTAACTATAAAGCATGCCTATCCCAAAAGAGAAGTGATACTTATTTCACACGGTATACGCATCATATTGCAGCACGTTTGATACCATATATCTGATTAGGCAAACATTTTCTGCAGGTTTTTAAACAAAGCTTTGCTAGATGAAACGGTGGATGAAGCTGATATTGAAGAAACAAAAGCCTTCCTTGGATTGCTTCCAATCTTCTTAACCACAATCATGATGAACTGTTGCCTAGCTCAGCTTCAAACATTCTCAGTTCAACAAGGAATCATCATGAACAGAAAGCTCCACAGCTTCACAATCCCTACCCAGTCCCTCACAGTACTTCCCCTCATCATCATGATCGCTTCCATACCGATTTTCGAGAACCTTAAATACTTTTACAAACACAAACGCTTAACTCAAAGTAAGATCCTTCAACCACTTGGAAGAATTGGAGTAGGCCTAGTTCTTGCGTCAGTGTCCATGGCAGTGGCAGCCATAGTTGAAGCTAAGAGAAGAGAAGAAGCCAACAAGAACGAAGCTGTGATAGTATCAGTTTTCTGGTTAGGATGGCAATACTTGTTCTTGGCCATATCAGATGCACTTACTTTGAGTGGAACACTTGAGTTTTTCTATTCTAAAGCACCCGGTAGGATGAGAAGCATGTGTACTGCACTGTCATGGTGTTCAGCCTCCATGGGATATTTTTTCAGCTCAGTTCTTGTGAAGATAAGCAATGAAGTAAGCGGGAGATACGGTAAAGAGTGGCTTGGAGGACATGATCTGAATTATGCAAGGTTGGATCTGTTCTATACTCTGCTTTCTGTTCTCAACTTTCTTAATTTCTTGCTTTACTTGTACTGTGCTAAGAGGTACTAATAAAGGGCAAGTACTGACGCCTAAGGTCATAAGTGGGAATAAAGCCGCAACCTCTCATTTACATGAAAACTTTCATGCTACACTAGGCCACAGAATCATTGCTGCTAAGGGATATCAGTTAATTTATTTACAGATTGACCTAAAGTCGATAAAGATCATGTATAATTTTTCCTATGGCACCTTAATACAGCAGGCATGAATTTCCTGTGGTTCATGAATGCTTTGATCTTTGGCGGCTGTTCTAAAGAAAATCACGGCTAAGTGACTATAGTTTAGGTGAATTAGACTTACCTCTCTGTCTTGTGGATTTTTTTGGGCCACCATTTTTCTTATTGATTACTATACATATATAGCACTTTGATGTCATGTTATAAGCTCTTTAATACGTCAATATACAAATTCTCTTAATTAATTCATAGCATCCAAAAAGAAAAAAGATAGATTGGTTATTTATAATTATGTAGAGAATTTATGTCATTTTTCAAAAAATAGGTAGGGTCCTCAAGTAAATCTTATATTTAAAATGGGAGGAGGTCATATATTTATGTAGATAAAGATAATTTAAGTTTTAGTAACATTTCCCCCTTCCTTTTTCATCCTCCATGACTAAATAAATAATAAATTAAAATATATCACATGTTAATATCATTATTTTTTTTTACCTCCAACCTAACCTATGCCTCACTATCATATCATTTAGTACATATCACCGATACACAAATACATATTTTCTCTGGTCCTCAATATAAAATCTAAGTATGTCTTATATTAATGATAGAAAAACTATAATCTAATGAACCAAGTCATAAATTTTATAATTTTTGGGTTACTTGGTTTTTATATAACAAATTTATCTACCTTATGCAAATTAAGAAGACTAATAGGTATCTTTAAAACTACCTTGTCCTTCCACAAATACCCTTTATTAATACTCTATTTTATTCTCTCCTTCACATTCTGTCTTGATTAATTAAAAGCACTCCTTTTCAAAAGCCTTTCTGAAAACAAAAAAGATGAATCAATTATTGTCTAGATTTACAAATATTCTTATAAATAAGAACATCAAGACCTTGCAACAATTGTCTAATAAAATTAAGAGTAGCTAATTCAAGTGACAAGAGTGGTGCGGGGTGAATAGAGAGATCTATGGTTCCAGACGACAAAACCTCCTACTGTAAAAAAAAAAAAAATTAAGATATGGAAAAAAATTTTCCTAAAAAATTAATCATATGAAAAAGCATACTCTTAATTATACAAATTATTTATTGAGAAATTAAACTTAAAAATAAGATATGAAGTGTGTACAAAGCTATAAATAAATGCCTAGCAGACATCTCACATGCATTCCCATAAATGTATATGATTCAGCAGGCTATGTACATGCATTAAATATGAACTTCAAGAGAAGTATGATTTTTCCCTTATCACTGTACAGACATATTATTTTGTGTCTTTAATATAAGAACTAGTTATAAATTTAATTTGATTTTAAATGTAAAATTCTAATATACTTTGTCTCCTATATTTACCCACCCCCAAATAATTCCTATGTGATTGCATATGTTAAAGTTTTTCATCAAAGACTTATTTCAATGTATATGATTAACAAAGATATTTTAAAAAAGATAACACCCATTTGTTATAAATAAATAATTTAAATAATTTTTTTAATATTTACAAATTAGTCATCTAGCTCTTATAAGACTATATCAACCGACAATTAATGCTCACAATCCCATCCCATGCTCTTTATTTAATCAAATTAGATCTGCCATTGTAGAGATAAATAAATAGATAAAAAAACGAGAAGTGACAAAAAAAAACATTATAAAAAGATAAGATGAAGTTTATGAATATATCTCCTTCTTTTTGTAAATTTTTTTAGTACATAAATGCACAGTTGCAATACATACCAACTCAAGATTTAATAAACGGTCTGCAGTCATTTGTCCAAGGTGGTGAAATAAATCCAACCTGCCAGGAAATAGTTTCAAACTTTTGTCGACTTTTTTCCACCGTAGAATCATAGGCATAGAGGTCCATGAAAGTGGGACAAACATAATAATTTTGAATTATTCATCACATGCACACAGACATTAACAAACAAACAAACAAACGAGAATAATGGAAAAATATGTTCGTTGTCCAGTAAAAACTTTCATGAAACTTCCAGCACTAACATATAATCATGTTAGGGCTAATTATAGTGCTAAACAGATAATAAGTTATGATATGATATGTATGATTAGACTTCATTTTCTCCCCACATAATCATGATGATGTTTAATTCTAGATAGCTAATTAATTAAAATAGTTAAGTCTCAGCCTAAAAAATAGACAATAAAGGCGGTGCATGCTGGTTGCAGCCAGCCAATGATTAATTGGTAGGTTGAAATGGGAAAACCTAGCCTCTTAGTCTTATGTTCCATGCATCATGAAACTGTCTGTGGTTGGTCTTGTGTATAATAATGATATAACTTTTCACCTCCCTCCATCTGTGGAGTAACACAAAGTTAACATTTCATTGTTTTCTATGTTTTGCCATTATTGTTGTCCTTTAATTTGCTTCCATGCACGCTAATGATATCCGAGTCCTTTTTTTTTCCAATTGTTTTTTTAAAAAAAAAAAAAAGTTAAAGATGAAATCAAAAAAGTTAAAAGTTGAGGATAATGCGCATCCGGGGAATCGAACCCCGGTCAGTACCGTGGGAGGGTACTATGATACCACTACACCAGATGCGCCTTAGTTGTGGGCGGCCACCTTTAAAATACTACATGTGCATAATACTGCAGACAACAATGGCACCATAACTCCACACATTTACTCTTCTAATCCTATTTATAAAGCAGAGAGAGGAGACTTTTTTTGATCCTATTTATAGGGCACTGAGAGAAATTTTTGTGTGAATGTACAATTTTACCCCTCATTTATTATTATGTTGATTTTATTTACATAAGGTATAATGTATATTAAATAGGGATAAAGTTGAAAAGTTATTAAATTTTAAATTAGAGTTAATAAAGTTTAAAGTTTTTCTTAGTCTGTGTGAAACATGCTGGAAGTGCCTTATTTATAAGACTAGAGGAGTATGTGGTTTCTCTTTTGTAGCCATATTTCCTTTGTTGGTTTATATATATGTATATATTCTATTTTTGGGGGGTAAATGTTTGCATTAAGACATTTTGTGTGTTGTTGATATTTTCCTTTATTTGTTTTCTTGCTCTTTATCTTCTTAAAATAGAAGGTGACATTTAATTTAATGATATATATATATATATATATATATATATATATATATATATATATATATAGGGAAGAGAAGTTAGGGGACACTACAGCTACTGTATGGACGCGTATTCTCCTGGGCAATTATGTTACAGTTTCATATATAGTACATAAATTGTAGGTAGGGGCATCTATTACAAATCATTGACTTCCTTAGGAATTTTGTGCTTCACTAAATATAAATGACCAAGTTGCTAAATTATTTTATGACAAATGTTATGACGTCACATTTATAATTTTCCTTCTTAATTTTTCCCCTACAAACAAACCATGCAATACGATATAAAAAATATATAAAACTCCTATTAATATAAATTTAAATTACATTATATTTCAAGCAGAGAGTAACTTTCCTAATCTCTTGTATTTATATGAATTCAAGTTTGAGATATTTTATGCAAGAAATTAGGGAGTCAAAGTCAACCATTTCGTCAGCGTGCTCCGTAAACTACGGCTCCTTTTCATTTCTGACTAATCTCTGCATCCATTACTTTTTCTTTTGTTCATATTTCCAGTTCATATTATGCGTGTGAATTTGACTGCAGAAAAACTTACAACTACCCACTATTCTTAATATAAAAACTAAGATTTAATTTTAAATATAAGGCTATAATTTTTACTAAAAGGTAATTTTAATACATATAATTAAAAATAATAGTTTAGAAAAACTAACACATATCCATTACAAATAAACAATTTAACTAATTTTTTTAATATTGAAGAAATAAGAATAAGAGGTAATAATATCCCACACACTGTTTTGAAATGAAAAGGAAAATTGTATTACTAATTACCTCGGATCTTTAATATGAGAATTAATTTGGGAGTTGTATTTAATCATAAATACAAAGTTAAAAATTTATTTCATCTCTCATATTTATCATTAATTTTTCACAAACTAATTACCTAATTTATAAATTGTTATATAATCAAATGGTATGTCCCAGATATTTTCAGAAAAATCATGTGACATGTATTATGATTGATTGATTTATTTAGGCTTTTTTAATTTATTTAAATAATTAAATAGTTATGATATTAAAGACTGGATGGAATAACAAATAATTGTGAGCCGTGAACCGTGGGAACAGCTTCATTAGCGCATTAAATTCTCACCGGAAATTGAGCAGGACTTGCGTTTCCAATTTTCCATACGGAGAAAAACAAATAAAGAAATCAAGACATTGAAGCTGATTCCACACGTTCCCTCTGCACACCCATCAAATTGCACATTATACTTATAACATAAATTTATGGCCACTTCTACGGAATAATATTAATTAGATTTGATATGTTGACTAAAATTTTTAAAAAAGTCCTTTTTTCAAATTCTTAGTCTTCTTTTCTTATGGATCCCAATTGTGCTAGTGTGTTAAATAATACTCCTCTTTTCTTAAATATAGGATCCAATTGAAAAATTGACAATAATTCTATGTGGAAGATTTATTTCACATACTTATCAATTTTTTTTCAAATTAACTTTATTAATATTCTCTGAATAATAATTAAGTAACAGAGAGAGAGAGAGAGAATTTAGAAAGATGACTTGGGTATTTTGAAAAAGCATATCATATTAACCAATTCAGCTAACATTTTTAATCTATTCAAATAAATTAATTACGTTCTACATTAAGAACTGGAGGACTTATATATCGCTGCTAAATTTATATCTATATAAAATCCCATCATGGCTTTCAATTATTGCATTCTAATTGATAAGCAATTGACTAATATTTTATTAGCAGGTAATTTATGAATATTTTTATATTTTTTTAAACTAAGAAACATATTCTGGACTCCTAAAAGATCAGTCATAGTAGTAGTTTCTCACCACAACACTTCACTGGATGTTTCAGCTTCCTGCTAATTAGTCCATCTGATTAAAACCCTCTGCAAGCAAGCTTTTTAAGATTTGGTTCAACTTTTGAACTTATAAGTTCATTTGTAATATTTGACTTGATTATATCTAAACTTCCAATAAAAGAAAGAACAAAGAATTGAGTGACATGTGAGTTGAGGATTGAGATGGAAGGGAAAGATAGTGCATGTGCACGGATCTTGAGAATAAAAAGAATGAAGCGAGCACTTATTCAACATGCATGCATGATTTCAAAGTTTCGTGGCCTCTTATAAAGAGTAGATTAATTTCTATTGATATTTGAAATAATTTTTTAAAAATTCCTCTCTTGAGTCAAATTTCCCATTTTCATATTTCTATTGCTACTTTTTTAAGTAGTTAGTTTACTAATTTATAATAGAATAACAAGATGAAGTAAACCCCTCGCCTCATGTCATTAAATTTCCTTCCCCTTCATGTATACTACTTGCTTCTTGTCTTCTTTGTTTGTTTGTTTTCTTAGATAAATAATACTTGTTCTTCAAATTATTGAAAGCGATATATAAATAATAATTTATTCATTTACGTAAATTTTCACGATACATATAGTGATTTAATATTTATATATAGCAATATAATACTTTTGAAGAATACAATATAATTAGTTAAAGTAAATATATATATTCATGATCCGTTCCATTAAGCATATGTGCGGGAAGCACGGAGCGCAGATCCACAGCCCCAGGAAATGTTCCCAACTAAAGAAGGGACATTCACCCCAAAAAATAAATTATAAGATCAATATCCCTAAAAAATATTTACAGAAAAAGTAAAATATATCAAACATATACTTTGTTGTTTAATTATTTGCTTTCTATTTAAAAACCGTTTTCTACATCTCCCTCGGAATAGTTTGACACTGTCCGAATATTTTCTCCTGGTTTTGAATATCATATATATATATATATATATAAATTATGTTATACATTATAATATAAGTCTCCCCTTCTCAATTAAGTCACCGAATTTATCTTTTTTTTAAACCGAAACATTTAAAGATTGATATTATTTAAATCTTCATTAAATTTTGTACAATGTAATGTGCAAAAATATTTTTAATGTAAAATTTACAGTAAGCTGTAATATTTTCTTTCGAACTCTATGTAATATTAGGACACATCTGATACTTTGTTGAAAATTACGGTTTTCATTTCAAATAACCAAACATATGATGGTATTTTTTTGGTTTTTAAGTTTGTTCAAATTATGCAAATTCTTCTCTTTTTAACGCCAGATTGTATCTTATTTGAAACAATGCATCTATCACACAAATTTCTTGTGAATTTTTATTGAAATTATATCATTTTTAAATTTTCAAAATGTAATATCTCATAAGCACACAAAAATGATTGTCAAAAAAAGATAGGAAAAGATTTGTATTCTTTCAACAGGGTCTAACAAAATCTGAAGAATTAATTATTTTTCTTACAAAATTTATAAGATTAAAGAATAGTATAATAAATTCTGAGAAGACAGGTACTACTACTAGTGCACATTTTTAGTGAAATATACAAAAGTATTATATTAATAAAAAGCCCTTCCTTTGTAATTGAAGCAAGCCATCATAGCATCACAGTAGTATTAACACGTCATAAATAGACTTACTCATTTTTGCTATTTTGTTCACACAAAAGGGTATACCAAATCAAGGCCTTGTAAAATTCAAAAAGCTCTTCCAAAAACCCGAGGGTGGAAAAGTCACTATAAGGTTTTAAAAAAAAAAAAGAAAAAGGAAGGAAAAGTTGTTTTGAATATATTATCTCTTATTCTTAATATAAAAACTACTTGACTAATTTGAGTATATTAAAAAAACAGTTAAATTAATTATTAGTTATAATTGTCTTTTCTAAAAATTATTATTAATCAAGTGTATTAGATAAAACTATTGTTATTATAAGAACTGTTTTAAAAAAATATAAATAAATGTAAGCGATAAAGTGAATTTAGATTTTATATTTAAGACTAAAATAAAAATTATACAAGTTTTTATATTAAGGATCAGAGATAGTATATAAAACAAGTGAAAATATTACCTCTAGTCCTATTTATAAAATCTTATTTATAATCAGGCCAAAAAAAAAAGAGAACCCAGCATTTTTTCTCATTTTGTATCATTTCGTCCGATTCGTTCCACACTTTACGAAAAGTATAAATAAAAAAATCCACAATTAGAGATTAGGAAGACAGAAAAGGTACTGTTGACCCCCAAAAAAAAAGAAATAAATAAATGAATAGGAAAAAGCAAAGAAAGAAAGAAAAAGAGAATGGAAAAAGGTGGTGCCGTTGTAAAGCTAAAAGAAGGGCCGTTTGTGAGTTGGGGCATATGAGATTGAGTCCCACGTCAAACGGAATAAGTACAAAAGTAATCCAATTCCCCTTTTTTCTCTCACTTTCCTCTTCCCCACATGCTCTTCCCTCTTCCCAAAATTTACATTTAAGCCCTCAACTTTTAGATTTAAGCTTCTCTGACTAAAAGTATGCTTATCTTTAAGATTTGAAAGAATTAAAAACTTTCCAAAAACTTTTGGTTCCACTGCTTAATGCCTATTCAAAGTGTTATGAAAACTTTTTCTTTAAGGAGAAATTAATTTCCCAGTCCTTATATTTTGCTTGAGTTTTGAATCAAGTCCTTGTATTTTTTTTCTTTTTATCAAATCTTTTAAGTTTCAGCTGTTGTTAACATTAGTCCCTACTCTTAAAACCGTTTAAAAAGTGTTATAAAAAAAAAAACCGTTTAAAAAGATTTAACACTGTCAAGCAATCAAGCAAACAATGCTGACTTGGTCAACAGGCAGAAAAATAAATTTGACTAAGCATGAGGGGTGGAGAGATAAAACCATTGTGCAGGAACAACTGAAGTGAGAATTGGGTCATTGTTATCCATCGGAGGAGAGGCAAATCCATGCCTCTGATCGAAATCAAAGATACTAAAAGCCACTTCATGTCACTGATAGAACATTTGAGAAGGTTCAAAAACTTTCAGAAGTCAATGGTGGAGATTATGGAGAAAACTTGATGAAGAATCCCATTGTGTTTATTACACTTGTGGTAGGGGTCAGGGTTCGTTCGAGGTTCTTGAAGACTTTGGTGACAATCTGGCATGGGTGGTTCATAGAAAGACGGAGAAGCGAGAGCTCTTCTTGGATGGCCCTTTCCTCTTGAAGGTTCGGCATGGGAAAGAAGATGATGATGATAAACAGCGTGAAAGCATGGACAAATAGCTTCTCTGCTTCGTTATGTTTTTTTTTTTTTAAATACTACCTCCTGTCCTAATTATAAGACCCAGTTGATTTATTTGACGAGATTAAAGAAGTAAGTTAAGTTAGTTATTTGTAATAAATAAGTGTTGTCATTCCTAAAATATCCTTGCTAATTAAGTGTATTGGCAATAACTATTATTATTAGAAGGACAATCTTAGAAAAAAAATGTATAAATATAAGAGACAAAATAGATTGGGATCTTATAATTAGGACCAAATAAAAAATCAAACGGGGTCTTATATTAATGACTAGAGGTAGTATTAATAAAACTGAAGAGCGAGAAAGGAGTATTTGATTTGGATTAATGTTCATTGCAGGTGAATTCTTAGTATTGCTAGTTAGGTGCTGGAAGATCCTTCTGTGGAAGAAATTGAAACCATGGGAGCTGCTAATGGTACAATTAAGAGTGATGTAGGTGTGGCCCTGATAGGTGTCATGAGAGTCGAGCTGATCCTAAGAACTAAGAAGAGTTTTGCAGATGAGGATAACCTTGAAAGACGTGATGTCAATACACAATGTGCAAAAGATGTCAATGACAAAGGAGAAGCTTTTGATTAAATTATTACTTGTCCGATTCTAAATATAAAACCTTTATACTAGTACTTCTCTGATTCTTAATGTAAGACCCATTTAATTAATTTGATCAGATTAAGGAAGTTAGGTAAGTTAGTTAATTATAAGAAAAGTGACATATTTTTCCTAAAACACTATAATTATCTTTTTTAATACCTTCTCTCCCTCTTCTATTTGATTATGGTTGAGGGAGTATCTATAGGGTTAATTTAGAGAAAATTGATAAATATGATAAATGGGTCTTATATTTAGGACCAAAACCAACTCAAGAATTGAGTCCTATATTAAAAACTGGAGGAGTATGTATTTAGGATTAGAGGAGTATTTTTATGCCTTTGTTTTTGCAGCTGAATGCTTAGTCAAATTTGTATGGGTACTCGTCTGCCATGCCAAACAGTGTGCTTAACAGTTTTTTTAACAGTGTTAACCATTTTAAACGATTTTAGACAGTAGGGACTGAGAGAGCTGACTGTGTAAACTTACAGGAGTTGATAAAAATAAATAAAAATACAGGGACCTGATTCAAAGTTCAAATAAACTATAAGGACTGCGAAATTACTTTTTCCTTTCCTTTATAAGTAGAAAACTGACACCAATTAACTACCTATTATCGGTGGTAAGATTATAATCATTTAACAAAATTACTTTTAAATTAATTTAGATTTGAGACTAATCTCCTACTATTTCCAGTTCTTAATATAAGATCCCGTTTGACTTTTATTTTGATTATAAATATAAGATCCCAATCCACTTTGTCTTTCATATTTATATATATTTTTTCTAAAGTAGCCCTTTTAACAATGATAGTTTTAGTCAATAAACTTAATTAGCAATGATATTTTAGGAAATGCAACACTTATTTAAGACAAATAACTAACTCAACTTACTTCCTTAATCTCTTCAAATTAGTCAATTGGCTTTTATAATTAAGATCGGAGGTAGTATTATATTGAACATATAAAGTTACAGTCCTTGGCTCCTTACGACCATTGTACTCTTTACATTTTAAATTTGTATTTTTTTATAAGAGTAAAACCACTTATTACCTTAAGTATTAAACTGTTGATTAAAAAAAATATTGAGAAATTTTTTATTTACTTAATTCGGTCTGATTTCTAATGTGATTTTTGAGCATTAAATAATATTTGAAAAAATTATTATGAATTTTTAACATTAAGACGTGATTTCGATTTTTTTGAGATTTTTCTTGTAAAAATCACTTCGTTAGGGACTTAGGGTTGTTGAATGTCATTTTACCTAATCTTTTCTCTGTTCCCATCATTCCCAGATTCTCTTCCCCGATGTCCCTCATCCTGTCCCAATTCAATTTCATGACAATTAATATATATATATATATATATATAATATTTCTATATTCTCGCTTTCCAAACATACATATTGTAATATAGTATTCGTATTATTTTTAAGCTTTAGGTCTCACGTGAGTACGTACCCTGAGCCTGATTATCCCCATAACTTAAAAAATTAAA
The DNA here is from genome assembly GCF_004799145.2 of Neltuma alba. NCBI lineage: Eukaryota > Viridiplantae > Streptophyta > Magnoliopsida > Fabales > Fabaceae > Neltuma > Neltuma alba. Next base: position 219,240 of record NW_021636683.1, read on the forward strand.
ATTAATTATATTTCCCTGCCTTTCTAGTGAGATTCTTCTTGCATGTGAACTTTTCCTATCTATGCAGTTATGTCCCCCGTCTAGACGCTCTTTATTTTACTTGTCTTTACTTTTGTTAATTATGTAATCAATTCAAATATCAATTACAAAATTTCTCTGAATTTTAATTATCACACTAAACATAAATCTCGTTTTAGTATAATTTAATATTTCAATGAGCTACATTATGTAGGTACCTTGAATGTGCCAAAAGATTGTAAGGTAATCATGGACTAAAAGAATTCAATGTAGATGCTGGTCAAAAAACAAAAAACAAGAAGAATTCAATGTATATATGAATGAAAATCTGGAAAGATACCATTTTGATCTTCTACATTTATTAAAGTAATTTAATTTATTCAACTTTTAATATAATTGTCATTCTTTTTTATCATTTAAGAAATTTCAATTAAATTATTAGATTTTGTATTTTTTTTTCATTTAATGCTGGCTTATTTCGTGAATATTATGTCATCTTTTGTTGGTTAATAATTCATCAATCATATTTTGCATCGATTTTTTTTTGGGGTAACAAATCATTTTATTTAGTCTTAACAGATAATATTCTTCTTATTTTAAATATAAAACCCGTTTTGTAGGATAAGTGTAGAAGGAGTACAAATTTTGTCGGTTGAACCCCAAATGGAATGTGTGTTTTACGTGATTATAATTGATTGATACTATAATCACATTTTCGAAATGAAAGATAAATTAAAAATAATTTAAATTACAGAAATTATTAGGATAAGTTGACCAAAAACAGAACTGAGAAAAGAGTTTTAATTAGAAAAATTGTATAAAAACAAACTAAACAAAACCAAGTCACTTCGGTTATACCTGAAGCGTTAGTCTGATAATCTTAATTGGTGAACCATTTTTTAAGCCTAGATTTTATGTCAGAATCTGTTGAATAAATAGTACTACCTCCGCTTCTAATTATAAGAACTAATTAATTAATTTGAGGAGATTAAGAAAATAAGTTGAGTTAGTTATTTGTTTTAAATAGTTATTGTTTTTTTTAAAATATCCTTACTAATTAAGTGTATTGACTAGAACTACCATTATTCGAAGGACTACTTTGAAAAAATATATATAAATATGAGAGACAAAATGGATTGAGATATTATATTTAAAACTAAAATAAAAATAAAATAAAATCTTATATTAAGGATAAAAATAGTACAATACTTAGAAAATTAGAAATCTTTAATTATGTTTTCACTTTTTTCGTATTCACTGTTTTAGCCTCCAACTATCAATGACTTGATGTCCGTTAAGTCTCAATCGTGCGAACGGCGCACCAGATCACACCCTCACCAGATCACAACCTTTCTCACGCGTGCCATCCTCACTCCCACCATCCCACTATTTATATGCCTTCTCCACTATGCAAGATGAGATAATAGTCTTAGCTTCGCCGATTCTTCACAGTTTTAGTCATTGTTATCTTTTTCTCTCCTTTAATGGCTTCTTCTTCTCTGATCTTCGCAATCTCTGCGATTTTCTTTGCTTTGCGTTTCTCATCGGCTCATTCTCTTACCTGTACGTCGCATAAGCTTCCTGGTAAGGACTTCCCCAACTGTAAGGATCTCCCGACTCTGGGCGCTACTCTTCGTTACTCTTACAATGCCACCAATAACTCGCTCTCCATCGCCTACATGGCTACTCCGGCGAAGCCCGGCGGCTGGGTCTCCTGGGCTATAAATCCGACCGGCCAAGGTATGCAAGGCGCCCAGGCTATCATCGCCTTCAAATCGAACGGCACTGTCGTCGCCAAGACCTACAACATCAGCTCCTATAAATCCATCGTCGAATCGAAGCTTTCCTTCGACGTTTGGGACCTGAGCGCCGTCGAATCTGACGGCGTCATCACGATCCTCGCGACGGTGAAGGTGCCGGGGAAGCCGGACCAGCTGAACCAGGTGTGGCAGGTCGGGCCGTCGGTGACCGGCGGCAGGCCGGACAAGCACGACTTCACTCCGGCGAATCTCGCCTCAAAATCCACTTTATCGGTGTCCACGTCAACATCGGCACGCGAAAACACCACCACCGGCGGCGACAAAAACGGCGGCGTCTCAGTAACAAATAACAGATTCGGCGTAGGATTTTTTGCTGGTTTGTTAATGCTGGTAGCGAGTTGTGTTAATTTCTGATTTTCCTTTGTTCTTCACCACTACGAATAATATTCCATCAGTGTGACTCCTAATAGTTTACTGATATTTTCTGCGGATTCTTGTAGGTGAGAATAGGCGATTTATGTTGATCAGGATTTCAGTTTCATATATAGAATTTTTTATTTTCCGTCTTCAATCTACAGGAGATAATCCAGATCTGAGAATCGGTATGATGAAGAAGGATACATAGTTGTCAATCTTTATACATATAATTAGAAATGATCAATTTAAAGGCAAAAAAAAAAAAAGTTGGTTGAAGGAATTAGGAGTATTGAGTAGGAACTGTGGGTGGGGTTATTGTCAAGCATTATTGCTGCTTCTACTTGGGCGTCGACATTAATGTTCGGAGGCTGACAAGGCTTTGATATTTTGTTCGGATCGCGGTTCTCGAGATGTGAATGGGAATGGGCTGTGGGGAATGGGCGAATTTGCTGCCCTTTTGGTGTGGGACCGTTGGCATGCCATCCATGTTTTAAGATTCGTGATTTTTATGGCTGCATCTTTTTTTTTGCCAGAAATAAAAAATAATAATATTGGTACGTGAAATAAATATGAAATTGTCATGTAACTTAAAAAAATAAAAGTTAATATCATTTTTAGTTTTTTAAATTTGTCTTCATTTTGGTTTTAATCTTCTCAATTTTTTTCATTTAAAATTTTAGTTCTTATAATTCAATAAAAGTTTAGATCATTTTGTCGTTTGATGGATCAAAATTTATAATTTAAAAACGAAGAAAAGTTTAAAGAATAAAAATTATATTAGTCTTTTAAAATAAACATAAATATTTCACTTTGATTAGATAAAATGGGACAATTTTTTTTTGGATTTGACGTCCGGTTAGACTTTCAGAATATTACTTTTTGGGGGCAAAAAAAAAAAAAAGAAACGTCGTCGTCGTCATCATCATCTAGCTTTAGGAAAAACAAATGCCGTCTTATAGAGAAGAATAGGAAATTTGTTCTTCGGGTGGCTTATAGAAAGCAATGATTACTTCTTTCCTTTTTAACGGGTTAAATTTTGCCATTGCATGTACTCTGTGTAAGCTTTCTATATTTTAATAAAATATTATTTGTGGTGGAAATTTGAATTTTGTCCTTATTGCAATTGGATTTATGCAGCAGTTTTGGCTTCTGCTTTTTTTCACTATAACACGGGTTTCCTTTTAATTCTTTACGTTGTTTTTTTGCTAGCATGTGAGTATAATTCATGTGATATTTCTTTTCATTTATTCGATTTAAATAAATAATAATGCAATCGCATTAATTTTTGGAAGGAGAGGATCATCCTCTATTTAGAGAGGAAACAAAATCTGGGCCGTTTACTATATTAATGATTCTTTACAAATGAACTTTAAGTCGCAATGAATTTAATATTCTCAAATCTGATTTTGAATCTTTTTGTCCCCCATGCATGTGACCCTTCTTTTCCTAAAAGGAAGTCATTTTTTTTTTTGAGCTGACTAAAAAGAAGGCATTTGAATACAATAAAATGCGTAAGATCAATTCTCTTATATTTTCCTCTCCAGTAGTTAGAAATAGCAATAGTAATGTGACCATGCATATCCCTTTAAATAAAAAGGTATTTTTTTAGTGCTTTTGATATTCATTATTAAATTAGGAAAACATAATGAAAATACCCAAAAAAAATTATAGACACGTTTCTGTGAAGTTACACATAATTTTTAGAAGAGGTTTGCACATATTTTTAAAAGGGAAAACCATATTGAAGGTACCTATACTTTTTTTTAATTTTTAATTTGGTACCTATGTGTTTTTTTTCCCTTTAATTAAACATTTAATTTTATCTTTTTAGCAACATTAGCTCTTATAACTTTGTTTTATTGATATTTTTAGTTTTTACATAAGGATTAATGATGTTAATAGAGGAAAAATAAAGATTTAGTTAAGAACAAAAAACACATAGGTACCAAATTGAAAATTAAAAAAAAGTATAGGTACCTCCAATATGGTTTTCCCTTTTTAAAATTGAGAAAATATATGTAATTTTTTTAAAAAATATAATTTTGACAAGATTCCAAAAAAGATTTAGCAAAAAATTTATGTGATTTATAAAATCAGAAGTACAGTGGTTGGCACCTTATCTTTAACATGATAATATCATTAAAATGTAATAACTTTGATACTTAATATAAGAGCTGATCAAAGCAAACTTTGAAGGATTAAAAGTTTTATTCTTGTTTTTATTAACTCATTTTTAATTCATGTTGGGTGGTACCAGTTGTCTTTTTTCAACAATGACTTTAGTTAAAGTGAACTTCTGACAAGTGCTAACTACGAACTAAAGGGTTCATATTAGACGTACTCTTAAACAATGCAGAAGCACTGAAAAGAATAACAGGGCAAGAGTTACTTCATCTTTAAGTTATTTAAATTTCAGTCCTAAAAAAATTTGAGTTATTTAAATGTACAATTTTTAATAATTTATTTTACTTCGAATATTTTTATTTATGAAAATACAAAATATAGAATAAAATAATTTTTATTTTGAAATATAAAAATTATAATCATATCAAATAAAAAAGACTAAAGTCGAACTTAAATAAAATTTACTTTGAAGTTTTAACATTTTAATTTTTATTATATTCATATTGATGATAGCATCAAAGAATATGCTAATCTGAGAACCCAGCCTTTTCCGAAACCGAAAAGATATACCATTATTTACCCTTGTTCTCAGCCAAAAGGCTGAAAATTAAAAGATATTGAATTGTTAAATATTTTGTCCAGAGGACCAGAGGAGTATTATGTTCCATTATCTAATCTATATATAAAATAATTTTTTTTAATAAAATCAGCTATTTATAATTTATCAAAAAATGTAATTCATTCCTTAAATTGAGACCTAACCTGATTCTACAACATATATGTATTGAAGAATCATCGAAGAACACAGAATCATCATTACAGTTTAATTAAAAATTTCATTTACAAAGATATACAAAACTATATATAAATTTAATACTTTTAGGAAATTGGCTACAAGAAGCCAAAATATTTTCCCCTATCCTCCTCAATGATATTGAGACAAAAATTTTCATTTTGTTGTTGAGACAAAAATAATCTAACAAGTCTCTCAATTACCCTCAATTTAATCTGATAATATACTAGAAGGTCGAAGCTTATAATATCGCATACCAAAAAATTATTTTTTAAAAATATTAATGGGCAGGGTTCTTCTAATTTTTATTGAATTAAAAATAATAAAAATTTGATTTTAAAATTTATATTTTTAATAAAAAAATCCAGCAACACTGTTATATGTAAAGATATCATACCTAAGTTTTTCTTCTTTTAGAAACAATCAAATCACATAGGGAACTATGGAGTGCGTTGTAATTAACTACTAATTAAAAGTAAAACAAAAAAACAGACAAAATTAAACGACACTTTACCAACAATAGAAAAGTAAACCGAAAATTGCCTAAATCTGGAGAAAAGTTTCAGTCCGATTTCCTTTCCAAGCAGAAAAGTTTTACGTTCTTCCAACGCATTTGTTGCTCTCTAACAGTACTTACTAATTTGCCCAGATTTATTGGCGTGCCTTTCGCTTTTTGTTTGATCTCGGCCTTAAATAAATATATCAGAGAAAAAAACACACACATGAACACGTACGTACCCACGTTGTCTTGTCTCTAATCTCCCTCTGGACGACGACGACGACTATGTCTCTGCTGCCACGTTCAATTATTCCTCTCTTTTTGGGTCTTTCACTTTTGGTGTCGCTGCCTTCTCCGGCGACTTCACTCACATGCACTTCCCAGAAGTTCACCGATAATAAAGTTTATTCCAATTGCTCTGACCTTCCTGTGTTAAACTCCTATCTCCATTGGACCCATGATTCCTCCAACTCTTCTCTTTCCGTCGCCTTTGTCGCCGCTCCGGCGACACCCGGCGGATGGGTGTCGTGGGCGGTAAACCCAACGGGGACTGGCCCGTTGGGTTCTGAACAGAGCACAATAATATGTTACTACTTTCAGTTTTTAATATAAGACTTTGTTTAACTTTTATTTTGGTACTAAATATAAGACCTCAAGTGTCTTATATTTATTCATTTTTTTCTAAAATAATTCTTATAATAATAGTAGTTCTAACCAATACACTTGATTTTTAAGATACTTTAGGAAAGATAACACTTATTTATTACAAATAACTAATTTAACTAATTTTTTTAATCTACTCAAATTAGTCGACTAATTCTTATATTAAGAATCAAATATAGTGTTATCCATATGACCAGCTCCATTTAGTAATGTAAAGCACAGCCATTACTGTTATGCATGCATGCATTGCATGAAATGAAAATAAACCATATTATTTATTCATTTGTTTCTAAATATAATATTCATTTTATAGTGTAATTTAGGATCAGAGGAAGTATAATTTATGGAGAGTACAGCTTATTGGAGTTTGCATTGTTGTTAGTGCATGATGTGGTTAATTCAAGAGAAATATTCTAATCTCTCTGTATATATTTAACGTCTGTGTGTATTTTGGAAAATGGCAGGTATTTGCATTGTTGTTGAGACCGAATAAGGATCACAAGTACAAATTTTGGTGGAATATGTATCATCACAGTGTTGGATATATCACCATCATCCTTGGGATCATTAACATATTTGGAGGATTCAGCATCTTGAGCCCTAACAGGAGATGGAAGCTTGCTTATGTGGCAGCCATTGCAGCCTTGGCTGTTATTGCCTTGTTGCTGGAAGTCATCACTTGGATCGTTTTCTTTATCAGAAAACGCAGAAACAAAAATTAACTAAATATAGTCTCATATATGCATCATGATCACCTCACAACATCCTCTTAAGAAAAAACACTTACGCTTAAAATTCATGATCTGGGTAATTAATTATTACATCGATATTTTCTGCAATTCTTGGCTTCTCATCAGCAAGGATTTCTGTTGAGTGTATTGAAATATACTTGAAACGACTTTCAATTTGTTAGCTAGGATTTCTTGTATGTGTATATTTGAAGTACTTAATGGGAAGAGTAAGTGTTGTCTGCTTTTAATTATTGTAATTTATAGATAGGTAATATTTTATTTCTATGATCTGATTCTGAACAGGCATGGGCATGCTTCATGCATGCTACTTCCAGTCCTTAGTATGAAAGCTAGTTTGAAATTTGATTTGGTTTTAAAATTTAATCCTAATATATTTTATCTCCAATATTTATACCCCTAAGTAATTCTTATAGTGATTGCACATGTTAACAAGTCTCTATCAAAATGTAGTTTCCATGCGCATGATTAACAGGAATATTTTAAGAAAGACAACAATGTCTATTTATTACAAATAACTAACTTAAATAGCTTTCTTAATATGTGCAGATTAGTTATAAAGTTTTCATATTAAGAACTGCAAGGGGTAGCATTTTACTATTTTTATGTTAAATAGATAGGGTTTTAAATTAAATAAACAAGATGGATATTGGTGACTTGTTAATTTAACTTAATGGCGTGGTAATATGGGGTCCAACTCAAACTGAACTAATATAAATTAGGGAATTCATCCAGCACGTTCAAAACGTTCGTTGTGATATTCACTAATGATACTCTCTGACCGACAGGAGCAGGCAATAATTTAAGATGCTTTGGTGAGATATAAAAGCCTCTTTTAAGAAGGGGCCAAGTGATGTAACTAGGGTGCTGGTTAAAAATGTACCTAGGGTCCGTTAGGACTCAGGAGGAGGGTGAAAATTAAAACCTACAGTTTGTAGTCATTCACCTTTTGACCAGGACCCTTAATCTACCTCATTGCTTTTTAGTTACTTAATTTAAGTAAACTAAGAAGATTTATCAAGTTATTATTTGTACTAATTGGGTATTATCTTTTTTAAAATATTCTTGCTAATCATGTGTACTAATTAGAACTACTATTTGATGAAACTTCTAACATATGTAGCTATAGCAAAGACTGCTTTTGAAAAAAAAGATAAATATAAGAGATAAAATAAATTGAGATCTTATATTTATGATAAAATTAAATATCAAATTAGCTCTTATATTAAGAACAAAAAATAATATATAATATTTAGTATTATTGGATCAAATTCCACCATTATTAGCTTGAATGAAAGTCGCTTCCTAATGTAAGTTTTTTTTAATTCAAATTTTTTTGACTCCACATAATTACTGTCGAATTGTTCTTTTGTTCTAAATATAGTAGCCGAGTTTTGGTCCTAATCAAATGTAATATCTTAATTCATTATTTTTTCTTGCATTTATTATTTCTTTAAAATTAATTTATGCAACACATAAACTGATATACCCAATGTCACACGGAATTATTTTAGAAATATTAATAAATAATTTATTTAACGTGTATAAAAAAAATAGTTTATTTAACACCCTTAATCTACCAAAATAGATCAATAGCCTGACTACATTATTGATCGAAGAAATACTCATTTGCTAAGTTAGTAACCCTCCTTAAAGTATGTTTTTTCCCCTAAAAAAATCCTTAAAGAGATTGTTGGAATAAGTTTTGGGATTTAATTTGTTAATTTTCCAGAAGGAATGCATGGATGAAGGCGAATGCTTCTCCCTCATGCCAATCACCATTTTCATTTTGTTGCCATAGTCTTATAGCATTTTACATTTCTTATACTCTCTTTACCCAAAGTAATTTTAATTTGAATAAAAATGTCATATTTTATTTGTTTGGATGACATGACATGAACTTTATGTAATTATCTCTATATGTGCAAATACTTTCTCTACAATAATGTTGAAACATATAATAAGAGAGGGGATCACAAAAAAATGACAAAAATAAAAATATAAAAATTAATTTCATTTTCTACATATTTATTACTCTATCTTTTTTTAATCAATTTCTTATTACATCATTTTATATAATATTTTTTTCAAATTATTATATCAATGATTCGAAAATAGAGTATCATTATTTTGTAAGCCGTTTCTGTTTAATTTATTTCCCGACATACATGAAATCTTTTAAAGCAAAATTGGGAAAAAAATTCCTATTGAAAATTTTATTGGTGGAAAGAATCTGACAAATTTTTATGCATTAAAGGTGCTTGGTAATCTACAAAATTTGTATATACAAAATATTAATATTTTGATTTAAGTCCCTTTCATCAATAACATTTTTGAATAGGAGATTAATTTTTTTTCCTCTTTTTGAAATGTTATATGGTATCTTTAATCTAAAGTAAAATATATCAACATCCCCTCTCTTTAACCTAATTACAAATACCTTCTTTTTATTTTGGAAACTTTTATAGAGTTTCCTTAAAATCAAAATATATATTGTGCAAAGCTTTTTCCAGTTTTGAGATTCAACTGTCATCTACCCATCCGTTAGTTAACCATTAAATTATAGGATTGACCCATTATTTTGACCAAATTATCCTTTCTTAATACAAATATTACTTAATAATTATCATTTAATGACATATTATCCATCTTTATTTGAAATTAAAAATAATTTTAATAAATATTTTAATACTCTTTGTTATACTATTGAATTGTTTACCATATTATAAATTTTATTAATTTTATAAATACAAATTTTTATTTTACAATTGTTTATTTATTTAAACTTACTTGTGATGTAATTTTTTAAATATATATTAGTAAAAAATGTTTTGTAATTGCATATATGTTTTTTTCAATAAAATTATGAAGTTATTTCTTAATTTATTAAATTTGGTAAAATATCAAATAGATTATTAATAAATATTAATATTAAAAGATAAACTACATATTTAATATAATGAGGGGTAAAGTAAGAAACAATGTTTATTCTAATATTTTTTAATTAAAAAATGTATATAAAGAATCTTTTCAGAATATTCTTTAACGGTATTAATGATTTGGACTAAAATAGATGTTATCAAAATAGAGATAAGGTCCGTGTAATTAAGGTAAAATAGAAGGGCGGTCAGAGTACTTTACTTTTTAATCTATCATGGGTGTGACATCAAAGTGATGTAATCGTGATCACAAAAATGGTCCTAATTTTTCCCCCCCAAAAAGCGTCACATTAGATTAAAGGAATCTGCATTATGTTGTATGTCTTATCTTCAAACTAACGTGTCCCCTTCTTTGGTGTCCCTTTCTTTACGTAGACAGAGACTAATTTATAAAAATTATTGTTAAAACTCATATTAATATTATCACAAATTTTTACTTATAATTTTTTTATTTCGAAGGTTGTTTTTTTTTACTATTTTTCTTAAACTAATACGTCCTTCTTCTTTTGTTTCTTTCCCGTGTATCCCAAAAAAAAAAAGTGTCCCTCTCTTTCTGTTTCGGGAAAACCTCCAAAGGATTTATGAAATGATGTGGCCCTTACAAATAGGACCGCCCCCCCCCCCCAAGTAATACTGCTTGATTTACATACGTTGACACGTTTGAGGCTTTTTCTCCTCTTTTAAAAGAACCATGCCATACATGTATGAAACAAAATACTATTTCTATTTGGTGATATAAAACTTCCTTAACTAATTTAAAATTTTTTTTTTAAAATTATTAAATTAGTTAATTAACATGTATGATATGATTTTAAAAATATTTACATATATCATTAGATTATATATTAATTCATAAGTGAGGCAAATTAGTCAACTGAGTTAAACAGAGGAGGTAGTGCTGGTTATTTGATTTTTTTAAAATGATTTTATCGTTAGATTAAGAAAGTTCCTTTTTGATTGAACGACGAATTAGAGACTTTAAAGTTCAATCGGATCAAATCGTCCTTGCTAAACACAGCCAACACAATAAAAGAGAAAATCAAAGACGTGTGAGCTGTCAGACGGGGGGATAAAGTAAGGAAACACATGCTGCTGAAAGAATTTTAAATGGTAAGGTTTTAATAATGATAGAAGAAATAGAAAGAACTGAAATACATGTGTGATAAAAGGAACAATATAATATAATAATGATTTGAAATCAAAAGAAGCTTGGCTTTGCTTCTAGTTTTTTTTTAGACACATGTATTTTTATATTAGAAGCAATCTTGATTGAGGTACTATGTGGTACTAAATGTCGTAATCTTTCCTAATAAGAATTTGAATTTTTTTTAGGCTAACACATAGGTATTCTCTTATTGGAGGTAATGCTATCGGAGACACTGTCAAATATTAAATATGGACACATCTCTTAATGAGGATTTGAATATTAATTCATTATAGGAATTAGCTTATTCCGTTTTGCCCAATTCCATTGGTAAGAATTTGAATTTTGATTTACTATTGAGAAATTAGTTTTTTACTAGACCGAAACTCCCTTGGGCTTTGCTTCTAGTTGCTGATAAATAAGCGAACACAGGAACTTCTGAGCGGTAAAAATATGGAGATATTGGGCCTTTGAGCGCAAATGGATACTCTTGGTGATGAAACTAGAGAAGGAACAAGATATGATTTCCGGGTGCACAATTGACAAAAGGTGGGCTGAGAATCATCACCATGAATTCCAAAAATAGAAATGTAATTATCCAAAAAAAAAAATCTCAATAAAAACTGGATAGCACAAACACCACGGACTTTCTCTTTGTTCAGCTCCATCTCTATGACACACATCTCTCTCTCAGCAGCACGGCGTTGGTTTCTCTGAACCTTACTGCATGGGCCACCACAAGGGAGAAATTATTGCAAGGTTTACACGAAACTTTTTTAAAGTTGATTTTATCATTAGATTAAGAAAGTTCTTTTTGATTGAACGACGCGTTAAAGACTTTAAAGTTCAATCTGATCAAATCTTCCTTGTTAAGCACAACCAACAGAATAAAAGAGAAAATCATAGACGTGTGAACTGTTAGACTAAGGGAGCAAGTAAGGAAACAAATGTTACTGAAAGAATTTCAAATGCGTAACTGAAATGCATATGTGATGTCAAAAACGAGCGATATAATATAGTAGTCATTTGAAAATTTCCCGACGATTTAGCCCAAAAATTTTTGTAAATAAGCCATGAATATTTCACCAAAACCAGAATCAAAGATCTTTTATGCGCCAAGGCCGACCTGCAATTGACAAAAGGTGGGCTTTCATGGCCACTGATTATGAATTCCGAAAACAGAAATGTAATTATTAATAAAATCTCAATAAAAACTGGATAGCATAAATACCATGGACTTTCTCTATGCTTAGCTCCATCTCTGTGATTCACATCTCACCCTCTCTCTCACAGAGCAAGACGACGTTGGTTTCTCTGAACCTTACCGCGTGGGCCACCACAGGGGAGAAATTATTGGAAAGTTTCCGCAAAACTTTTTTACAGTTGATGGATGCTACGCGTATAGGCAATTTCCAGGAAACTTCCTCTTCCTAAGTGGGAGACAATGAATCAGTGCAGTGGGGACACCAAAATAATTACCATGGTCATTTCTCCGTCAATAAAGTTAAATATCATATGGCAGAATTAGTTGAGTGCTTTTAAGTCTTCTCTTCTCCTGCACTTTCTCCTCAACTTGTTTCTAATCATCGAACACCAGAGAGAGTCTCCCTTTGATTTGTGTATCGGAGGAAGGATGGCGGAAGAAGTACCATATGAAGTGGCTACAAGTCTCATCAACACGTTGGCTTCAGCAGCCTTCAGAGAGATTGCTTCCATTTATGGGGTGGAGAGAGAGATTGATTGGCTGAAGGAAACTGTTGGAGACATCAAAGCAGTTCTCGCTGATGCTGACCACAAGCAGCAAACTGAACAACTCATCCAGCGCTGGATAACCAAAGTCAAACAAGTTCTTTACGATGCAGATGACTTACTTGATGAGATCCACACTAAACATTTGCTGCGCCAGAGGGATGGAAAGGGAAAGGTAAGTGACTTCTTCTCATCCTCCAATCCAATCCTTTTTCGCTCCAAAATTGCTCGCAAGATCAGAAGCATTAAAGAGCAATTTAATGCTGTTAATAAAAGAATGTCGGAGCTGAATTTAGATCGAAGAGCTGTTGAAACGAAGCCTAAAAAGAGTAACCGGAGGGAAACTAGTTCTAAGCTTGAAGAGAATATCATTGGCAGGGAGGAAAGTGAGAAAGAGGTTATTAATCTGTTGCTAAATACTGATAACAATGAAAATGTTTCTTTGGTTGCTGTTGTGGGGATAGGTGGTTTAGGTAAAACTGCTCTTGCCCAACTGGTCTACAATAACGCTAAAGCCAACAAACTCTTCGATAAGCAAATGTGGGTATGTGTTTCTGACGAGTTTGATGTGAAAGCACTCGTTAAAAAAATATTGGAATCCTCAATTAACGATGGTGTGAGTGACCAACAATTGGAACTGCTCCAAAATAAACTTGAGCAGAATTTGAATGGCCAGAAATATTTGCTGGTCCTTGACGATGTGTGGACTGAGGATAGAGAAAAGTGGCTACATTTGAAAAAATATCTGATGTGCGGTGCCAAAGGTAGTAAGATTTTAGTGACTACTCGTAATCAAACGGTGGCCAATATAATGGGTGTTAAGAGGCCATATCTTTTGGAAGGATTGGACAATGACCAATCTTGGAAACTGTTGAAAAGATTGACATTTGATGATAATGAAATAACGACCCCAAATCTGGAGTCTGTGGGCCAAAAAATTGCAGAAAAATGTAAGGGCGTTCCGCTGGCAATAAGAGCTATGGGAAGTTTGTTGCGCTCAAAATCACGGGAAAGTGACTGGGAAGATCTCTTAAAAGGTGACTTTTGGAAGCTACGTGACGCTAATGATTCAATTATGCCAATTTTAAAGTTGAGTTATGACAGTCTGGCAATTGAATTAAAACAGTGTTTTGCTTATTGTTCTTTATATCCAAAAGATTCGAGATATAATAAGAATGAATTGATTGATATGTGGATGGCACAAGGCTTCCTTGAAAACAAAGACGAGGAACAATGTCTAGAAGACGTCGGTGAAGAGTACATTCGTATTTTGTTGATGAAGTCATTTTTGCAAGATGTTGAGACGGATGGATTAGGAGAAATGGAATATTTTAAAATGCATGATTTGATGCATGACCTATCCCAATCAGTTGCTAGTAGCTTTGACATATACATTGAGGGAGGAAAAGACGTTCCAAGGTATCCTAGACATGCTCTTTTTAAAACCTATGACACCAATAGTTCACTAAATGTGCCGGATCTAGGTAGATTGAGAAACTTTCGTGAAATGAAGGAAAATTCTGAAAGGGATCCATCCAATCTATTTGTGTTAACATGCTTACGGAGTCTAGATTTGCCACACTCTGGGAAGTATTTGCCTAGATCAATAGGTAAAATGATCCATTTGAGGCATCTTAATCTCTCTTTTTGTCGTCAATTGACTTGTTTGCCCAAGAGTATAAGTAACTTGGTCAATTTGCAAACATTGAGATTGACCGGCTGTGAGAATTTGAAATTTCCTGGAGATATTATCACAAAGTTTGTAAAGTTGCGCTGGCTTGATATAACATATTGCAAGGCCCTTGATGATGGAATGCCTATGGGGTTGGGCAAAATGATTTGTATGCAAAGGTTGTCACATTTCATAGTGGGTAATGATGATAAGGAGATAAAGAAAGCCAAATTGAACGAATTGAAAGATCTTAACCTCAGAGGTAGATTAGCCATTGAGAAACTTGATTCAGTAAGGGATGTAGAGGAGGAGTCGAAGAATGTTAATTTGAGAACAAAGAAAAACCTCATTTCCTTGACCTTGAATTGGGGAGATGATCCAAAGATGGAAAAAAGTGATGCCATGCGATTACTGGAAAATCTTCGCCCTCATCAAAATTTGAAGACACTAGAAATAGACTGGTACCCGGGGGTATGCCTATCCGATTGGCTTGTGTCATGTACAAATCTTGTTCAATTAAAGCTTGTTGAAATCAACAATTGTCAATACTTACCAGTTTTAGAAGGCTTTGTTTCTCTCAAGACTCTTCACATAACGGGGATGCATAACTTGGAGTGCATATACTATGAAGGATGTTCATCATCAGCCAACTTCTTCTCATCTTTGGAGGAATTAACAATTTACTCGTGTGAAAGTTTAAAGGGGTGGCAAAGGGAGGCAAATGTCCAAAATACAAGAGATAATGAGTGGCATGGTTCACTGCCTCCATTTTCACGTCTTTCAGCGTTGAGAATTCGTAATTGCCCAGACTTAAGATGCATGCCTACTTTTCCAAATCTCGTGACGCGTTTGGAATTAGTCAACTCCAGCATGACGCCATTGGTAGACACATTAAGTATGAGCACAATTGGGCTGTCAACATCACATGATATGACTCCATCTCTTTCCATGCTCAAGTCTCTTGACATTGGAGGGATGGAAACGGAAGCATTACCAGAGGAATGGATGCAAAATCTCTCCTCTCTTAAAGATCTCTCCATTGGGGGATTTTCCAGTCTAGAGAAACCATTTCTTCATATGCGGAATCTATCTGCTACACTCAAGAGATTGACTATTGACCGACTTGGTGATGAGGATTGTAACATACAGTGTCAAGACCTTTGTTGCCTACGTTCTCTCCAAACAATCAGTTTTTCTTATTGTGATCACCTCATAGCTTTACCCGAGTGGATTTGTGATCTCCAGTCACTGCGCTATATGCACATTTCGAATTGTAAAAGCTTGGAGTTATTACCAGCAGAAATGTCTCGCCTCACTACTTTACAAACACTAGAACTCTCTGGAGTTCCACTTCTAGAGGACAAATGCAAGGGAGAAACAGGAGCAGAGTGGCCAAAAATTGCTCACATCCCAAATATAACGATCATTAATTGGTTTCTAGTGGTATGCTCATTATATCTATAACTACTTTATTAAAAAAAAAAAATACTCCCCCATTTTTTTTCACCTTCATATAAGAATTCCTTACTAAAATGCTTCCAAGTTGATAAACTCCACTCCCCTTGCTAATTAACGTTCCATTGCAGCCAACCTATATTTCCAAGAGAAGAAGGCCTCGCAGAGCATGCTCTGCTCACTGAAGCTTTAAGACGAGGTACTCTACTGCTACTTAAATTGATTATTACTATAGTATTCGCCAACTAAATAACTTGTGCGCCCTTTAAATTTCAAACTAGTTTTGTCCAGCTACATGGATTATAAAACTTTGAAAACATTCAAAGATGATTGGTTTTATTTGCTCTGTTTTTACGAAAATTCCAGGTCAAAATGGCTATGTTCAGGTTGATCCTGTGAGTTATGTTTACTGCAATTTAAGTAAGCTGCTTTGGTATTGAGTTGAAATATGAAAAAGACAATATGCATATACTTACGATGAAATCCTATTTTGAAGAATAGTATCGAGCAAAACAAAATCGGTTTACAAATTATATCACCATGTCTTCTTATTCTTAATTGATTTTCGGTAATTACTCAATTTCAGAATTGGATGGATGTGATAAGGAAACTCCATTCCTGTTCTGAATTTGAATTCAACTGCAATGAATTATATCGCTGGCCGTTCAAGCCTCAATACTTATATATTTTAGTTTGTCTGTTCAATGCTTATTTTAGTCACTGGCCTCAAATGCAAGAAAGCTTCATTGGGCCCAACAAATTATGCAGCGGACTTCAAATCTAATAGATCTTTTTCTCAATATATATTCATAGCAGAGAACCAACAATCTGCTTTCAGGAGATTGAAGCCAAACGATGAGAATAAGGTCCAGGTTTCACGCTCTTGATCTTTTTTGTAGTTAATATTTATATGGTGCATGAAGATGCTTCCTTAGTTACTGAACTATAATATACACGCTTGGCATGAAAAGCCTACTGTATGCATGAGGTTAATTCTTTAGAGCTATGAATTAGTTAAATAGAATCACTAGATGCTTAAGTTCCTATTTGCCTATAATTAGTGGGGAATATTTAGATAAAATGCCAAATTCATAACTAACAATTTTGAACTTTTTGATGTTTGTGATTTATTTTGCAGGATGAACAGCTGGTTTTTTCCCCCCACAAATCTCAAGTTTCATATATTTGGTAAAGAAGAATTGAGAAGATTAACATCACTCAGGTTGTGGAATCCCCATAATAAATAAAATTGAGTTTGTAATTCATCCCGAATTATGAAAAACAGCCACATTTAATTGTAATTTTTGGAGTGTTGACATGCTATATTTGATCTTTATTCTTTTGATGTGTACTATTTCTAAGAACACGTAATGATTTTTGATACAGTGGAATTTTTCGGAATTGGTCCCATGGTTTTTTCCCCCGGTACTAGAGGGTCTTTCCTGTTAAATTTTTTGTCATTTTTCATATGAATGGGAATGCTCTGAGGGGAATTGGCGAATTTGCTGCCCTTTTGGGATGGGACCGTTGGCATGCGATCCATGTGTTTAAGATTCATGATTTTTATCGCTGCATTTTTTTTCATGTAACTTAAAAATAAGAGTGAATGCATTTGTTATCCCGATTTGTCTTTATTTTAGTTCTGGTTTTTAAAAAAAATTTTATTTAAAATATGAGTGCCAATAATTCAATAAAAACTTGGATTATTTTGCCTTTTGAGGGATCAAAACTTATTATTTAAAATTAAGAGGACCAAAACCAAAATGAGGGACCACAAATTATATTAACCCTTAAAAATAAACATAAATATTTCAATTGATTAGTTAAAATGGAACAACTTTTTTGGGTTTGATGTCAGCCTAGACTTTCATAACATTACTTCATAAGAAAAAATAAAAGGAAGCATCATCATCATCTTCTAACTGTAGGAAAAACAAATGCCATCTTATAAAAAAGAATAAGAAATTTGTTCTTCGGGCGGGTTATAGAAACCAATGATTAATTCTTTCCTTTTTAATGGGTTAAATTTTGCTATTGCATGTTCTCTATATAAGCTTTCCATATTTTAATGTTATTTGGGGTGGAAATTTGAATTTTGTCCTTATTGCAATTGGATTTATGCAGCAGTTTTGGCTTTTGCTTTTTTTTTTTTACCATAACATGGGTTTCCTTTTAATTTGTTACGTTATTTTTTTGCTAGCATGTGAGTATAATTCATGTCATATTCTTTTCATTTGTTCAATTTAATGCAATCGCATTAATTTTTGGAAGGAGAGGATCATCCTCTATATTAATGATTCTTTGCAAATAAACTTTATGTCGCAATGAATTTAATATTCTTAAATCTGATTTTGAATCTTTTTGTTCCCCATGCATGGGATCCTACTTTTCCAAAAGGGAAGCCTTTAAATACAATGAAATACGTAAGATCAATTATCTTATATTTTCCTCTCCAGTTAGAAGCAGCAATATATCCCTTTAAATAAAAAGGTATTTTTTAGTGCTTTTGATATTCATTATTAAATAAGAAAACATTATGAAAATACCCACACACAAAAAATTATCGACACGTTTCTGTGAAATTACACATAATTTTTAGAAGAGGTTTGCGCATTTTTTTAAAATTGAGAAAATATATGTAATTTTCTTTTAAAAAAATAATTTTGACAAGATGCCAAAGAAAGATTTAGCGAAAAAATTATGTGATTTATAAAATCAGATGTACAGTGTTTGGCATCTTATCTTTAATATGATAATATCATTAAAATGTAATAACTTTGATATTTAATATAAGAGTTGAATACTAACTTAAAAATATTAAATGGCTGTTGATTTTTCTAAATTATCCTATTTAATCATATGTATTAGAATTTAGAATTATTTTTTGATAGGAAGCTTTCATAATCAATAATCAATAAGAATATTTTGAAAAAATTACAAATTTAAAAAACAGAATGAATTAAAATATTATATTTATAAATAAATAACGGAATTTAATCTCCTAACAAACTCTTCGTATGTAATCGGTAATAGTTAGCAAATATTTTTATGAACACTTTTTTCAAACTAGAAAGCAAGAACAAGAAGGCGACCCTATTGTCAAAACTCAAAACAGGGAATGAGGACACTCCAGAATTCTTATTAGGTGGTAATGAAAATTTTCATCTACTACCTCTTGTCCTAATTATAAGAACTAGTTGAATAATTTGAAGAGATTAAAGAAATAAGTTAATAAGTTAGTTATTTGTAATAAATATGTGTTATATTTCTTAAAATATCCTTACTAATTAAGTGTATTGGCTAAAACTATTATTCTTAGAAAGACTACCTTAGGAAAAAATATATAAATATGAGAGACAAAGTGAATTAGGGTCTTATATTTAGGATCAAAATAAAAATCAAATAAGGTCTTATATTAAGGATCAGAGGTATTATTAGATTTGCTTCAATTATCAATTTAATCCTTACATCTAATATTTATCAATTTGAGTCATGAAACTGCATAATTATATACAATTAATTCTTATGGTTTGAAGGGAAAATAACCCTATTAATTACGAGTAACATAATACCTAATAAAATTTAAGAAACTTGATTAATAAATATTAAAATTCGAAGATTATATTGATAATCAAAGCAAGCTTTGAAGGATTAAAAGTTTTATTCTCGTTTTTATTAACTCATTTTTAATTCACGTGGGGTGGTACCAGTTGGCTTTTTCAATAATGACTTTAATTAAAGTGAACTTCTCACAAGTGCTAGCTGCGAACGAAACCGTTCATATTAGACGTACTCTTAAACAATGCAGAAGCACTGAAAAAAAAAGAAGAGGTAAGAGCTACCTCATCTTTAAGTCATTTAAATTTCCGTCCTAAAAAAATTTGGGTTATTTAAATGTACAATTTTCAATAATTTATTTTACTTCGAATATTTTTATTTCTGAAAATACAAAATATAGAATAAAATAATTTTTATTTCGAAACATAAAAATTATAATCATATCAAATAAAAAAACGACTAAAGTCAAACTTAAATAAAATTTACTTTGAAGTTTTAACATTTTAATTTTTATTATATTCATATCGATAATAGCATCAAAGAATATGCTAATTTGAGAATGCAGCTTTTCCGAAACCGAAAAGATATCCCATTATTTACCCTTGTTCTCAGCCAAAAGGCTGAAATTAAAAGATATTGAAGTGTTAAATATTTTGTCCAGAGGACCGGAGGAGTATTATGTTCCATTATCTAATCTATATATAAAATAAAATTTTTTAAGCAAAATGAGCTATTTATAATTTATAAAAAAATGTAATTCATTCCTTAAATTGAGACCTAACCTGAGTCTACAATATATATTTATTGTAGAATCATGGAAAAGCATTAGAATCATCATTACATTTTAATTCAAAATTTCATTTACAAAGATATACAAAACTATATATAAATTTAATCCTTTTAGGAAATCAGCTACAAGAAGCCAAAATAATTTCCCCTATACTCGTCAATGATATTGAGACAAAAATAATCTAACAAGTCTCTCAATTACCCTCAATTTAATCTGGTAATATACTAGAAGGTCGAAGCTTATAATACCGCATACCGAAAAATTATATTTTAAAAATATTAAGCAGGCAGGGTTCTTCTAATTTTTACTGAATTAAAAATAATAAAAATTTGATTTTAAAATTTATATTTTTAATAAAAAATCCAGCAACACTGTTATATGTAAAGATATCATACCTAAGTTTTTCTTCTTTTAGAAAATCAAATCACATATGGAACTATGGATTGCATTGTAATTAACTACTAAAAGTAAAACCAAAAAACAGACAAAATTAAATGACACTTTACCAGCAATAGAAAAGTAAACCGAAAATTGCCTAAATTTGGAGAAAAGTTTCAGTCCGATTTCCTTTCTAAGCAGAAAAGTTTTACGTTCTCCCAATGCATTTGTTGCTCTCTAACAGTACTTACTAATTTGCCCAGATTTATTGGCGTGCCTTTCGTTTTTTGTTTAATCTCGGCCTTGAATAAATATATCAGAGAAAAAAACGCACATATGAACACGTACGTACCCACGTTGTCTTGTCTCTAATCTCTCTCTGGACGACGACGACGACGATTATGTCTCTGCTGCCACGTATCAATTATTCCTCTCCTTTTGGGTCTTTCACTGTTGGTATCGCTGCCTTCTCCGGTGACTTCACTCACATGCACTTTCCAGAAGTTCCCTGATAATAAAGCTTATTCCAATTGCGCTGACCTTCCTGTGTTAAACTCCTATCTCCATTGGACCCATGATTCCTCCAACTCTTCTCTTTCCGTCACCTTTGTCGCAGCTTCGGCGAAACTCGGTGGGTGGGTGTCTTGGGCAATAAACCCAACGGGGATTGGCATGGCCGGAGTGCAAGCTCTGGTGGCGTTTAAAAACAAGGAGGACGTAGTGACGGTGAAGACGTATAACATTAGCTCTTACAGTTCAGTGGTTCCCGGGAAGCTTTCATTCGACGTGTGGGACTTGAAGGCAGAGGAGTCATCCGGTGGTGCGGTAAGCATTTTTGCCACAGTGAAGCTGCCGGAAAATGCAGAAAAAGTGAACCAGGTGTGGCAGGTGGGACCTTCAGTCACCGACGGGGAACCGGACACTCATAACTTTGCTCCAGTGAATCTGGAATCCAAGGGCGTATTGAACTTGAATTCTGGGCAGGGTTTTAGCAGTGGTGGGGATGATTCAAGAACAAAGCAAAAGAATGTAAATTATCAAGCTTCATTGTTTTACATTAATTACGGAATAGATTAATATAGTTTGATTGTGATTAATTAATTATTAATATATGGCAGATTCATGGAGTGCTGAATGCAGTGAGCTGGGGGATTCTGTTCCCAGTGAGGGTGATAATAGCGAGATACATGAGGGCATTTCCGTCATTAGACCCAGCATGGTTCTACCTTCATGTGTTCTGTCAAGTTTCAGGATACGCCATTGGAGTTTCAGGATGGGCCATTGGTTTTAAGCTTGGAAGTGAATCTGAGGGCATTCAGTATTCTGGCCATCGCAACATTGGAATTACCCTTTTCGTCCTCGCCACATTACAGGTAATAAATGAGGATGTTGGCTATTGTACTTGTAAATAGTAATTATGATAATACAAATTATGTCTTGTATTTAGAATAAAAAATAATAACATGGTTCTAAACAGAGCACAATAATATGTTATTACTTTCGGTTCTTAATACTACTTTCAGTTCTTAATATAAGACCCCGTTTGACTTTTATTTTGGTCCTAAATATAAGACTTCAATCCACTTTGTCTCTCATATTTATCTTTTTTTTTTCCAAGATAGTCCTTTAATAATGATAGTTCTAGATAACAAACTTAATTAATAAGGATATTTTAGGAAAAACAATACCTATTCATTATAAATAACTAACTTAACTAAGTTCCTTAATCTCTTCAAATTAGTCAACTGGATAGGACTGAAGGTAGTATAAAACCTTGTTTAATTTTTATTTTGGTACTAAATATAAGACCTCAAGTGTCTTATATTTATTCATTTTTCCTGAAATAATTCTTATAATAACAGTAGTTTTAGCCAATACACTTGATTTGTAAGATACTTTAAGAAAGACAACACTTATTTATTACAAATAACTAATTCAACTAATTTCTTTAATCTACTCAAATTAATTAACTAGTTCTTATATTAAGGATCAAAAATAGTATTATCCATATGACCGACTCCATTTAGTAATGTAAAGCCTAGGCATTACTGTTATGCATGCATGCATTGCATGAAATGAAAATAAACCATATTATTTACTTATTCGTTTCTAAATATAATATTCATTTGATAGTGTAATTTAGGATAAGAGGGAGTATAATTTATGGAGAGCACAGCTTATTATAGTTTGCATTGTTGTTAGTGTATGATGTGGTTAACTCAAGAGAAACATTCTAATCTCTCTGTATATATTTAACGTCTGTGTGTATTTGGAAAATGGCAGGTATTTGCATTGTTGTTGAGACCAAACAAGGATCATAAGTACAAATTTTGGTGGAATATGTACCATCACAGTGTTGGATATATCACCATCATCCTTGGGATCATTAACATATTTGGAGGATTCAACATCTTGAGCCTTAACAGGAGATGGAAGCTTGCTTATGTGGCAGCCATTACAGCTTTGGTTGTTATTGTCTTGTTGCTAGAAGTCATCACTTGGATCGTTTTCTTTATCAGAAAACGCAGAAACAAAAATTAACTAAATGTAATCTCATATATGCATCATGATCACCTCACAACATCCTCTTAAGAAGAAACACTTACGCTTGAAATTCATGATATGGGAAAATTAATTAGTACATCGATATTCTCTGGAATTTTTGGCTTCTCATCACCAGGGATTTCTTTTGAGTGTATTGATGAAATATGCTTGAAACTTTCAATTTGCTAACTAGGTACTTAATCAGCAAATTAAATAGTAGATAGATAGCTCTTGTATGTGTATATTTGAAGTACTTAATGGGAAGAGTAAGTGTTGTGTGTTTTTTATTATTGTACTTAATCCTTTATTTCTATGATCTGATTTTGAACGGGCATGGGCATGCTTCATGTATGTGACTTCCAGTCATTAACATGGAAAATAGTTGGAAATTTAATTTGGTTTTAAAAGATGACCCCAATCTATTTTATCTGTAATATTTATCTATTTTGCCTCTAAATAATTCTTATGATGATTGTATATGTTAACGAGTCTCTATCAAAATATAGTTTCCATGCATATGATTAATAAGAATATTTTAAGAAAGACGACAGTCCATTTATTATAAGTAACTAACTTAAATAATTTTCTTAATATATGCAAATTAGTTATATAGTTCTATCAAGGGTAGCGCTTGACTTTTTTTTTATGTTAAATAAGTAGGATTTTAAATTAAATCAACAAGATTGACATTGGTGATTTATTAATTTAACTTAATTCCGTGGTGTTATACATTTTTTTTTTTGACCGGAGCGTGGTGTTATACATGGGGTCATATAAATTAGGGAATTGATGCAGCACGTTCAAAACGTTCATAGTGATATTCACTAATAATACCGTGTGACGGACAGGAGCAGGCAATAATTCAAGACGCTCTGATGAGATATAAAAGCCTCTTTTAACTAGGGGCCAAGTGATGCATCTAGGGAGAAAATTAAAACCTACACTTGGTAGTCATTCGCCCTTTCCCCTTAATATATACTACCTCTGGTCCTAATTATAAGATCCAATTGACTAATTTGAGGAGATTAAGGAAGTAAGTTGAGTTAGTTATTTGTCCTAAATATGTGTTATTTTTCTTAAAATATCCTTGTTAATCAAGTGCATTAACTAGAACTATCATTGTTAGAAGGGTTACTTTAAAAAAATATATATAAATATGAGAGACAAAGTAAATTGGGGTCTTATATTTAGGACAAAAATAAAAGTCAAACAGGGTCTTATATTAAGGACGGGAGGTAGTATAATATTCCCTCATGTTTTTAATAAAAGAGTTTGTTACTTAATTGAGCAAGAAAATTTATTAAGTTATTATTTGTACTATTTAGATTTTTTTAAAATACTCTTGCTAATCATATGTACTAACTAGAATTACTATTTGATAAAACATTTAACATGTGTAATCACAACAAAGACTATTTTTAAAAAATGATAAATATGAAAGATAAAATAGATTAAGATTTTATATTTATGACCAAATTAAATATCAAATTAGCTCTTATAAAAGTAACATATACTCCCTCCGTTCCTTATTATAAGAGATGAATAACCGAATTACTTTGATAAAAAAAGCAGTTAAAATTAGTTAAGAACAATCAATGTGTAAAAAATATAATTTTTTTTCAAAAATACCCTCATTAATAAGGAGAGAGAGAGAGCATGAGAGAGAACAATTAAATTATTGAAAGAAAGAGAAGTGGGAGGGGGAGAGAGTGTGAATTGGAGACAATAAATATGGGTAAAATAGAAAATCAACACACAAAAATTGAGACAACTTTTAAGTGTCTCTTATATATAGGAACATGCCATAAGCCTCAAATGTCTCTTATAATAAGGAACGGAGGGAGTAATATTTAGTATTATTGGATCAAATTCCAACATTATTAGCTTGAATGAAAGTCGCTTTCCAATGTAAAATTTTTTTAATTCAATTTTTTTGACTCCACATAATTACTGTCGAATTGTTCTTTTGTTCTAAATATAGTAGTAAATATAGTAGCCAAGTTTTGGTCCTAATCAAATGTAATATCTTAATTCATTATTTTTTTCTTACATTTATTATTTCTTTAAAATTAATTTATGCAACGTATAAACTGATATACCCAATGTCACACGGAATTATTTTAGAAATATTAGAGCACATATGTTATAACTAAATAATTTATTTAACAACCTTAATCTACCAAAATAGATAAATAGCCTTACTACATTATTGATCGAAGAAATACTCATTTGCTAAGTTAGTAACATTCCTTAAAGCATGTTTTTTCCCCTAAAAAATCCTTAAAGAGATTGTCGGAATAAGTTCTGGGATTTAATTTGTTAATTTTCCAGAAGGAATACAGGGATGAAGGCGAAGGCTTCTCCCTCATACCAATCACCATTTTCATTTTGTTGGATTCCGTGGCATGTTTCCATTCCATGCGTTTTAATGGATAACAATATTGTAACAGTCTTATAGCATTTTACGTTTCTTATACTCTCTTTACCGAAAGTAATTTTAATTTGAATGAAAATATCATAGTTTATTTTTTTTTGGATGACATGACATGAACTTGATGTAATTATCTTTTTATGTGGCAAATACTTTCTCTACATAATTTTGAGACATATAATAAGAGAGGGGATCACAAAAAAATGACAAAAATAAAAATATAAAAATTAATTTTATTTTTGACATATTTATTGCTCTACCTTTTTTTTAATCAATTTCTCATTACATAATTTTATATAATAATTTTTAAATTTATTATATTAATGATTGGAAAATATAGTTTCATTAATTTGTAAGCCGTTTCTGTTTAATTTATTTCCTGGCATAAATAAAATCTTTTAAAGCAAAATTGGGAAAAAATTCCAATTAAAAATTTTATTGATAGGGGAAGAATCTGATAAATTTTTATACATAAAAGGTGTTTGGTAATCTACAAATTTCGTATATACAAAATATTAATATTTTGATTTAAGTCCCTGTCATCAATAAAATTTTTAAATAGGAGATTAATTTTTTTCAAAAATAATTTTCCTCTTTTTTAAATGTTATATGGGTGTGACATCACAATGATGTAATCGTGATCACAAAACGGTGCTTAATTTTTTTCCCAAAAAAAGGGAAGGCTAAGGCGTTATTATTGTTAATGAGTAGGCATTCACGTGTCACGTTGGATTAAACGAATCTGCATTATATCATAATATCATATGTCCTCTCTTCAAACCAATGTGTCCCTTTCTTTCGGCATCTGGGAAACCTCCAAAGGATTTGTGAAATGATGTGGCCCTTGCAAATTGGACCGCAGCCCCCAAAGTAATACTGCTTTATTTACATATGTTGACCCGTTTTACACTTTTACCCATCTCTTAAAAGAGTCATGTCATAAATGTATAAAACAAAATACTATTTCTATTCGGTAATATATATATTACTCATTTAACTAATTTTAAAAAATTTAAAAAATTATTAAATTACTTAATTATAGCATATGTTATATGATTTTTAAAATATTTATATGTATTATTAAATTATATATTAATTTATAAGTGAGGTAAATTAGTCCACTGACTTTAAGACCGGAGGTAACACTATTTATTTGATTTTTTTAAATGATTTTATTATTAGAGTAAGAAAGTTCTTTCTGATTGAACGACCCGTTAAAGACTTTAAAGTTCAATCTGATCAAATCTTCTTTGTTAAACACAACGAACAGGATAAAAGAGAAAATCAAAGACATGTGAACTGTTGGACTAAGGAAGAAAGCAAGGAAACATATGCTACTGAAAGGATTTCAAATGCGTAACGTTTTAATAATGACAGAAGAAATAGACAGAACTGAAATACATATGTGATAAAAGGAACGGTATAATATAATAATGATTTGAAATCAAAAGAAGCTTGGCTTTGCTTCTCCTCGCCCCCCAAAGACACATTTATCTTTTTATTAGAAGCAATATGGCATCAAATGTGGCATCTTTCTTAAGAATGATTTAAATATAATTTTGATTTACTATATTATGAGAAATTAATCTTTTTTATTAGATCCAAACTCCCCTGGACCCTGCTTCTAGTTGCTGACAAATGAGCGAACGCTAGAGACTTCTGAGAAAAAAATGAAGATATTGGACCTGTGAGCCAACATGGATACTGTTGATGATGAAACCAGAGAAGGAACAAGATATGATTTCTGGGCCTACTATTCTTGTCAAATTTTTGTAAATGAGCCATGAATATTTCCCAAGGATTTCGCCCATAAAGCTTCAGAATATAACAAAACCCAGAATCAAAGATCTTTTATGGGCCAACCTACAATTGGAAAAGATGGGCTTTCATGGAGTGCGGACAAATAATAAAATGAGAGAATCATCGTATGAATTCTGAAAAAGAAATGTAATTATCAGAAAAATCTCAATAAAAAATGGGCATGGGCTTTCTCTAAGTTTAGTTCCATCCCTGTGATGCAAAAATCTCTCTCTCTCTCTCTCTCTCTCTCACATCAACACGACGTTGGTTTCTCTGAACCTTACTGCATGGGCCACCACAAGGGAGAAATTATTGCACGGTTTCCACGAAACTTTTTTAAAGTTGATGGATGCTAGACGTGTAGGCAATTTCCAGGAAACTTCCTCTTCCTCAGTGGGAGGCATGAATCAGTGCAGTGGGGGACACCAAAGCAATTGCCACGGTCAATTCTCTATCAATGAAGTTAAATATCATATGGTAGAGTTGGTTGAGTGCTTTCAAGTCTTCTCTTCTCCTGCACTTTCTCCTCAACTTGTTTCTAATCATCGAACACCAGAGAGAGTCTCCCTTTGATTTGTGTATTGGAGGAAGGATGGCGGAACAAGTACCATATGGAGTGACCACAAGTCTCATCAACACGTTGGCTTCTGTAGCCTTCAGAGAGATTGCTTCCATCTATGGGGTCAAAAGGGACACTGAATGGCTCAAGAAAACTGTTGAAGGCATCAAAGCTGTGTTGGCTGATGCTGACCGAAAGCAGCACACTGACCAACTCATCCAGCTCTGGATCAGAGACCTCAAGCAAGTGCTTTACGATGCAGATGACGTGCTCGATGAGATCCATACTCAGCATTTGCTGCGCCACAGGGATGCAAAGGGAAAGGGAAGGGGAAAGGTACGTGAATTCTTCTCATCCTCCAACCCAATTGCCCTTCGCCTCCAAATTGCTCACAAGATTAGAAACATTAGAGTGCAATTTAATGATGTTGCTGAAAGTATGTCGAAATTGAATTTAGTTGGAAGAGTTCTTGAAATGAAGCGTGAAAAGAGTAACTGGAGGGAAACTAGTTCTTTTGTGCTCCAAGAGGATATGGTTGGTAGGGAGGGAAACAAGAGGGACATAATTGATTTGTTGTTGAATGATGATAATAGCCATCAAAATGTTTCTTTGGTTGCTATTGTCGGCATTGGGGGTTTGGGGAAAACCACTCTTGCCCAGCTGGTGTACAATGATGCTGACGTGGAGCGTTCTTTCCACAAGCGAATTTGGGTGTGTGTTTCCGAAGACTCTGATGTAAAGGCGATTGTGAAACAGACACTCGAATTACTACTTGGCGAAAAACAGGACGATCAACCATTAGAACTACTTCAAAATAAGCTTCAACAAAATTTAGCAGGCCAAAAATTTTTGCTAGTTTTAGATGATATTTGGGATGATTTTCCTAGAAAGTGGGAAGAGTTGAAGAAGTTTTTGATGCGCGGTGCTGAGGGTAGTAAGATTTTGTTGACTACACGTGATCAAGTAGTAGTCAATAGAATGGGTGTAAAAACGCCGTATCTTTTGGAAGGATTGAACAGTGACCAATCTTGGACTCTGTTGAAAAGATTGGCATTTGACGATGATAAAAAAATAACCCCAAATCTGGAGTCTGTTGGCCAAAAAATTGCAGAAAAATGTATGGGGGTTCCGCTGGCAATAAGAGTTATGGGAGGTTTGTTGCGATCAAAATTGCTAGAAAGTGACTGGGAAGATCTCTTGAAAGGTGACTTTTGGAAGCTAAGTGATAATAATGATTTAATCATGCCAATTTTAAAGTTGAGTTATGACGGTTTGGCAATTGAATTAAAACAGTGTTTTGCTTATTGTTCTTTGTATCCAAAAGATTGGAAATATGAAAAGGATGAATTGATTGATATGTGGATGGCACAAGGCTTCCTTAAAAATAAAGACGAGGAACAATGTTTAGAAGATGTGGGTGAAGAGTACGTTCGTATTTTGTTGATGAAGTCATTCTTGCAAGATGTTGAGATGGATGAATTAGGAGAAATAGAATATTTTAAAATGCATGATTTGATGCATGACTTGTCCCAATCATTTGCTACTAGCTTTGACATATACATTGAGGGAGGAAAAGACGTTCCAAGGTGTCCTAGACATGCTCTTTTTAAAACCTATGACACCAATAGTTCACTAAATGTGCCGGATCTAGGTAGATTGAGAAACTTTCGTGAAATGAAGAAAAATTATAGAAGGGATCCATCTGATTTATTTGTGTTAAAATGCTTACGAAGTCTAGATTTGTCATACCAATCGATAAAATATTTTCCCAAATCAATAGGTAAAATAAGCCATTTGAGGCATCTTAATCTCGATTATTGTCATCAATTGACTTGTTTGCCCAAGAGTATAAGTAACTTGGTCAATTTGCAAACATTGAGATTGACTGGCTGTGAGAATTTGAAATTTCCTGGAGATATTATCACAAAGTTTGTAAAGTTGCGCCGGCTTGATATACTAGGTTGCAAGGCCTTTGTTGATGGAATGCCTATGGGGTTGGACAAAATGACTTGTATGCAGAGGTTGTCACATTTCATAGTGGGTAATGATGATAAGGAGAGAAAGAAAGCCAAATTGAACGAATTGAAAGATCTTAACCTCAGAGGTAGATTAGCCATTAAAAAACTAGATTCAGTAAGGGATGTAGAGGAGGAGTCTAAGAATGTTAATTTGAGAACAAAGAAAAACCTCATTTCCTTGTCCCTGCATTGGGGAGATGACCCAAAGATGGAAAAAAGTGATGCCATGCAATTACTGGAAAATCTTCACCCTCATCAAAATTTGAAGACACTAGGAATACAAAGATACCCTGGGGTATGCCTATCTGATTGGCTTTTGTCATGTGTAAATCTTGTTCAATTGGAGTTTTTTGGATTCAACAATTGTCAATACTTGCCAGCGTTAGAAGGCTTTGTTTCTCTCAAGACTCTTTACATAGGGCGTATGGATAAATTGGAGTGCATATACTATAAAGGATGTTCCTCATCAGCCAACTTCTTCCCATCTTTGGAGGAATTAGCAATTTACTTGTGTGGAAGTTTAAGGGGATGGCAAAGGGAGGCAAATGGCCAAAATACAAGAGATAATGAGTGGCATGATTCACTGCCTCCATTTTCACGTCTTTCAGCATTGACAATTCGTGATTGCCCAGACTTAAGATTCATGCTTACTTTTCCAAATCTCGTGAGGCATTTGAATTTAGTCAACTCCAGCATGAAGCCATTGGTAGACACATTAAGTGTGAGCGCAATTGGGCCGTCAACATCACATGATATGACTCCATCTCTTTCCATGCTCAAGTCTCTTCACATTGCAGGGATAGAAATGGAAGCATCACCAGAGGAATGGATGCAAAATCTCTCCTCTCTTAAACATCTCTCCATTCAGGGATTTTCAGAGAAACCATTTCTTCATATGCGGAATCTATCTGCTACACTCGAGATATTGACTATTTTCGAACTTGGTGATGAGGATTATAGCATACAGTGCCAAGACCTTTGTTGCCTACGTTCTCTCCAAACAATCGAATTTGTTTGTTGTGATCACCTCACAGCTTTACCCGAGTGGATTTGTGATCTCCAGTCACTGCGAATTGTGCGCATTGTGAGTTGTAAAAACTTGGAGTTATTTCCAGCAGAAATGTCTCGCCTCACTACTTTACAAACACTAGAACTCTCTGGAGCTCCACTTCTAGAGGACAAATGCAAGAGAGAAACAGGAGCAGAGTGGCCAAAAATTGCTCGCATCCCAAATATACGGATCAATTGGTGTCGAATCTAAATCTCCATTGCATACATCTAAAGGCATGCTCGTGATGTCTATAGCTACTTTATTAAAACAAAAAATATAGCCCCATTTGTCTTCACCTTCATAAAAGAATTCATTACTAGAATACATCCCATTTGATAAACTCCACTCCCCTTACTAATTAACCTTTCCTTTCAGTTAACCTATTTTTCCCAGAGAAGAAGGCCTCGCAGGGCATGCTCTGCTCACTGAAGCTTTAAGATGAGGTACTCTACTGCTACTTAAATTGATTATTACTGTAGTATTCGCCAACTAAATAACTTGCGCGCCCTTTAAATTTCAAACTAGTTTTGTCCAGCTACATGGATTATAAAACTTTGAAAACATTCAAAGATGACTGGTTTTATTTGCTCTGTTTTTACGAAAATTAGATAACAATTAAAGGGTGCTCCAGCCTACTCCAAATTTGACACTTCCTCTGCTACTTTAGTTAGTTTCAATCCTTTTCGTACTCAGTGATCATGATTTCATGATTTTAATTTCAATTCAAAAGTTTTAGGAATAGTAATTTGCAATTGAAGGAATTATGAAGGCAAGTCTTCTTCAAATCTGTTTAATGTTGTTGGAGAGAATTAAAAACTCAAAACAAGTGAGAAAGGATTCTAGTTTTACAACAAATATGTTAAGCTTATGCCGCAATAAAAGTCTGTTGTGTCTCTTATTATTATTATCAATTTAACAATAATTGATTACCATCTCATACCATCGAAAATTCCAGGTCAAAATGGCTATGTTCAGGTTGATCCTGTGAGTTATGTTTACTGCATTTCAAGTAAGCTGCTTTCGTATTGTGTTGAAATATGAAAAAGATAATATGCATATACTTACGATGAAATCCTATTTCGAAGAATAGTATCCAGCAAAACAAAATTGGTTTACAAATTATATCACCATGTCTTCTTATTCTTAATTGATTTTCGGTAATTACTCAATTTGAGAATTGGATGGATGTGATAAGGAAACTCCATTCCTGTTCTGAATTTGAATTCAACTGCAATGAATTATATCGCTGGCCGTTCAAGCTTCAATACTTGTATATTTTAGTTTGTCTGTTCAATGCTTATTTTAGTCGCTGGCCTCAAATGCGAGAAAGCTTCACTGGGCTCAACAAATTATGCAGCGGACTTCAAATCTAATAGATCCCTTTCTCAATATATTCATAGCAGAGAAAACAATCTGCTTTCAGGAGATTGAAGCCAACGGATGAGAATAAGGTCCAGGTCTCACGCTCTTGATCTTTTTTGTAGTTAATATTTGTATGGTGCATGAAGATGCTTCCTTAGTTACTGAACTATAATATACACGCTTGGCATGAAAAGGGTATTATATGCATGAGGGTAATTCTTTAGAGCTATGAATTAGGTAAATAGAATCACTAGATGCTTAAGTTCCTATTTGCCTATAATTAGTGGGGAATATTTAGATAAAATGCCAAATTCATAACTAACAATTTTGAACTTTTTGATGTTTGTGATTTATTTTGCAGGAAGAACAGCTGGTTTTTTTTCCTCCCCAAATCTCAAGTTTCATATATTTGGTAAAGGAGAATTGAGAAGATTAGTATCACTCAAGCTGTGGAGTCCCCATAATAAATAAAATTGAGTTTGTAATTCATCTCGAATTAAGAAAAACAGCCACATTTAATTGTAATTTATGGAGTGTTGACAGGCTATATTTGATCCTTTTTTCTTTTAATGTGTACTATTTCTAAGAACATTTAATGATTTTTGATACAGTGGAATTTTTCGGAATTGATCCCATGGTTTTTTCCCTGGTATTAGAGGGTTTTTCATATTAAATTTGTTGTCATTTTTGTTCGGATTGCGTTTCTCGAGATGTGGATGGAAATGGGCTGAGGGTAATTGGCGAATTTGCTGCCCTTTTGGGATGCGACCGTTGGCATGCGATCCATGTGTTTGAGATTCATGATTTTTATCGGTGCATTTTTTTTCCAGAAATAAAAAAATAATAATATTATCTGCATGAAATAAATATGAAATTGTCATGTGACTTAAAAATAAGAGTTAATACATTTTTTATTCTGATTTATCTTCATTTTAGTTCTGGTTTTTAAAATTTTTTCATTTAAAATATTACTTCCAATAATTCAATAAAAACTTGGATTATTTTGCTTTTTGATAGATCAAAATTTATTATTTAAAATTTAGAGGACCAAACACAAAATGAGGAACCAAAAATTATATTAACTCTAAAAAATAATCATAAATATTTCATTTTGATTAGTTAAAATGGAACAATTTTTTTTGGGTTTGATGTCAGGCTAGACTTTCAGAACATTACTTTATAAGAAAAGATAAAAGGAAGCATCATGATCGTCTTCTAACTTTAGGAAAAACAAATGCCATCTTATAAAAGAGAATAAGAAATTCGTTCTTCGGGCGGCTTATAGAAAGCAATGATTACTTCTTTCCTTTTTAATGGGTTAAATTTTGCTATTGCATGTACTCTGGGCCATTCACTATATTAATGATTCTTTGCAAATAAAATTTATGTCGCAATGAACTTAATATTCTTAAATCTGATTTTGAATCTTTGGGATGCATGTGATCCCACTTTTCCAAACAATATTCTTAAAATTTCTTCTGCTCCTTTTTCTTCCACACCAGATTCACCTCCAGTCCTCCTCTCTGGCCGTTTCCTCCTTCTTTCGAAACTTCTTCCATTGTAAATCCTCGCCTCTCTGAGTTACTGCGGTGTACAGAAACCCAAAGCACTCTTTCTTCCTCCGTCGCAGTGGGCGGTGGAGCTCACTAGTCACAATCGGCAAGATAACTGCCGTAACAAACTCTCATTGGGAGAGAGAAAAGCTCTCACCAGGAGAGAGACTTAAACACAACACCTTTGAAATCGATTTTTTATATTAATGATTCTTTGCAAATAAAATTTATGTCGCAATGAATTTAATAGTCTTAAATCTGATTTTGAATCTTTTTGTTCCCCATGCATGTGATCCTGCTTTTCCAAAAGGGAAGCCTTTAAATACAATAAAATACGTAAGATCAATTATCTTATATTTTCCTCTCCAGTGAGAAGCAGCAATATATCCCTTTAAATAAAAAGGTATTTTTTAGTGCTTTTGATATTCATTATTAAATTAGGAAAACATTATGAAAATACCCCAAAAAAAATTATCGACACGTTTCTGTGAAATTACACATAATTTTTAGAAGAGGTTTGCGCATATTTTTAAAATTGAGAAAATATATGTAATTTTCTTTAAAAATATAATTTTGACAAGATTCCAGAAAGATTTAGCGAAAAAATTATGTGATTTATAAAATCAGATGTACAGTGTTTGGCATCTTATCTTTAATATGATAATATCATTAAAATGCAATAACTTTGATAAGAGTTGAATATAGAGTTGAATACTAACTTAAAAATATTAAATGTCTGTTGATTTTTCTAAATTATCATATTTAATTATATGTATTAGAATTTAGAATTATTTTTTGATACGAAGCTTTCATAATCAATAATCAATAAAAATATTTTGAAAAAAATTACAAATTTAAAAAACAGAATGAATTAAAATATTATATTTATAACTAAATAACGGAATTTAATCTCCCAACCAACTCTTAGTACTCAATCGGTAGCAGTTAGCAAATATTTTTATGAACACTTTTTTCAAACTAGAAAGCAAGAACAAGAAGGCGACCCTGTTGTCAAAACCCAAAACAGGGGATGAGGACACTCCAGAATTCTTATTATGCCATTTAACAGTGAGATCCAATCGGAATTGTCCTTTGGCTGCCATGTTTTATGGCAAATTAAATGGATGACTTTAAAAGAATGTTTTATTAGGCGGTAATGAAAAGTTTAATCTACTACCTCTGGTCCTAATTATAAAAGCTAGTTGACTAATTTGAAAAGATTAAGGAAATAAGTTAACTTAGTTATTTGTAATAAATATGTGTTATCTTTCTTAAAATATTCTTACTAATCAAGCGTATTAGCTAGAACTATTATTATTAGAAAGACTACCTTGAGAAAAAATATATAAATATGAGAGACAAAGTGGATTGAGATCTTATATTTAAAACCAAAATAAAAGTCAAATAAGGTCTTATATTAAGGACCGGAGGTAGTATTAGATTTGCTTCAATTATCAATTTAATCCTAACATCTAATATTTATCAATTTGATTCATGAAACTGCATAATTATATACAATTAATTCTTACGGTTTGAATGGAAAATAACCCTATTAATTAGGAGTAACATGCTACTTAATAAAATTTAAGAAACTTGATTAATAAATATTAAAATTCGAAGATTATATTGATACTCAAAGCAAACTTTGAAGGATTAAAAGTTTTATTCTTGTTTTTATTAACTCATTTTTAATTCACGTTGGGTGGTACCAGTTGCCTTTTTCAATAATGACTTTAATTAAAGTGAACTTCTAACAAGTGCTAACTGCGAACTAAAGGGTTCATATTAGACGTACTCTTAAACAATGCAGAAGCACTGAAAAGAATAATAGGTAAGAGCTACCTCATCCTTAAGTCATTTAAATTTCAGTCCTAAAAAAATTGGGTTATTTAAATGTACAATTTTCAATAATTTATTTTACTTGAATACTTTTATTTCTGAAAATACAAAATATAGAATAAAATAATTTTTATCTTGAAACATAAAAATTATAATCGTATCAAATAAAAAAAGATTAAAAGTCAAACTTAGATAAAATTTACTTTGAAGTTTTAACATTTTAATTTTTATTATATTAATATTGATGCTAGCATCAAAGAATATGCTAATTTGAGAACTCAGCTTTTCCGAAACCGAAAAGATATCCCACTATTTACCCTTGTTCTCAGCCAAAAGGCTGAAATTAAAAGATAGTGAAGTGTTAAATATTTGTCCAGAGGAGCATTATGCTCCATTATCTAATCTATATATAAAATAAAAGTTTTTAAGCAAATGAGCTATTTATAATTTATAAAAAAATGTAATTCATTCCTTAAATTGAGACCTAACCTGAGTCTACAATATATATTTATTGTAGAATCATCGAAAAACATTAGAATCATCATTACATTTTAATTAAAATTTCATTTACAAAGATATACAAAACTATATATAAATTTAATCCTTTTAGGAAATCAGCTACAGAACCAAAATAATTTCCCCTATACTCGTCAATGATATTGAGACAAAAATTTTCATTTTTTTGTTGAGACAAAAATAATCTAACAAGTCTCTCAATTACCCTCAATTTAATCTGATAATATACTAGAAGGTCGAAGCTTATAATACCGCATACCGAAAAATTATATTTTAAAAATATTAAACAGGCAGGGTTCTTCTAATTTTTATTGAATTAAAAATAATAAAAATTTGATTCTAAAATTTATATTTTTAATAAAAAAATCCAGCAACACTGTTATATGTAAAGATATCATACCTAAGTTTTTCTTCTTTTAGAAACAATCATATCACATATGGAACTATGGAGTGCGTTGTAATTAACTATTAAAAGTAAAACCAAAAAACAGACAAAATTAAACGACACTTTAATTACCAACAATAGAAAAGTAAACCGAAAATTGCCTAAATCTGGAGAAAAGTTTAGTTCGATTTCCTTTCCAAGCAGAAAAGTTTTACGTTCTTCCAACACATTTGTTGCTCTCTAACAATACTTCCTAATTTGCCCAGATTTATTGGCGTGCCTTTCGCTTTTTGTTTAATCTCGGCCTCAAATAAATATATCAGAGAAGAAAAAAACACACACACGAACACGGACGCACCCGCGTTGTCTTGTCTCTAATCTCTCTCTGGACGACGACGACGATTATGTCTCTGCTGCCACGTTCAATTATTCCTCTCTTTTTGGGTCTTTCACTTTTGGTGTCGCTGCCTTCTCCGGCGACTTCACTCACATGCACTTCCCAGAAGTTCACCGATAATAAAGTTTATTCCAATTGCGCTGACCTTCCTGTGTTAAACTCCTTTCTCCATTGGACCCATGATTCCTCCAACTCTTCTCTTTCCGTCGCCTTTGTCGCAGCTCCGGCGAAACCCGGTGGGTGGGTGTCCTGGGCGATAAACCCGACGGGGACTGGCATGGCCGGAGCGCAAGCTCTGGTGGCGTTTAAACACGAGGAGGGCGTAGTGATGGTGAAGACATATAACATTAGCTCTTACAGTTCAGTGGTTCCTGGGAAGCTTTCATTTGACGTGTGGGACTTGAAGGCGGAGGAGTCATCTGGTGGCGCGGTGAGCATTTTTGCCACGTGAAGCTGCCGGAAAATGCAGAAAAAGTGAACCAGGTGTGGCAGGTGGGACCTTCGGTCACCGACGGAGAACCGAACGCTCATAACTTTGCTCCGGCGAATCTGGAATCCAGGGCGTATTGAACTTGAAGTCTGGGCAGGGTTTTAAGCAGTGGTGGGGATGATTCAAGAACAAAGCAAAAGATGTAAATTATCAAGCTTCACTGTTTTACATTAATTACGGAATAGATTAATATAATTTGATTGTGATTAATTAATTATTAATATATGGCAGATTCATGGAGTGCTGAATGCAGTGAGTTGGGGGATTCTGTTCCCAGTGGGGGTGATAATAGCGAGATACATGAGGGCATTTCCGTCATTAGACCCAGCATGGTTCTACCTTCATGTGTTCTGTCAATTTTCAGGATACGCCATTGGAGTTTCAGGATGGGCCATTGGTCTTAAGCTTGGAAGTGAATCTAAGGGCGTTCAGTATTCTGGCCATCGCAACATTGGAATTACCCTTTTCTGCCTCGCCACATTACAGGTAACAAATGAGGATGTTGGCTATTGTACTTGTAAATAGTAATTCTCATGATACAAATTAGGTCTTATATTTATTTAGAATAAAAAATAATAACATGGTTCTGAATAGAGCACAATAATATGTTATTACTTTCGGTTCTTAATATAAAACCTTCTTTAACTTTTATTTTGTACGAAATATAAGACCTCAATTTATTTTGTGTCTTATATTTATTCATTTTTTTCTAAAATAATTCTTATAATAATAATAGTTCTAGTCAATACACTTGATTTATAAGATACTTTAACAAAGACAACACTTATTTATTATAAATAAATAATTTAACTAATTTTTTTAATTTACTCAAATCAGTCGACTAGTTCTTATATTAAGGATCAAAGATAATATTATCCATATGACCGACTCTGTTTAGTAACGTAAAGCATAGCCATTACTGTTATGCATGCATGCATTGCATGAAATGAAAATAAACTATATTATTTACTCATTCGTTTCTAAATATAATATTCATTTTATAGTGTAATTTAGGATCAGAGGGAGTATAATTTATGGAGAGTACAGCTTATTATAGTTTGCATTGTTGTTAGTGCATGATGTGGTTAATTCAAGAGAAATATTATAATCTCTCTGTATATATTTAACGTCTGTGTGTATTTTGGAAAATGGCAGGTATTTGCATTGTTGTTGAGACCAAACAAGAATCACAAGTATAGATTTTGGTGGAATATGTATCATCACAGTGTTGGATATATCACCATCATCCTTGGGATCATTAACATATTTGGAGGACTCAACATCTTGAGCCCTAACAGGAGATGGAAGCTTGCTTATGTGGCAGCCATTGCAGCTTTGGCTGTTATTGCCTTGTTGCTGGAAGTCTTCACTTGGATCATTTTCTTTATCAGAAAACGTAGAAACAAAAATTAACTAAATATAATCTCATATATGCATCATGATCACCTCACAACAATATCCTCTTAAGAAACACTTATGCTTAATATTCATGATATGGGGTAATTAATTATTACATCGATATTCTCTGCAATTCTTGGCTTCTCATCATCAGGGATTTCTTTTGAGTGTATTGAAATATACTTGAAACTTTCAATTTGTTAGCTAGGTATTTAATCAGCAAAATACTTGATAGATAGCTCTTGTGTGTGTGTATTTGAAGTACTTAATGGGAAGAGTAAGTGTTGTCTGCTTTTAATTATTGTAATTTACAGATCTAATCTTTTATTTCTATGATCTAATTCTGAACGGGCATGGGCATGCTTCATGCATGCTACTTCCAGTCCTTAGGATGAAAGCTAGTTTAAGATTTGATTTGTTTTTAAAATATAATCTTAATATATTTTATCTCCAATATTTATTCATGTTACCCCTAAGTAATTCTTATAGTGATTGCACATGTTAACGAGTCTCTATCAAAATGTAGTTTCCATGCCATGATTAACAGGAGTATTTTAAAAAAGACGACAACGTCTATTTATTATAAATAACTAATTTAAATAACTTTTTAATTTAACTTAATGGCGTGGTAATATGGGGTCCAACTCAAACTGAAATAATATAAATTAGGGAATTCATCCCGCACGTCCAAAACGTTCGTAGTGATATTCACTAATGATACTCTGTGACCGACAGGAGTAGGCAATAATTTAAGATGCTTTGGTGAGATATAAAAGCCTCTTTTGAGTAGGGGCCAAGTGATGTACCTAGGGTTCTGGTTAAAAATGTATCTAGGGTCCGTTAGGACTCAGGAGGAGGGTGAAAATTAAAACCTACAGTTTGTAGTCATTCACCTTTTGACCAGGGCCCTTAATCTACCTCATTGCTTTTTAGTTACTTAATTTAAGTAAACTATTAGGCCCCGTTTGGGTGACATCCCAAACCATGGTTTGGGTGATAAGTCACCCAAACACCCACTGGTTTTGGACAAACCGTGGTTTTAGATCAAAACTATGGTTTTGGAAAAAGCAGAAATTTTTTGCTTTTGGAGAAAAAAGGGAGAGTGTGATAGCTTATAGGATATGTATATTTTTTTTTATAAACATATTTAATCTTATATTTTAAAAATATATATACATATTAATTATTTATTAATTATATTATCTTATGTATTATTAATTATGTTAATAAAAAATATATTATTAACAATTTTATTCCTTCAAATTAAAATATATCATAAAATCTATTTTTTCTGTAATTATCATATTAACTTATGTCTTTTTTTTAGTAATTTGTATATATAAAAAGTGTTTCTGATAACAACTATCCAAACACTCTCACTTCTCAAAATCACTTTTTCATAACATTTATTCTTTCCAGAATCTATTCTTCCCAGAATCTATTCTCCAGAATCACTTTTTCAAACCACGGTTTGGTTTCATCCAAACACACCTTAAGAAGATTTATCAAGTTATTATTTGTACTAATTAGGTATTATCCTTTTTAAAATACTCTTACTAATCATGTGTGCTAATTAGAACTACCATTTGATGGAACTTCTAATATGTGCAGTTACAGCAAAGGCTGCTTTTGAAAAAAAAGATAAATATAAGAGAAAAAATAAATTGAGATCTTATATTTATGACAAAATTAAATATCAAATTAGATCTTATATTAAGAACAAGAAATAATATATAATATTTAGTATTATTGGATCAAATTCTATCATTATTAGCTTGAATGAAAGTCGCTTCCTAATGTAAGATTTTTTTAATTCAATTTTTTTTGACTCCACATAATTACTGTCGAATTGTTCTTTTGTTCTAAATATAGTAGCCGAGTTTTGGTCCTAATCAAATGTAATATCTTAATTCATTATTTTTTCTTGCATTTATTATTTCTTTAAAATTAATTTATGCAACACATAAACTGATATACCCAATGTCACACGGAATTATTTTAGAAATATGACTAAATAATTTACTTAACGTGTATAAAAAAATAGTTTATTTAACACCCTTAATCTACCAAAATAGATCAATAGCCTGACTACATTATTGATCGAAGAAATACTCATTTGCTAAGTTAGTAACCCTCCTGAAAGTATGTTTTTTCCCCTAAAAAAATCCTTAAAGAGATTGTTGGAATAAGTTTTGGGATTTAATTTGTTAATTTTCCAGAAGGAATGCACGGATGAAGGCGAATGCTTCTCCCTCATACCAATCACCATTTTCATTTTGTTGGATTCCATGGCATGTTTCCATTCCATGCATTTTAATGGATAAAAAATATTGCAATAGTCTTATAGCATTTTACATTTCTTACACTCTCTTTACCCAAAGTAATTTTAATTTGAATAAAAATGCCATATTTTATTTTTTTGGATGACATGACATGAACTTTGTGTAATTATCTTTTTATGTGGCAAATACTTTCTCTACAATAATGTTGAAACATATAATAAGAGAGGGGATCACAAAAAAATGACAAAAATAAAAATATAAAAATTAATTTCATTTTCTACATATTTATTACTCTATCTTTTTTTAATCAATTTCTTATTACATCATTTTATATCATATTTTTTTCAAATTATTATATTAATGATTCAAAAATAGAGTATCATTATTTTGTAAGCCGTTTCTGTTTAATTTATTTCCCGACATACATGAAATCTTTTAAAGCAAAATTGGGAAAAAATTCCTATTGAAAATTTTATTGATGGAAAGAATCTGACAAATTTTTATGCATTAAAGGTGCTTGGTAATGTACAATATTTGTATATACAAAATAATAATATTTTGATTTAAGTCCCTTTCATCAATAACATTTTTGAATAGGAGATTAATTTTTTTCCTCTTTTTGAAATGTTATATGGTATCTTTAATCTAAAGTAAAATATATAAACCTCCCCTCTCTTTAACCTGAATCACAGATACCTTCTTTTTATTTTGGAAACTTCTATGGATCTTTTTTAAAATCAAAATATATATTATACAAAGCTCTTTTCCAGTCTTGAGATTCAACTCACATCCACTCATCCGTTAGT
The DNA here is from genome assembly GCF_004799145.2 of Neltuma alba. NCBI lineage: Eukaryota > Viridiplantae > Streptophyta > Magnoliopsida > Fabales > Fabaceae > Neltuma > Neltuma alba. Next base: position 261,379 of record NW_021636683.1, read on the forward strand.
TAACCATTAAATCATAGGATTGACCCATTATTTTGACTAAATTATCTCTTCTTAATACAAATATTACTTAATAATTATCATTTAATGACATATTATACATCTTTATTTGAAATTAAAAATAATTTTAATAAATATTTTAATATTTTTTGTTATACTACTGAATTGTTTACCATATTATAAATTTTATTAATTTTATAAATACAAATTTTTATTTTACAGTTGTTTTATTTGTTTAAATTTACTTGTGATGTAATTTTTTAAATATATATTAGTAAAAAATGTTTTGTAATTGTATATATATATTTTCAATAAAATTATAAAGTTATGTCTTAATTTATTAAATTTGGTAAAATATCAAATAGATTATTAATAAATATTAATATTAAAAGATAAACTACATATTTAATATAATGAGGGGTAAAGTAAGAAACAAGGTTTATTCTAATATTTTTTAATTAAAAAATGTATGTAAAGAATCTTTTCAGAATATTTTTTAACTGTATTAATAGTTTGGGCTAAAATATATGTTATCAAAATAAAAGAAAGATCTGTGTAATGTGTAATTAAGACAAAATAGAAGGACAGTCAGAGTATTTTACTTTTTAATCTATCATGGGTGTGACATCACAGTGATGTAATCATGATTACAAAAATGGTCCTCGTTTTTTTCCCCCCAAAAAGCGTCACATTGGATTAAAGGAATCCGCATTATATTATATGTCCTATCTTCAAACTAACGTGTCCCCTTCTTTGGTGTCCCTTTCTTTACGTAGACAGAGACTAATTTATAGAAATTATTATTAAAACTCATATTAATATTATCACAAATTTTTATTTATAATTTTTTTATTTCGAAGGTTGTTTTTTTACTATTTTTTCTTAAACTAATATGTCCTTTTTTTTCCGTGTACCCCGCCCCAAAAAAAAGTGTCCCTCTCTTTCTGTTTCGGGGAAACCTCCAAAGGATTTATGAAATGATGTGGCCCTTGCAAATTGGACCGCACCCCACAAAGTAATACTGCTTTATTTACAGACGTTGACACGTTTTACGCCCTTTTCTCTCCTTTTAAAAGAACCACGCCATACATGTATAAAACAAAATACTATTTCTATTTGTTAATATAAAACTTATTTAACTAATTTAAAAAATTTTAAAAAATTCTTAAATTAGTTAATTATAACATGTATTATATGACTTTAAAAATATTTATATATTATTAGATTATATATTAATTTATAAGTGAGACAAATTAGCCAATTGAATTAAATAGAGGTAGAACTATTTATTTGATTTTTTTTTATATGATTTTGTCGTTAGATTAAGAAAGTTCCTTTTTGATTGAACCACGAATCAAAGACTTTAAAGTTCAATCTGATCAAATCGTCCTTGTTCACAGCCAACAGAATAAAAGAGAGAATCAAAGACGTGTGAGCTGTCAGACTGGGGGACAAAGTAAGGAAACATATGCTACTGAAAGAATTTTAAATGTGTAACGTTTTAATAATGATAGAAGAAATAGAAAGATGCGATAAAAGGAACAATATAATATAATAATGATTTGAAAACAAAAGCAGCTTGGCTTTGCTTCTAGTTTTTTTTAAACACATGTATTTTTATATTAGAAGCAATCTTGATCGAGGTACTATGTGGTATTAAATGTCGTAATTTTTCCTAATAAGAATTTGAATTTTTTTTTGGCTAATACATAAGTATTCTCCTATTGGAGGTAATGCTATCGGAGACATTGTCAAATACTAAATATGGACACATCTCCTAATGAGGATTTGAATATTGATTCAAGAATTAGCTTATTCCGTTTTGCCCAATTCCATTGATAAGAATATGAATTTTGATTTACTATTGAGAAATTAGCTTTTTACTAGACCCAAACTCCCTTGGGCTTTGCTTGTAGATGCTGATAAATAAGCGACACAAGAGGCTTCTGAGCGGTCAAAAAATGGAGATATTGGCCCTGTGAGCGCACATGGATACTCTTGATGATGAAACTAGAGAAGGAACAAGATATGATTTCTAGGCGTACAATTGACAAAAGGTGGGCTGAGAATCATCACTATAAACTCCGAAAACGGAAATGTAATTGTCCAAAAAAAAAATCTCAATAAAAACTGGATAGCACAAACACCATGGACTTTCTCTATGTTTAGCCCCATCTCTGTGATACACATCTCTCTCTCAGCAACACCGTGTTGGTTTCTCTGAACCTTACTGCATGGTCCGCCACAAGGGAGAAATTGTTGCAAGGTTTCCACGAAACTTTTTAAAGTTGATTTTATCATTAGATTAAGAAAGTTCTTTTTGATTGAACGACGTGTTAAAGACTTCAAAGTTCAATCTGATCAAATCTTCCTTGTTAACCACAGCCAACAGAATAAAAGAGAAAATCATGAATAAGCCAAAAATGTAATTATTAATAAAATCTCAATAAAAACTGGATAGCATAAATACCATGGACTTTCTCTATGCTTAGATCCATCTCTGTGATTCACACCTCACCCTCTCTCTCACAGAGCAAGACGACGTTGGTTTCTCTGAACCTTACCGCGTGGGCCACCACAGGGGAGAAATTATTGGAAAGTTTCCGCGAAACTTTTTTAAAGTTGATGGATGCTACGCGTATAGGCAATTTCCAGGAAACTTCCTCTTCCTTAGTGGGAGACAATGAATCAGTGCAGTGGGGACACCAAAACAATTTGCCATGGTCATTTCCCTGTCAATAAGTTAAATATCATATGGTAGACTTAATTGAGTGCTTTTAAGTCTTCTCTTCTCCTGCACTTTCTCCTCAACTTGTTTCTAATCATCGAACACCAGAGAGAGTCTCCCTTTGATTTGTGTATCGGAGGAAGGATGGCGGAACAAGTACCATATGGAGTGGCCACAAGTCTCATCAACACGTTGGCTTCTGCAGCCTTCAGAGAGATTGCTTCCATTTATGGGGTCAAAAGGGACACTGAATGGCTCAAGAAAACTGTTGAACGCATCAAAGCTGCGCTTGCCGATGCTGACCAGAAGCAGCAGAATGAACAACTCGTCCAGCTCTGGATCAGGGACCTCAAGCAAGTGCTTTACGATGCAGATGACTTGCTCGATGAGATCCACACTCAACATTTGCTGCGCAAGAGGGATGCAAAAGGAAAGGTACGTGACTTCTTCTCATCCTCCAATCCAATCGCTTTTCGCTCCAAAATTGCTCCCAAGATTAGAAGCATTAAAGAGCAATTTAATGCTGTTAATAAAGGAATGTCGGAGCTGAATTTAGATCGAAGAGTTGTTGAAACGAAGCATGAAAAGAGGAACTGGAGGGAAACTAGTTCTTTTGTGCTCCAAGAGGATATGGTTGGTAGGGAGGTAAACAAGAAGGACATAATTGATTTGTTGTTGAATGATGATAATAGCCATCAAAATGTTTCTTTGGTTGCTATTGTCGGCATTGGGGGTTTGGGTAAAACTGCTCTTGCCCAGTTGGTGTACAACGGTGCTGACGTGGAGCGTTCTTTCCACAAGCGAATGTGGGTGTGTGTTTCTCAAGGCTCTGATGTAAAAGTGCTTGTTAAGCTGATGCTAGAATCATTACTTAAAAAAGAACAAAAAGATAATCAAGGACTAGAATTGCTTCAAAATAAGCTTAAATCACATTTAGATGGCCAAAATTTTTTGCTAGTTTTAGATGATATTTGGGATGATTTTCCCAGAGAGTGGGAAGAGTTGAAGAAGATTTTGATGTGTGGTGTTAAGGGTAGTAAGATTTTGTTGACTACACGTGATCAAGCGGTAGTCAATAGAATGGGTATAAAAACGCCATATCATTTGGAAGGATTGAACAATGACCAGTCTTGGACTCTGTTGAAAAGGTTGGCATTTGACGATGATAAAATAATGACCCAAAATTTGGAGTCTATTGGCCAAAAAATTGCAGCAAAATGTAAGGGCGTTCCACTGGCAATAAGAGTGATGGGAAGTTTGTTGCGCTCAAAATCGCGGGAAAGTGAATGGGAAGATCTGTTGAAAGGTAACTTTTGGAAGCTACGTGATGATAATAATTCAATTATGCCAATTTTAAAGTTGAGTTATGACAGTCTGGCAATTGAATTAAAACAGTGTTTTGCTTATTGTTCTATATATCCAAAAGATTGGGAATATGATAAGGCTGAATTGATTGATATGTGGATGGCACAAGGCTTCCTTGAAAACAAAGACGAGGAACAATGTCTAGAAGACGTGGGTGAAGAGTACGTTCATGTTTTATTGATGAAGTCATTCTTGCAAGATGTTAAGATTGATGAATCAGGAGAAATAACGTATTTTAAAATGCATGATTTGATGCATGACTTGTCCCAATCAGTTGCTAGCTCTGACCTATACGTTGAGGGAGGAAAAAATGGTGCAATGTGTCCTATACATGCTTCTTTTGAAAAATATAACACCAATCGTTCACTAAATATGCCGGATCTAGGTAGATTGAGAACGTTTCATGAAATGAAGAAAGAATATAGAAGAGATCTACCCGATTTATTTGTGTTCAAACGCTTACGAAGTCTAGATTTGTCATACTCTATGATGAGATATTTGCCTAAATCAATAGGTAAAATGATCCATTTGAGGCATCTTAATCTCTCTTATTGTGATGAATTGACTAGTTTGCCCAAGAGTATAAGTAAATTAGTCAATTTGCAAACATTAAGATTGACCAACTGTCATCGTTTGAAATTTCCTGGAGATATTATCACAAAGTTTGTAAAGTTGCGCCGGCTTGATATAGGAGGTTGCAAGGCCTTTGATGATGGAATGCCTATGGGGTTGGGCAAAATGACTTGTATGCAGAGGTTGTCATATTTCATAGTGGGTAATGGTGATAAGGAGACAAAGAAAGCCAAATTGAATGAATTGAAAGATGTTGACCTCAAAGGTAGATTAGCCATCAACAAACTTGATTCAGTAAGGGATGTAGAGGAGGAGTCCAAAAATATTAATTTGAAAACAAAGAAAAACCTCATTTCCTTGTCCCTGGATTGGGGAGACGATCGCAAGATGGAAAAAAGTGATGCCATGCAGTTACTAGAAAATCTTCACCCTCATCAAAATTTGAAGACACTAGAAATAAACCGATACCCGGGGGCATGCCTATCTGATTGGCTCTTGTCATGTGCAAATCTTGTTCAATTAACGTTTTTGAACGTCAAAAATTGTCAATACTTGCCAGCGTTGGAAGGCTTTGTTTCTCTCAAGACTCTTCACATAGACGGGATGGATAAATTGGAGCATATAGAATATAAAGGATGTTCCTCATCAGCCAACTTCTTCCCATCTTTGGAGAAATTAGAAATTTACTCTTGTGGAAGTTTAAAGGGATGGCAAAGGGAGGCAAATGGCCAAAATACAAGAAATAATGAGTGGCATGATTCACTGCCTCCATTTTCACATCTTTCAGCATTGGAAATTTGTAACTGCCCAAACTTAAGATGCATGCCTGCTTTTCCAAATCTCGTGAGGGATTTGGGGTTATTCAACTCTAGCATGAAGCCATTGGTAGACACATTAAGTGTGGGCACAATTGGGCCGTCAACATCACATGATATGACTCCATCTCTTTCCATGCTCAAGTCTCTTGACATTAGAAGGATAGAAATGGAAGCATTACCAGAGGAATGTATGCAAAATCTCTCCTCTCTTAAACATCTCTCTATTGATGGATTTTCGGAGAAACCATTTCTTCATATGCGGAATCTATCCGCTACACTCGAGAGGTTGACTATTTTCCACCTTAGTGATGAGGATTATAACATACAGTGCCAAGACCTTTGTTGCCTACGTTCTCTCCAAAAAATCAATTTTTTTCATTGTGATCAACTCACAGCTTTACCCGAGTGGATTTGTGATCTCCAGTCACTGCGCATTATCACCATTTGGATTTGTAAAAACTTGGAGTTATTTCCAGCAGAAATGTCTCGCCTCTCTACTTTACAAACACTAGAACTCTTTGGAGCTCCACTTCTAGAGGACAAATGCAAGAGAGAAACAGGAGCAGAGTGGCTAAAAATTGCTCACATCCCAAATATATTGATCGATGGCTTTCGAATCTAAATCTCCATTGCATACATCTAAAGGTATGCTCATTATATCTATAACTACTTTATTAAAAAAAAAAATACTCTCCCATTTGTTTTCACCTTCATATAAGAATTCCTTACTAAAATGCTTCCAAGTTGATAAACTCCACTCCCCTTACTAATTAACCTTTCCTTGCAGGTAACCTTTTTTTCCAAGAGAAGAAGGCCTCGCAGAGCATGCTCTGCTCACTGAAAGTTTAAGACGAGGTACTCTACTGCTGCTTAAATTGATTATTACTATAGTATTCGCCAACTAAATAACTTGTGCGCCCTATAAATTTCAAACTAGTTTTGTCCAGCTACATGGATTATAAAACTTTGAAAACATTCAAAGATGATTGGTTTTATTTGCTCTGTTTTTACGAAAATTCCAGGTCAAAATGGCTATGTTCAGGTTGATCCTGTGAGTTATGTTTACTGCATTTTAAGTAAGCTGCTTTCTTATTGAGTTGAAATATGAAAAAGATAACATGCATATACTTACGATGAAATCCTATTTTGAAGAATAGTATCTAGCAAAACAAAACTGGTTTACAAATTATATCACCATGTCTTCATATTCTTAATTGATTTTCGGTAATTACTCAATTTCAGAATCGGATGGATGTGATAAGGAAACTGAATTCCTGTTCTGAATTTGAACTCAACTGCAATGAATTATATCGCTGGCCGTTCAAGCTTCAATACTTGTATATTTTAGTTTTTCTGTTCAATGCTTATTTTAGTCACTGGCCTCAGATGAAAGCTTCACTGGGCTCAACAAATTATGCAGCGGACTTCAGGAGATTGAAGCCGAACGATGAGAATAAGGTCCAGGTCTCACGCTCTTGATCTTTTTTGTAGTTAATATTTGTATGGTGCATGAAGATGCTTCCTTAGTTACTGAACTATAATATACACGCTTGGCATGAAAAGCGTATTATATGCATAAGGTTAATTCTTTAGAGCTATGAATTAGTTAAATAGAATCACTAGATGCTTAAGTTCCCATTGGCCTATAATTAGTGGGGAATATTTAGATAAAATGCCAAATTCATAACTAAAGATTTTGAACTTTTTGATGTTTGTGATTTATTTTGCAGGATGAACAGCTGGTTCCCCCCTCCCCCAAAAAAAACAAATCTCAAGTTTCATGTATTTGGTAAAGAAGAATTGAGAAGATTAATATCACTCAGGTTGTGGAATCCCCATAATAAATAAAATTGAGTTTGTAATTCATCTCGAATTATGAAAAACAGCCACATTTAATTGTAATTTTTGGAGTGTTGACGCGGTATATTTGATCTTTTTTCTTTTAATGTGTACTATTTCTAAGAACATTTAATGGGAAACAGCCCATTTCCCCGGTAGTAGAGGGTTTTTCATGTTAAATTTTTGTCATTTTTGTTCGGATTGTGTTTCTCGAGATGTGAATGGGAATGGGCTGTGGGGAATTGGCGAATTTCCTGTCTTTTTGGGATGGGACCGTTGGCATGCGACCCATGTGTTTAAGATTCATGATTTTTATCGCTACATTTTTTTTCTAGAAATAAAAAAAATATTATATACATGAAATAAATATGAAATTGTCATGTAACTTAAAAATAAGAGTTAATACATTTTTTATTTCAATTTGTCTTCATTTTAGTTCTGGTTTTTTAAATTTTTTTATTTAAAATATTAGTTCTAATAATTCAATAAAAACTTTGATTATTTTGTCTTTTGAGGGATCAAAACTTATTATTTAAAATCTAGAGGATCAAAACTAAAATGAGAGACCAAAAATTTTATTAACTCTTAAAAATAAACATAAATATTTCAATTTGATTAGTTAAAATGGAACAACTTTTTTTGGGTTTGATGTCAGGCTAGACTTTCAGAAAGAAAAGAAAAAAAGGAAGCATCATCATCATCTTCTAACTTTAGGAAAAACAAATGTCACGTTATAAAGAAGAATAGGAAATTTGTTCTGCGGACGGCTTATAGAAAGCAATGATCAATTCTTTCCTTTTTAACGGGTTAAATTTTGCTATTGCATGCACTCTATATAAGCTTTCTATATTTTAATAAAATATTGTTTGTCGTGGAAATTTGAATTTTGTCCTTATTGCAATTGGATTTATGCGGCAGTTTTGGCTTCTGCGTCCCCCCCCCCCCAACCATAACACGGGTTTCCTTTTAATTTGTGATGTTATTTTTTTGCTAGCATGTCAGTATAATTCATGTGATATTTCTTTTCGTTTATTCAATTTAAATAAATAATAATGCAATCGCATTAATTTTTGGAAGGACAGGATCATCCTCTTCTTTTTTTTTTTTTGGTCAAAGAGGATCATCCCCTATTTAGAGAGGAAACAAAATCTGGGCCATTCACTATATTAATGATTCTTTGCAAATAAAATTTATGTCGCAATGAATTTAATATTCTTAAATCTGATTTTGAATCTTTTTGTTCCCCATGCATGTGATCCTACTTTTCCAAAAGGGAAGCCTTTAAATACAATGAAATACGTAAGATCAATTATCTTATATTTTCCTCTCCAGTTAGAAGCAGCAATATATCCCTTTAAATAAAAAGGTATTTTTTTAGTGCTTTTGGTATTCATTATTAAATTAGGAAAACATTATGAAAATACCAAAAAAAATTATCGACACGTTTCTGTGAAATTACACATAATTTTTAGAAGAGGTTTGCGCATATTTTTAAAATTGAGAAAATATATGTAATTTTATTAAAAAAAATATAATTTTGACAAGATTCCAAGAAAGACTTAGCGAAAAAATTATGTGATTTATAAAATCAGATGTACAGTATTTGGCATCTTATATTTAATATGATAATATCATTAAAATGTACTAACTTTGATATTTAATATAAGAGTTGAATACTAACTTAAAAATATTAAATGTCCATTGATTTTTCTAAATTATCCTATTTAATCATATGTATTATAATTTAGAATTATTTTTTGATAGGAAGCTTTCATAATCAATAATCAATAAGAATATTTTGAAAAAATTACAAATCTAAAAAACAGAATGAATTAAAATATTATATTTATAACTAAATAACGGAATTTAATCTCCCAACCAACTTTTAGTACGCAATCGGTAGTAGTTAGCAAATATTTTTATGAACACTTTTTTCAAACTAGAAAGCAAGAACAAGAAGGCGACCCTATTGTCAAAACTCAAAACAGGGGATGAGGACCCTCCAGAATTCTTATTATGCTATTTAACATTCAGATCCTGTCGGAATTGTCCTTGGGCTACTATGTTTTATGGCAAATTAAATGGATGACTTTAAAAGAATGTTTTATTAAGCGGTAATGAAAATTTTCATCTACTACATCCGGTCCTAATTATAAAAACTAGTTGACTAATTTTAAGAGATTAAGAAAATAAGTTAAGTTAGTTATTTGTAATAAATATGTGTTGTTTTTCCTAAAATATCCTTGTTAATCAAGCGTATTGGCTAGAACTATTATTATTAGAAGAACTACCTTAGGAAAAAAAATATAAATATGAGAGACAAAGTAGATTGGGGTCTTATATTTAGAATCAAAATAAAAGTAAAAAAAGGTCTTATATTAAGGACCAGAGGTAGTATTAGATTTACTTCAATTATCAATTTAATCCTAATGTCTAATATTTATCAATTTGATTCATGAAACTGCATAATTATATACAATTAGTTCTTATGGTTTGAAGGGAAAATAACCCTATTAATTAGGAGTAACATGATACGTAATAAAATTTAAGAAACTTGATTAATAAATATTAAAATTCGAAGATTATATTGATAATGAAAGCAAACTTTGAAGGATTAAAAGTTTTATTCTTGTTTTTATTAACTCATTTTTAATTCACGTTGGGTGGTACCAGTTGCCTTTTTTCAATAATGACTTTAATTAAAGTGACCTTCTAACAAGTGCTAACTGCGAACTAAAGGGTTCATATTAGATGTACTCTTAAACAATGCAGAAGCACTGAAAAGAATAATAGGTAACAGCTACCTCATCTTTAAGTCATTTAAATTTCAGTCCTAAAAAAATTTGGGTTATTTAAATGTACAATTTTCAATAATTTATTTTACTTCGAATATTTTTATTTCTGAAAATACAAAATATAGAATAAAATAATTTTTATCTTGAAACATAAAAATTATAATCGTATCAAATAAAAAAAGATTAAAAGTCAAACTTAAATAAAATTTACTTTGAATTTTTTACATTTTAATTTTTACTATATTCATATTGATGATAACATCAAAGAATATGCTAATTTGAGAACTCAGTTTTTCCGAAACCGAAAAGATATCCCATTATTTACCCTTGTTCTCAGCCAAAAGGCTGAAATTAAAAGATATTGAAGTGTTAAATATTTTGTCCAGAGGACCAGAGGAGTATTATGCTCCATTATATAATCTATCTATAAAATAAAAATTTTTAAGCAAAATGAGCTATTTATAATTTATAAAAAAATGTAATTCATTCCTTAAATTGAGACCTAACCTGAGTCTACAATATATATTTATTGTAGAATCATCGAAAAACATTAGAATCATCATTACATTTTAATTAAAAATTTCATTTACAAAGATATACAAAACTATTATAAATTTAATCCTTTTAGGAAATCAGCTACAAGAAGCAAAAATAATTTCCCCTATACTCGTCAATGATATTGAGACAAAAATTTTCATTTTTTTGTTGAGACAAAAATAATCTAACAAGTCTCTCAATTACCCTCAATTTAATCTGATAATATACTAGAAGGTCGAAGCTTATAATACGGCATACCGAAAAATTATATTTTAAAAATATTAAACAGGCAGGGTTCTTCTAATATTTATTGAATTAAAAATAATAAACATTTGATTTTAAAATTTATATTTTTAATAAAAAATCCAGCAACACTGTTATATGGAAAGATATCATACCTAAGTTTTTCTCCTTTTAGAAACAATCATATCACATATGGAACTATGGGGTGCGTTGTAATTAACTACTAATTAAAAGAAAAACAAAAAAAAACAAACAAAATTAAACGACACTTTACCAACAATAGAAAAGTAAACCGAAAATTGCCTAAATCTGGATAAAGGTTTCAATCCGATTTCCTTTCCAAGCAGAAAAGTTTTACGTTCTTCCAACGCATTTGTTGCTCTCTAAGAGTACTTACTAATTTGCCCAGATTTATTGGCGTGCCTTTCGCTTTTTGTTTAATCTCGACCTTAAATAAATATATCAGAGGAAAAAAAACACACGTTGTGTTGTCTCTAATCTCTCTCTGGACGACGACGACGACGACGATTATGTCTCTGCTGCCACGTTCAATTATTCCTCTCTTTTTGGGTCTTTCACTTTTGGTGTCGCTGCCTTCTCCGGCGACTTCACTCACATGCACTTCCCAGAAGTTCACCGATAGTAAAGTTTATTCCAATTGCGCTGACCTTCCTGTGTTAAACTCCTATCTCCATTGGACCCATGATTCCTCCAACTCTTCTCTTTCCGTCGCCTTTGTCGCAGCTCCCGCGAAACTCGGTGGGTGGGTGTCGTGGGCGATAAATCCAACGGGGACTGGCATGGCCGGAGCGCAAGCTCTGGTGGCGTTTAAAAACAAGGAGGGCGTAGTGGCGGTGAAGACATATAACATTAGCTCTTACAGTTCAGTGGCTCCCGGAAAGCTATCATTTGACGTGTGGGACTTGAAGGCGGAGGAGTCATCCGGTGGCGCGGTGAGCATTTTTGCCACAGTGAAGCTGCCGGAAAATGCAGAAAAAGTGAACCAGGTGTGGCAGGTGGGACCTTCAGTCACCGACGGAGAACCGGACGCTCATAACTTTGCTCCGGTGAATCTAGAATCCAAGGGCGTATTGAACTTGAAGTCTGGGCAGGGTTTTAGTAGTGGTGGGGATGATTCAAGAACAAAGCAAAAGAATGTAAATTATCAAGCTTCACTGATTTACATTAATTACGGAATATATTAATATAATTTGATTGTGATTAATTAATTAATATATGGCAGATTCATGGAGTGCTGAATACAGTGAGCTGGGGGATTCTATTCCCATTGGGGGTGATAATAGCGAGATACATGAGGGCATTTCCGTCATTAGACTCAGCATGGTTCTACCTTCATGTGTTTTGTCAAGTTTCAGGATACGCCATTGGAGTTTCAGGATGGGCCATTGGTCTTAAGCTTGGAAGTGAATCTGAGGGTATTCAGTATTCTGGCCATCGCAACATTGGAATTACCCTTTTCTGCCTTGCCACATTACAGGTAACAAATGAGGATGTTGGCTATTGTACTTGTAAATAGTAATTCTGATAATACAAATTAGGTCTTATATTTAGAATAAAAAATAATAACATGGTTCTGAATAGAACACAATAATATGTTACTACTTTCAGTTCTTAATATAAGACCTTGTTTAACTTTTATTTTGGTACTAAATATAAGACCTCAAGTGTCTTATATTTATTCATTTTTTTCTAAAATAATTTTTATAATAATAGTAGTTCTAGCCAATATACTTGATTTGTAAGATACTTTAAGAAAGACAACACTTATTTATTACAAATAACTAATTTAACTAATTTCTTTAATCTACTTAAATTAGTCGACTAGTTCTTATATTAAGGATTGAAGATAGTGTTATCCATATGATCGACTCCATTTAGTAACGTAAAGCATAGCCATTACTGTTATGCATGCATGCATTGCACAAAATGAAAATAAACCATATTATTTACTCATTCTTTTCTAAATATAATATTCATTTTATAGTGTAATCTAGGATCATAGGGAGTATAATTTATGGACAGTACAACTTATTATAGTTTGCATTGTTGTTAGTGCATGATGTGGTTAATTCAAGAGAAATATTCTAATCTCTCTGTTTATATTTAACCTCTGTGTGTATTTTGGAAAATTGCAGGTATTTGCATTGTTGTTGAGACCAAACAAGGATCACAAGTACAGATTTTGGTGGAATATGTATCATCACAGTGTTGGATATATCAGCATCATCCTTGGGATCATTAACATATTTGGAGGATTCAACATCTTGAGCCCTAACAGGAGATGGAAGCTTGCTTATGTGGCAGCCATTGCAGCTTTGGCTGTTATTGCCTTGTTGCTGGAAGTCATCACTTGGATCATTTTCTTTATCAGAAAACGCAAAAACAAAAATTAACTAAATATAATCTCATATATGCATCATGATCACCTCACAACAATATCCTCTTAAAGAAACACTTACGCTTGAAATTCATGATCTGGGGTAATTAATTATTACATCAATATTCTCTGCAATTCTTGGCTTCTCATCACCAGGGATTTCTTTTGAGTGTATTGATGAAATATACTTGAAACTTTCAATTTGCTAACTAGGTACTTAATCAGAAAATTAAATAGTAGATAGATAGCTTTTGTATGTGTATATTTGAAGTACTTAATGGGAAGAGTAAGTGCTGTGTGTTTTTTATTGTTGTACTTAATCCTTTATTTCTATGATCTGATTCTGAACGGGCATGGGCATGCTTCATGTATGCTACTTCCAGTCATTAACGTAGAAAATAGTTGGAGATTTAATTTGGTTTTAAAATATGACCCCAATCTATTTAATCTCTAATATTTATCTATTTTGCCTGTAAGTAATTCTTATGACGATTGCATATGTTAACGAGTCTCTATCAAAATATAGTTTCCATACACATAATTAATAAGAATATTTTAAAAAAGACGACAACGTCTATTTATTATAAATAACTAACTTAATTTAGTGTTTGACTATTTTTATGTTAAATAAGTAGGGTTTTAAATTAGATCAACAAGATTGACATTGGTGATTTATTAACTTAACGGCGTGGTGTTATACATGGGGTCATATAAATTAGGGAATTGATGCAGCAGGTTCAAAACGTTCGTAGTGATATTCACTAAAAATGCCGTGTGACGGACAGGAGCAGGCAATAATTTAAGACGCTCTGATGAGATATAAAAGCCTCTTTTAAGTAGGGGCCAAGTGATGCATCTAGGGTGAAAATTAAACCTACACTTGGTAGTCATTCGCCTTTTCCCCTTAATATATATAATATTCCCTCATGTTTTTAATAAAAGAGTTTGTTACTTAATTGAGCAGGAAAATTTACTACGTTATTATTTGTACTATTTAGATTTTTTTTTAAATACTCTTACTAATCATATGTACTAACTAGACTTACTATTTGATAGAACCTTTAACATGTGTAACCACAACAAAGACTATTTTTAAAAAATGATAAATATGAAAGATAAAATAGATTAAGATTTTATATTTATGATCAAATTAAATATCAAATTAGCTCTTATAGAAGTAATATATAATATTTAGTATTATTGGATCAAATTCCAACATTATTAGCTTGAATGAAAGTCGCTTCCCAATGTAAAATTTTTTTAATTCAATTTTTTTCACTCCACATAATTACTGTCGAATTGTTCTTTTGTTCTAAATATAGTAGTAAATATAGTAGCCAAGCTTTGGTCCTAATCAAATGTAATATCTTAATTCATTATTTTTTCTTGCATTTATTATTTCTTTAAAATTAATTTATGCAACTTATAAAGTGATATACCCAATGTCACACGGAATTATTTTAGAAATATTAGAGCACATATGTTATAACTAAATAATTTATTTAACACCCTTAATCTACCAAAATAGATAAATAGCCTTACTACATTATTGATCGAAGAAATACTCATTTGCTAAGTTAGTAACCTTCCTTAAAGTATGTTTTTCCCCCCTAAAAAAATCCTTAAAGAGATTGTGGGAATAAGTTTTGGGATTTAATTTGTTAATTTTCCAGAAGGAATGCATGGATGAAGGCGAATGCTTCTCCCTCATGCCAATCACCATTTTCATTCTGTTGGATTCCATGGCATGCTTCCATTCCATGCATTTTAATGGATAAAAATATTGTAATAGTCTTGTAGCATTTTACGTTTCTTATACTCTCTTTACCGAGAGTAATTTTAATTTGAATAAAAATATCATAATTTATTTTTTTGGATGACATGACATGACCTTTATGTAATTATCTTTTTATGTGGCAAATACTTTCTCTACATAACGTTGAAACATATAACAAGAGACGGGATCACGAACAAAATGACAAAAATAAAAATTAATTTCATTTTCTACATATTTATTACTCTATCTTTTTTTTAATCAATTTCTTATTACATCATTTTATATAATATTTTCTAAATTATTATATTAATGATTGAAAATATAGTTTCATTAATTTGTAAGCCTTTCTGTTTAATTTATTTCCTGGCATAAATGAAATCTTTTAAAGCAAAATTGGGGAAAAAATTCCTATTGAAAATTTTATTAATTTGAAGAATCTGATAAATTTTTATACATAAAAAGTGTTTGTAATCTACAAATTTTGTATTTTTTTTTACCAGCTACAAATTTTGTATATACAAAATATTAAATGGGCATGACATCACAATAAAAATGTAAGTTTCCCTCTCTCATACATTTATATAATATTTTTTTTCAAATTATTATATTAATGATTGGAAAATATAGTTTCATTAATTTGCAAGCCGTTTCTGTTTAATTTATTTCCTGGCATAAATGAAATCTTTAAAGAAAAATTAGGAAAAAATTCCTATTGAAAATTTTATTGATGAGAAGAATCTTATAAATTTTTATACATAAAAGATGTTTGGTAATCTACAAATTTTGTGCATACAAAATATTGATATTTTGATTTAAGTCCCTTTCATCAATAAAATTTTTAAATAGGAGATTAATTTTTTTAAAAATAGTTTTCCTCTTTTTGAAATGTTATATAATATTTTTAATCTACCATGGGTGTGACATCACAATGATGTAATCGTGATCACAAAACGGTACTAATTTTTTTTTCCAAAAAAGGGAAGGCCAAGGCGTTATTATTGTTAATAAGCAGTCACTCACATGTCACATTTGGATTAAAGCAATCTTATCTTCAAACTAATGTGTCCCTTTCTTCCTGTATCTGGGAAACCTCCAAAGGATTTATGTAATGATGTGGCCCTTGCATATTGGACCACACCCCCAAAGTAATACTGCTTTATTTACATATGTTGACGCGTTTTACACTTTTACGTACCCATCTCTTAAAAGAGCCATGTCATAGATGTATAAAACAAAATATTATTTCTATTCAGCAATATAAAACACACAACTAATTTAAAAAATTATTAAATTATAATATGTGTTATATAAACTCATCTTTTTATTAAAAACAATATAGCATTAAATGTGGCATTTTTTTAAGAAGGATTTAAATTTTAATTGATAATGTTGTAAGAAATTAATTTTTTTTATTAAACCCAAACTCCCTTGGACTCTGCTTCTAGTTGCTGATAGCCTGATAAATAAGCGAACGCCATGGTCACGAGTGAAAAATGAAGATACTGGGCCTGTGAGCCAACCTGAAACAAAACAGAGAAGGAAAATAAAGAGCAAAAGACAACGAACTTATCAGGAATGCTTTTTATTTCTTTCTAACATAAACGAATACATCAGCTGCCTTTTATAACTCAAGGCTTTCAACTTATTCCTAAAATATCTCCTGAAATCTTGCTAGCACTCCCTCTTTATTCAGAATAAAATAAATCACCAAAATAATAGGAACTAACCTACTTGACTGGGTAAACTAAGCAAAGACGATAAGATAGAGACCAAGAATTTCGGAACTGGACGTTGGACTTGCTACCATGTGCTTCTCACGTGCTAACGAGTTTGTACTAAGTTTTAACACTCCCCCTTAGTACAAACTTCCGGTCTTCTATTCGAGTGCTTTACGAAGACTCTGAAACTTAGGCTTCACTAAAGCCTTGGTGAATATATCTGCAACTTGAGCTCCTGTCCGAACACCAGTAAGCTCTATCTCTTCGTTCAGAACCTTCTCACGGATAAAGTGATGGCGCACTTCTATGTGTTTAGTTCTAGCATGAAACACTGGATTTAGTGCAAGTTTGATAGCACTCTCATTATCGCACTTAATTTCCACCGTGTACTCGTCTTCATGCAGTATATCTTTGATCAGTCTCTTTAACCACACACACTCTTGAGCAGCCATTGTAGCTGCCACGTACTCCGCCTCGGTGCTGGACAAGGCAACGATATCTTGCTTTTTGCTACACCATGACACTGCTGCTGAGCCGACGTTAAAACAGTAACCAGAGGTTGAATGTCTGTCATTTGTATCTCCTGCCCAATCTGCGTCTGTGAACCCTTCTAACACAAACTTGGTATTCTTCTTGTACAAGAGCCCGTATTCAAGAGACCCTTTTATGTAACGCAGGATTCTTTTTGCTGCTTCTAAGTGAGGAACTCTCGGTTCTTGCATGAACTGAGATATAACGCCTACTGAGTATGAAATTTCTGGCCTCGTAATAGTCAGGTAGATTAAACTACCTACTAGTTGTCGGTACTTTTTCGGGTTCTTCAACATCTTTCCCTCCTCTTTCTTTAGCTTCAGGTTTGGTTCCATGGGAGTGGCTTTTGTTTTTGCCTCTCTCATACCAAAACGATCTAAGAGGCTCCTTGCATAAGCTTGCTGTGTCATAAAGTACCCTTGTTCTGTCTTCTCAACCTCCAAGCCAAGAAAGCAACTCACTTCCCCTAGATTTTTCATGTCAAAACGCAGAGCTAGATCATTCCGTAGGCTAGAAATTTCAGTTTCATCATTTCCAGTTATGATCATATCATCTACGTACAAGAGAACCAGCAGCTGCACATTGGACCTTAGCTTCACAAACAGACTTGAATCTGCATCTGACATCTTAAACCCACAGAAGGCAAGAAACTGAGCTACCTTTCCATACCAAGCTCGTGGAGCTTGCTTCAAACCCGTATAATGCCTTCTTCAGTTGACACACATGACTTGGAAACTTTTCGGAAATAAACCCAGGAGGTTGTTGCATGAACACATCTCTGTCTAATTCACCATAGAGAAACGCGTTTTTCACATCCAATTGCCACAGCTTCCACCCTTTGTATGCAGCCAAGGAAATGACAGTTCTCACGGTCACCATCTTTGCTACGGGACTGAAAGTTTCTTCATAGTCCAGCCCATAGTTTTGAGAAAAACCACGTGCTACGAGACGAGTTTTGTACCTGTCAATAGTGCCATCAGACTTTCTCTTCTGTTTGAATACCCACTTGCACGTGACAGGTTCACAATGTTCTGGTTTGGGTACTAACTCCCATGTTTCGTTCTTGTCTAAGGCACTTATCTCTTCTCGCATGGCCTTTTCCCACTCTGGATTTCCCTTTGCTTCTTCATAGCAAGCTGGCTCTCCTTCGTTTTGCTCCCCCATAAAGAAACATGCAGCAACCGAGCAAGTGTTCACTTCATAGTCACTTAGATAATGAGGTTGTTTCTTCTCCCTTGTTGAACGTCTCACTACTTGCTCTTCGGGTTCACTGTTTGTGGGAGATATTTGCCTATCTTCTTCTGCATCCTCATTCGTCATTTTCTCACTTGTTTCAGGAAACCGAAGTTCTGTGTTGCTGTCGTTTGGAGCAATTAACTTAGGAGCTGGGAACGTTGTTGAGACTTCATCAAACACGACGTCCCTGGAAGTTGTGAACTTCTTCGTTTTTGGATCCATACACCTCCAACCTTTCCTGCACGGATCATATCCAACAAACACACACCTCCTAGCCTTTGGGTCAAGTTTAGTTCTATTACTCTTAGGGACATGAACATAACATATCGACCCGAATACTCTAAAGTAATTAACATTTGGTTTTTCTCCATATACAATCTCAAAAGAAGACTTCTGTGTACCTAGCCAGATTGGCAACCTGTTTATTACATGGCATGCACACTGAAACGCCTCTGCCCACAGCTCTTTAGGGAGGTTCTTGTCATGTAGCCATGAAAGACAAACAGACGTGAGATATGCCAACTTCCTCTCAGCAACCCCGTTCTGCTGAGGGGTATCTCATCTGCCGAGCAATACCATGGGTATCACAGTACTTGAAAAATTCATCAGACATGTATTCTCCGCCATTATCACTTCTGAGACACTTGACTTTCTTCCCGAACTCCTTCTCAACTGCTTCTCTAAATTCTGCAAATTTAGTCAACGCCTCGCTTTTCTCCTTTAAGAATTTCACCCAAGTGAACCTTGAGTGATCATCTACCAGCACCATCACGTACTGGTGTCCACTACAGCTTGCTGTCTTTGTTGGTCCCATGAGATCTGTATGAACTAGTTCTAGCATTGAGGAGCGTCGGTTTGATGACCTTTTGAATGGAAGTCGGTGAGATTTGCCATATTGACATCCTTGGCATATCACATCTTCACGAACATTTTTCAAGCCTGGCATCCCGTCCACTAGTCCTTTTGAGGAGATTTGTTGCAACAGCTGGTATCCCACGTGTCCCAACCGAGCATGCCATATGGCTGCATTATCGGTTTGACTTGTCTTCTTCACATAGGCCTCCCCTGCTGATAGAACAAACAACGAGCCTTTCTTTTTGCCAGAAAAAAGGACATCAGCAGATATCTCTTTCACATTACCAAGTATTTTTACATCTTTTGGGCCAAACAATACATACTTTCCAGTGTTAGTGATCTGGGGAACAGACATTAAATTTTTAGTCACACCTGGGACGTGATACACATCATGCAGCTTGATATTTTCTTGACCATTGCCTTCAACCATTACTACTCCTTCATTTGTGACGGGATGGGTTGAATTGTCGGCGGTCACCACGACTGTGTCTCCACAATATTCATGTATTTCTGAAAACAGAGTCTCATTACCGGTTACATGGTGGGAGCATCCTGAGTCAACTATCCATTCTGTACTCTTGTTGGATGCATAATTAGCGAAGCTCAACGTGGACTTCTGATCTACTGCTTCAACTGTAAAGCATTGCTCCCACTTGAGCTGATCATCCTCCTCGGTGCTAGCCACATTCGCTTTGGAGAGTTTTACTCGACAGAACCGTTTTATGTGCCCAGGTTTGCCACACCTGAAGCACGTAATAGGCTTCTTGATTTGAGAGCAGGTTTTCCAATTCTTCAATGGAAGGTTGTGTTGGCCACCCTTGTATCGAGGTGACAAAGGGTCCATATTCCTTCCGTAGGCCACGTATAATATAACGACGCAACCTCGACTCACTAACCTTTTCATCCTTGTCGATCTCTGAAATTTCAGCACACACACTTTTGACTCGTAAGAAATATTCTGAGATCGTCATACCTTCTTGAGTTAGGCTAGCCAACTCATTTTCCAAAAGTTGCAGTCGTGCCGTGTTCTTCTTTGTGAAGAGCCTCTCAAGAATCTCCCATACCTCTTTCGGAGACGTAACATCTCGAACGTGTTCTATATACTCCCTGCTAATGGACGTTCTTAGTGCATAGAGAGCTTTTCCACACTTAATCTTCCATTTGCGTCTTGCTTCGGAGTGTTTGGAATCTTCGCTGGGGATCTTATCAGTGCCGACAACTAGTTCCCACAAGTCCTGTCCTTGAAGATAAGCCTCCATACACATCCGCCAATATTTGTAATTGGTGCCGACTGTTGGAAATTGTGCCCTAGGGGCCAATCATTCTGTTTTGAACATTGTTAATTTATGAATTTATTAATTAAGTTATCATATTATTTGCATGTTTACTGTGATGACTATCCTTGGATAACTCATGGTTTATCCTAAATGTCCCTGGTCGGTCATCTATATGGGAGCAAAGATGAAATAAGACCAGTATGACTTTAAAGATATATAGAGATATAAATTAAAGTCATAGGCACATGTAAGAGTACAAGGTGTTGGACCGACCCGCTATGAGAGAGCTGCATGGGTTAAGTCATAAGCTTCTCTCATATACAAACCACGTCACTATGCCCTTGACCTGAGATCATCATGGATTCCTACATGAGAAACGCTTAGCTTTGACCTAGTCAAAAGTCACTTTTGACCGAGTGATCATAAAGACTATGTTCAGACTTAGTGGTTTTTCATGCGGAGGAATGTGAATGGTCAAGATGGAATTTGTCCCTCACATTCGTAGAGAGACATTACTGGGCCCCTCGATGAGTGAGTCTGAGAAATGTATGGCCATACTATAATGGAAGGTAGTTCCGTTTCTATACTCAGACTACTCAGGGATCGAGAAAGTAACGGTCATGAATAGGAGGATGAAGTTCTCCATGCCTCATCCATGACCAAAATGTCGTGTGACAAAAGGGACGTGATATGGTTGTATGAAAGGTTGCATCGTTCAATGATCCTCATATGTTTTGGGTAGTCGTGATGTCTTGCTAGAGACCGCTTACGACTTGTGAGTCATTATAGTTAATGGCCCACTGCCAACTTCATATGGGCCTACAGGGTCGCACACAAAATAGCCCAACACGAGTTATGATGTCCAGATTCATTGAATCTAAGATATGTCCAGATTCAATGAATAAATAGGGTGGACGTGTATATATATATATATAAATTCGTATATATATATAAATATAAGAGATATTAATTTATAAGGATAAATTAAATATATAAATTCCGTCATCTCTTTATTAAATAAATAAGTGAATTAAATCTGTGAGACGGATTTAATTTAAACCATATTTATTTAATTGTTCTCTTATCTGATTAGGCAATATTTGATATTGTATTAATTTCGGAATTAATTTAGAGTTAATTTCGAAATTAAATATTATTAATTAAACCTATATAGCATCCTATATATTTGATATGAGGAGCTAGGGTTTAGGAGTGAGAGAACTGACAGATAAGAGACGGCCTAAGAGAGGAGAGAGAGGACGGATTTCGAAAACCCTAGACGGGCATAGGTGCTAGCACGCCGTTCGAGGTTGAGGGCTACTAGTATGGATACCGGTAGAGGAAGCCGACCGAAGTTGTCGACTTCGAACGACGAAGGAGGCGAGCAGAAGCATCCTGAACGGCCGAATCATCGAGTCACCAGGAAATCGAACACCGAAGGTAATGCTTCTTACTACCTAACTTAAACGCGATCGGTAGATCCGGGCAAGGGGTTGGAAGTCTTAAAATTTTATGTCGTTTTCCGCTGCGCGTCGTCTTTCAATTCCCTTCACCGACTAGCTTCTCCATTCCAAGGTGTCCATTTCCTCCGTTTGAAGGCTCCATTTCAGCAACAAAATAACGTTGTTATCCAAACCTGGCTCGGATACCATGAAACAAAACAGAGAAGGAAAATAAAGAGCAAAAGACAACGAACTTATCAGGAATGCTTTTTATTTCTTTCTAACATAAACGAATACATCAGCTGCCTTTTATAACTCAAGGCTTTCAACTTATTCCTAAAATATCTCCTGAAATCTTGCTAGCACTCCCTCTTTATTCAGAATAAAATAAATCACCAAAATAATAGGAACTAACCTACTTGACTGGGTAAACTAAGCAAAGACGATAAGATAGAGACCAAGAATTTCGAAACTGGACGTTGGACTTGCTACCATGTGCTTCTCACGTGCTAACGAGTTTGTACTAAGTTTTAACACATGGATACTGTTGATGATGAAACCAGAGAAGGAACAAGATACGATTTCTGCGCTACTGTTATTTTCAAAACTAGTTCAGTAGCCATGCGATAATGTATGGGTATGAATTTATGACCTTTTATATCATATAAAAAGTTGAATTACCATAAAATAGTTAGTTGAAGATAATATTTTTTTTATAAATTATAATTTCAACATAATTTCAAGAATTGAATATCCATTAGATTTCAAAGTATGTAATATATATAGCTTTATTTTAATATTTTATTATTTGGTAAAACCTATTATTTGGTAGAGTGGTCTCTTGTGAAAAATTTAGTCAAATTAAAACCCAACTATAAAAAAATGCTCACATTTATTTTTCTATTTAAAATTATTGAAGAAGCGACCAATAAATAAAAATATGAAGGTCGTATGAGAGAGAAATTAAATATCTTTTTAAATTGTTGAAACTGTATAAATAAAAAGATAATTGGTTAACAGGATTAGAAAGTTATATGTATAGCTTATGTTATTTAATTTAAAATTTAAAATATTTATTAACACTACAAGACTAATGTAAATTTCAAATTTTAAAAATATATCATGGATGTTATACATGCCATGATTTTCAAAACCAAGGAAGTTATTTCATGCAATTCAAATGGAAATAAAAAATAAATAGCTTTGGAATAAATAAATCTCATTAGTTTTAAGTTTAAAACATTTTTTTAAGACTAATGTGAGATAAGTGCTAGATTCATTATAGGAGATAACTGTCAAATTTTATCATGATAGGATGAGGAACGCATAGATAGGGGAGGTGTGTATAAAATTTAGGTTTTTACAAAAAAAAAAATAAAACCTATTTATCTGTATTTTGGTGAGGCCACTTTATAGTCTCTCATCAAATCTTGTTTTACACTCTACTTTTATATAATAATATATTTTTGTAAATGAGCCATGAATATTTCCCAAGGATTTAGCCCAGAAAGCATCAGAATATAACAAAACCCAGAATCAAAGATCTTTTATGGGCCAACCTACAATTGACAAAAGGTGGGTTTTCATAGAGTGCGGACAAATAATAAAATGTAATTATCAGAAAAATCTCAACAAAAGAAATTCAGAAGGAGCAACCGCAAGAGGAATATAATGGATTAGTAGAGGAAGCAAGAGAGCTAATGGGAAGAGAATGGCAACTGAGGTTCAAAGCTATATACAGAGAAGCAAATGATTGTGCAGACAAGATGGGGCATCAAGCTTTCCTTCAGTCTGAAAGGAAAAGATCTTGGGTAATACCTCCAATAGTCTTGGAAGAGCAATTGCATAAGGGTCTACTGGGCATCGGGACTCCAAGACGAGTTCGCCTGGTTTAGCGTAGCTGGTTGTATTTTTTTTTTACTAGTTTATCTTTATTCACCGAAAAAAGAAGAAGAAAAATCTCAATAAAAACTGGGCATGGACTTTCTCTAAGTTTAGCTGCGTCTCTGTGATACAAATATGTATATATATCTCTCTCTCACTTCAGCACGACGTTGGTTTCTCTAAACCTTACTGCATGGGCCACCACAAGGGAGAAATTATTGCAAGGTTTCCACGAAACTTTTTTAAAGTTGATGGATGCCAGACGTATAGGCAATTTCCAGGAAACTTCCTCTTCCTTAGTGGGAGACAATGAATCAGTGCAGTGGGGACACCAAAATAATTGCCATGGTCATTTCTCTATCAATGAAGTTAAATATCATATGGTAGAGTTAGTTGAGTGCTTTTAAGTCTTCTCTTCTCCTGCACTTTCTCCTCAACTTGTTTCTAATCATCGAACACCAGAGAGAGTCTCCCTTTGATTTGTGTATTGGAGGAAGGATGGCGGAACAAGTACCATATGGAGTGGCTACAAGTCTCATCAACATGTTGGCTTCAGCAGCATTCAGAGAGATTGCTTCCATTTATGGGGTCAAGACTGAGATTGATTGGCTGAAGGAAACTGTTGAAGACATCAAGGCTGTGCTAGCTGATGCTGACCAAAAGCAGCACACTGAGCAACGCATCCAGCGCTGGATAACCAAACTCAAACATGTGCTTTACGAAGCAGATGACGTGCTTGATGAGATCCACACTCAGCATTTGCTGCGCCAGAGGGATGGAGAGGGAAAGGGAAAGGTAAAGGTACGTGTCTCATGCTCCTACCCAATCACTTTTCGTCACAAAATTGCTCGCAAGATTAGAAACATTAAAGGGAAATTTAATGCTGTTGCTGAAAATATGTCGAAATTGAATTTAGATGGAAGAGTTGTTGAAATGAAGCATGAGAAGAGTAACTGGAGGGAAACTAGTTCTTCTGTGCTCCAAGAGGAGATGGTTGGCAGGGAGGGAAACAAGAAGGACATAATTGATTTGTTGTTGAATGATGATAATAGCCATCAAAATGTTTCCTTGGTTGCTATTGTCGGCATTGGGGGTTTGGGTAAAACTGCTCTTGCCCAGTTGGTGTACAACGATGCTGACGTGGAGCGTTCTTTCCACAAGCGAATTTGGGTGTGTGTTTCTCAAGGCTCTGATGTAAATGTGCTTGTTAAACTGATGCTAGAATCATTACTTAAAAAGGAAGAAAAAGATAATCAAGGACGAGAGTTGCTTGAAAATAAGCTTAAACTACATTTAGATGGCCAAAAATTTTTGCTAGTTTTAGATGATATTTGGGATGATTTTCCCAGAAAGTGGGAAGAGTTGAAGAAGGTTTTGATGTGTGGTGCTGAGGGTAGCCAGATTTTGTTGACTACACGTGATCAAGCGATAGTCAAGAGAATGGGTATAAAAACGCCATATCTTTTGGAAGGATTGAACAATGACCAATCTTGGACTTTGTTGAAAAGATTGGCATTTGACGATGATAAAATAATGACCCCAAATCTGGAGTCTGTTGGCCAAAAAATTGCAGAAAAATGTAAGGGTGTTCCGCTGGCAGTAAGAGTTATGGGAGGTTTGTTGCGATCAAAATTGCGGGAAACTGACTGGGAAGATCTCTTGAAACGTGACTTTTGGAAGCCACATGACAATAATGATTTAATTATGCCAATTTTAAAGTTGAGTTATGACAGTCTAGCAACTGAATTAAAACAGTGTTTTGCTTATTGTTCTTTATATCCAAAAGATTGGGAATATGAAAAGGATGAATTGATTGATATGTGGATGGCACAAGGCTTCCTTGAAAATAAAGACGAGGCACACTGTCTAGAAGACGTGGGTGAAGAGTATGTTCGTGTTTTATTGATGAAGTCATTCTTGCAAGATGTTAAGACGGATGAATCAGAAGAAATAAAATATTTTAAAATGCATGATTTGATGCATGACTTGTCCCAATCAGTTGCTGCTAGCTTTGACATATACATTGAGGGAGGAAAAGACGTTCCAAGGTGTCCTAGACATGCTCTTTCTAAAAACTATGACTCCAGTAGGTTACTAAATGTGCTGAATCTAGGTAGATTGAGAACCTTTCATGAAATGAAGAAAACATATGGAAGGGATCAAACCAATTTATTTGTGTTAAAATGCTTACGGAGTCTAGATTTGTCAAACTGTGGGATGAGATATTTGTCTAAATCAATAGGTAAAATGATCCATTTGAGGCATCTTAATCTTTATCGTTGTTACCATTTGACTTGTTTGCCCAAGAGTTTTGGTAACTTAGTCAATTTACAAACATTTAGATTGACCCGCTGTGTTAATTTGAAATTTTCTGGAGATATTATCACGAAGTTGGTAAAGTTGCGCCGCCTTGATATACTAGGTTGCAAGGCCTTTGATGATGGAATGCCTATGGGGTTGGGCAAGATGACTTGTATGCAGAGGTTGTCACATTTCATAGTAGGTAATGATGATAAGGAGATAAAGAAAGCCAAATTGAATGAATTGAAAGATCTTGACCTCAAAGGTAGATTAGCCATCAACAAACTTGATTCAGTAAGGGATGTAGAGGAGGAGTCCAAAAATATTAATTTGAAAACAAAGAAAAACCTCATTTCCTTGTCCCTGGATTGGGGAGACGATCCCAAGATGGAAAAAAGTGATGCCATGCAGTTACTAGAAAATCTTCACCCTCATCAAAATTTGAAGACACTAGAAATAAACCGGTACCCTGGGGTATGTCTATCTGATTGGCTTTTGTCATGTGCAAATCTTGTACAATTAGAGTTTTTTGAATCCAAAAATTGTCAATACTTGCCAGCGTTAGAAGGCTTTGTTTCTCTCAAGACTCTTCACATAGAGGGGATGGATAAATTGGAGTGCATATACTATAAAGGATGTTCATCATCAGCCAACTTCTTCCCATCTTTGGTGCAATTAACAATTGACACCTGTAGAAGTTTAAGGGGATGGCAAAGGGAGGCAAATGTCCAAAATACAAGAGATAACGAGTGGCATGATTCACTGCCTCCATTTTCACATCTTTCAGCATTGGAAATTCGTAACTGCCCAAACTTAAGATGCATGCCTACTTTTCCAAATCTCGCGAGGCATTTGGAATTAATCAACTCCAGCATAAAGCCATTGGTAGACACATTAAGAGTGAGCACAATTGGGCCGTCAACATCACATGATATGACTCCATCTCTTTCCATGCTCAAGTCTCTTCACATTGGACGGATAGAAATGGAAGCATTACCAGAGGAATGGATGCAAAATCTCTCCTCTCTTAAACATCTCTATATTGTGGGATTTTCAAGTCTAGAGAAACCATTTCTTCATATGCAAAATCTATCTGCCACACTCGAAAAATTGAGTATTTTCAAACTTGATTCACAGTATGTTGATGAAGATTATAACATGCAGTGCCAAGACCTTTGTTGCCTACATTCTCTCCAAACAATCGAATTTGTTTGTTGTGATCACCTCATGGCTTTACCAGAGTGGATTTGTGATCTCCAATCACTACGAGTTATAGAGATTTGGTTTTGTGCAAACTTGAAGTCATTTCCAGCCGAAATGTCTTGCCTCACTAATTTACAAACACTACGGCTGGATAGATGTTCTCTACTTTTAAAGGAAATATGCCAGAAACGTACAGGAGCAGAGTGGCTAAAAATTCATCACATCCCAAATATATTGATCGATGGGTGTCAAAGCTAACTCTTCATTGCATGCATCCAAAGGTATACTCATGAGTAACTATTATGCCATTAAACAACAAGAACAAAAACTCGTATGATATCTACAATTACTTTATCAAAACAATTACATACTACTCAAGTTGTTTTCACCTTCATATAAGAATTCATTATTAGAAAGCTTCCAAGTTGTTAAGCTCCACTCCTCTTACTAAAGTAACGTTTCATTGCAGCTGACCATTTTTTTTCCCAAGAGAAGGCAGCCTCACAGAGCATGCTCTGCGCTCTGAATCTTTAAAATAAGGTACTCCATTGCTACTTACTTTGATGATTACTATAGTATTCGCCAGTTAACGGACTTGTGCACCCTTTAAATTTCAAACTGGTTATGTCCGACTCCTTGGATTATAAACCTTTGGAAACATTCAAAGAGGTAATCGATTACTTGACGATTACTTTTATTTGCTCTCTTTTTATGAAAATTAGATAACAACTAAAGGGTGCTCCGGCTACTCCAAATTTGACACTTCCTCTGCTACTTTAGTTAATTTCAATCCTTTTCTTACTCAATGATCATGATTTCATGGTTTTAATTTAAATTCGAAAGTTTTAGGAACATTTACTTAGAACTGAAGGAATTCTGATCTGTTAATTATTTTGTAACTTTGCAAGTACTCAAATTGGGATGAAGTAAGAGGAAAACTTTTTAGACACCTGAGCTTACTCATACCAGCACATACTTGATCCTATGTATGATGGAAAGGGTTCTTTAAATCTATTGAATGTTGTTGGAGAGAATTAAGAACTCGGACAAGTAAGAAAGGATTCTAGTTTGTCAACAAATATGTTAAGCTTATGCTCCAATAATAGTTTGTTGTGTCCCTTGTTATTATCAATAACACTAATTACCATCTTTTACCCATGAAAATTCCAGGTCAAGATGGTTATGTTCAGGTTGATCCTGTGAGTTATGTTTACTGCATTGTAAGTCACTTGTTTTCGTGTCGAAATATGAAAAGGTTAATATGTATAAACTTGTGATGAAAGCCTATTTTGAAGAATAGTATCTAGCAAAAGAAATTGGGTTACAATTTTTTTTTGGTGGAAAAAAAAAATTATATCACCTTGTCTTCTTATTTTTAATTGATTTTCGCTTATTACTCAATTTCAGAATTGGATGAATGTGATAAGGAAACTCCATTCCTGTTCTGAATTTGAATTCAACTGCAATGAATTACATCGCTTGCTGTTCAAGCTTGAAAACTTGCATATTTCACTTTGTTTGTTCAATGCTTATTTAGTCACTGGCCTTACAAGAAAGCTTCATTGGGCTCAACAAATTATGCAGATTTGTGTACAGTAAAGCCAATGCAGCGGACTTCAGATCTGATAGATCTTTCATCCACTATATATTCATAGGAGAGAACCACCAATATGCTTTCAGAAGATTGAAGCCGAATGAGAATAGGGTCCAGGTCTCACCCTCTTGATCTTTTCTGTAGTTAATATTTATGTGGCGCCTGAAGATGCTTCTTTAGTTACTGAACTATAATATACGTGCTTTACATGAAAAGCCTAGTATACGCATGAGGTTAATTCCGTAGAGTTATGAATGAATTAAATCGAATAATTAGATGCTTAATTAAGTAGAATAATTAGATGCTTAAGTTCTCATTTGCCTATAATTAGTGGGGAATATTTTGATAAAATGGCGAATTCATAACTAACAATTTTGAACCTTTTGACGTCTGTGATTTTTTGCAGGGTGAAGAGCTGATATTTTCTTAAATCTCAAGTTTCATATATTTGGCAAAGAAGAATTGAAAAGAGTAATATCGCTCAAGTTGTGGAGTCACCATAAATAAAGTTGAGTTTGTAATTCATACGGCACTATGCAAAACAGCCACATCTGATTGTAATTTTAGGAGTGTTTACATGCTATGTTTTATCTTTTTTCTTTAAATGTGTACTATTTCTAAGAACATTGTAATGATTTTTGATATAGTGAAATGTTTTTCCCGTGGTTTTTTCCCTCAGTATTAGAGGGTTTTCCACGTTAAATCTGCTGTCATTTTTACTTTGTTTTATACATTATAAAAGAGAGGCAGAGAAGCATACTTCTATGTTTTATTTTTCCACTTTGATATTTGACAAACCAAAGTGAATTCAACTTGTGGGACTTGCACAACAGAAGGACTGGATTCAAAATTGTGTCTATTTTTTTATATTTGAAATTTATAAGTTTCAGAGACATACATATACTATTTGGAAGGCAGAATAATAGCCTAATAAGAAATCACACATACTTATTTAAAAAAAAAAGAAAAGAAAAGAAATCATACATTCGCCTGTATAAGAAGAGAGAATTGATGGCAATACGTGAGGGTTACGTCCCTGTTAACATTGATTCCATTTCTTATCAATTTCATGGGCAACTATATATTGGCCCATCGCTTGAATATTCTTCTAACTCTTGTTTTTGTCTCAAGATTTTTTTTAAAAAAACTAACCTTGGTTTATATGGGTCCCTAACTTCCATAATCTGGTGGGATGTGTTATCACGAATAAATCTAAAGGGTCCAATGCACTCAACACAAACTAGAAGTTAAAGATAGAGGTGGTCACGGTCCCGGTCCCATCCGGGTAAATAGGGATAAGACAGGATTTTTGTCCCGTATCCTGCCCTGTCCCGTTTTTCTTTTTTTTTTAAAAAAAATATGCTATACTTTTTTGTATAAATTTTTTTCTGTTATAATGCTTATTTTTTATTGGGTTTCTAA
The DNA here is from genome assembly GCF_004799145.2 of Neltuma alba. NCBI lineage: Eukaryota > Viridiplantae > Streptophyta > Magnoliopsida > Fabales > Fabaceae > Neltuma > Neltuma alba. The sequence goes on from NW_021636683.1 coordinate 291,912, forward strand.
AGATAAAAACATTATAAAGAAATATTATGTAAAAAGCTTAATTATATAGTATAAAAAAATATTGTAAAAGAAATACCATAAAAAAATATTATATAATAGTTTTATGAATTATTTTATTGAGGAAGGAGATTTCGTTGAGATGATACTACAACTTAAGAGTTAAAAATAAGTATAAAAATAATAATTATTATCAATAAGTAAATTGAATAATCCAATAATAATTATTAATAAATAATTTTTTTAAAAAAACACTCAGGATGGAACGGGACGGGATGACCCCATCCCAAAATTTTTTTTGTCCTGTTCCGAATTCACAGGACCGGAACAGGACAAATTGAATATCCTTAGTTAAAAATGACTATATGGTATGGCAGGTATGACATTATTTTGGCAAACAGTGCTCCTGTGTGTTTTTGCAAAACGCAGAGTTTCAACCAAAAAGCCAAAAAAAAAAAAACTGATCATGTGAGTAGATTAGATCACTCTGTCGGATTCAAGGTACACACATTTTCTTCAAGTACAGATAAGAGATGTGGGAAATATGCTGCAATCAAGAATTCAAAAATAAAAAATAAAAAAAGTTATTGGGAAGCTATGTATTATCTTAGGAGGTGATTATTGGATGTTTATCAGGAAGCAACAATTCAATCATGTTTGATAAGGATGATTATTTCATTAAACTATGGGTGGCAAGGCTACTGATGGGATATGGAATCATGGTTGATTATGATTTTCAGATATTAAGGATATTTATCATTATTAAGGAATATTTGGCTTTAATTTTAATTTGATTGTTATCTTTTAATTATTATTTGCTTTCAAGTCTAGGATTCTAGAGTTTTCTATAAACAATTTCTAGGGTTAGGTTAAGACCTATAATAATATCTCAATTTATTTGTTTTGTACACCTTGTGATTTGAATAAACATATTATTTAGTTTATCTTCCTCTAAATTCTCTTTTTCCCTTTATTTTTCTAATTTCTCCCTCTTTTCTTGCTGTTCCTCCTCCTCTAATCTCTCTCTTCCCCTTCTCTTCACCTCTTTTCTTCCTTTCCCTTTTCTTAATCTCTCCCTCCTTTCTTGCTGTTCTTCCTCCTCTAGTCTCTCTCTTCCCCTTCTCTTCACCTCTTTTCTTCCTTTTCCTTTTCCTGTGCTGCATTAATCAGCATCAAAGCCTGGTTCCTACGTCTTTTCTGCTTGCACATTTGGCTTCCAAGTTAACTTTCAAAATTTTCATGGCCTTTCAAAAATTTAAGATCATATTTTTGGTATTCCACATTATTTTTGCATGGTTTCTACCATTTTGGATCTCCCTCAATAAAAGATCATCACACGGAAGAACTTTCAAGCTGAAGTTTCTTGAGGATCATCATTGAATTTTATTTCTGTAATTTATAATATTTATTGCCTTGGTTAATTGCTTGCCACGCAGTATAAACAATTTGGTCAATTTGCAAATTATCACCTTAAAGTTTCTATGGATTTTTTATTTATAAAGAAAGTTTCTATGGATTTTATAATGAAGTTTGTCAACTTGCATTTAACTTGTTGGACAGAATTAAAAACAAAAAGATATTAAATCGTTAAAAGTGAACCGCTAGTTTTCAGGTAATGGTAGTATTGAACATAGAGTCCATACACATTTATTATTTAGCGAAAAAAGAAAAGTATTTTTACGACCTGACATTTTTACAATGTTTGTCTTTGAAATTATTGTCAAAAACTCAAAGGGTTCATATTTGTATGGTGGAAAATAATTAGTTCTTTTCCCATTATTAGAATCTGGTAAAAGTTTAAAGCAATAACAATCTTCCTCTAAATGTCCTGTTTGCCATTTTGATTTTCCTTATCTAAATCTCTATTAAACTCTAATTTGAACTTTTTAGTCACCTTGAGTTAAATAAAAAACAAAACCAGATTATGTAGGAAAACACAACTTGAACCGTGTCTCTTGAGAAGCTTTTGATTAATTCTTAAGTTAACTAAGTGATAAAAATATTAAAAATGAAGGGTTTGAAAAGGGATTTTTTTTCCTTTTTATAAAATTAATTATGAAAATAAAGGAATAAATCTGAGCTACTTTTTTTTGGTATTTTTAATAAAGAGAAAATGATAAATGCAAATTTGAATTTTAAGAAATCAATAATAAGAGTGCCTCTTAAAAACGAAATATAACTATCCTTACTTTATAAAAACATGAAAGTAAAATAATGCACCAAGTAAAGGAAAAAAAAAAAAAAAGCCCCAAACACGGTTTGAATCAAGTAAACTTAACACTCGACTATTCTAAATGCTATTCTTCTTGTCCTATTTATAAGGCACTTCCAATATGTTTCACAGACCAAAAAAAACCTTAAACTTCATTAACTCTCATTGAAGACTTAATAATTTTTTAACTTTATCCCTATTTAACATATATTATATCTCATGCAAACAAAGTCAACACAATAATAAATGAAAAGTAAAATTGTACTCCTCCGGTCCTTAATATAAAACCCAATTGTTAAATTAGTTTTGGTCTTAAATATAAGACCCATTTTTCATATTTATCAGTTTTCTCTAAATTACCTCTATGGATACTCCCTCAACTATAATCAAATAGAAGAGGGAGATGGGGTATTAAAAAAGATGATTATAGTGTTTTAGGAAAAACGTGTCACATTTTTTATAATTAACTAACTTACCTAACTTCCTTAATTTAATCAAATTAGTTAAATGGGTCTTATATTAAGGACCAGAAGAGTATATTCGTACAAAAAAATTTCTCTCAATGGCTTATAAATAGAATAAAAAAGGTCCTATAAATAGGACTAGAGGAGTAGATAGTAATCAAATTATTAAGGTTTGATGTGCAATTTAAATTGAGTTAACAAAACTTGTTTCTCTCTCAAAGAATTCACGTAGATACTCATTTGTAATAGATCTCAATTATAAAATTCAACAACATGTCAGATAAAATAATTTCAATGAATGCAAAGGAATTAATATATAAATTCAAATCCCACGTAATACAACTCAAATTAAACTGCAAAAATCCAATTAACAGAAATTATAAGGCATAATCTCAGTTTCCAAATCAAATAAGAATATTCCTAACACAAGAAAATTAATTAGAAAACTAAATACTCCCCTGAGGTTTCAAGCTCAAACTATTCCTCAATCTCCAAGAAGCACAATGGGATTAGCCTCTCATGATTCTAGAAGAACTCACAATATGTTTGAAGCAATGAGAATCCATGAAGCAAGCGTGGGTGTGGAGATTAGATGCAGGAAAAATAAAATAGAGGTCGAAGGGGAAAAAAGAAGAGGAAGAAAACTGGAACCCAGAAATCGAATTCTCTGGCGGCGAGTTTTTTTGGTGCGAAATTGAAGAATCAATTCCCAGGGTATTGGCGGCGTATGTGTGTATCCGCGGGGCTGTGTATGGGTGCCTTCTGCCATGAATCAATAAATATATAAATAATATAACACTACCTCCGATCTTAAATATCAGAATTAATTGACTAATTTAAAAAATTAAGAAAATAAGTTAAGTTAATTATTGTAATAAATAGATGTTGTCTTTCTTAAAATATCTCTCAATACAAGATATCTTGACGTTCAAGTTGTTTGCATCTCCATTTTTTTAAAATTTTTTTCTTTGTTTCTTTTAGTTTTCTTTTTATATTTATTTTCTTTTCTGAGGCCTGCAAAAGATAAATTAAGATAATATCATAAATCCCAAGATCAATTATCCAAGAGCAGATAAAAATATGAGAAGATTTTCTTTTAAATCTTTAATTTCATGCAATCAATATTTAATTCAAAATATCCACAATCAATACAAATTATCCCATTTTAATTGACAAATATCTCCAAAAAGATATCAAATAATATATTAAAATAGGAATTTATCAAACTCTATTTAATTCATACAATCAATATTTAATTCAAAATATCCACAATCAATACAAATTATCCCATTTTAATTGACAAATATCTCCAAAAAGATATCAAATAATATATTAAAATAGGAATTTATCAAACTCTATTTTCAATTTTCAGTTTTAAAATTAAAAAAAAATCTAACAAAGAAACTAGTAACTACATGCATGCTGTTGAAGATATACCAAAATTATGATTTCTATGCTGACTAATATGCTAACTAAATTGGTGTTTTGATTGAACCCTCAAATTAGTTGAAAAGCCTTCATTAATCTGATGTCAAATATAAGTAGAATTAGCTTCCACTATGACAGATATAACCATCTGGACTGATTCTCTTGGAATCTGACTGCATAATACTTTTTGAGAAGACAATTCAAATGAACTAATAAACGACCACGTAACTCACAATATCTGCTTTATATTTTTGAGATAGAGAAGATTTTCATATTGAAACTAATAAAATAACAAGGCAATGAAGAATGACAGTAATTGTAATGGCCCTGGGGAAAAAAAATGAGATGGTTAATTATTTTAACTATTTATTGTATTATATTGGCTATAAGGTTAAGTAATATAATGGTAATAAAAATTATTGAATATTTACGAGGTATTGAGTTCGAATCTTTATTCAGGATAGAACAAAAATTCGAACAGGTTGACGATATTTGATAGCCTCCGGTGCCACAAAGACACAAACTTATCTTTATTTTCAGAGCAATTACACTGAAACATTCACGGATAAACAATAGCCATCCCAGTGTTGTTGAGCCCTGTGATGTTAGGATCAAGAGGAAAGAAAAAAGGATAAAGCTCGTATCAGACATAATAAGAACTATACAACACCCAACACTCTTTGTTATTGCTGCAAAATGTGTCGAAGTTGTTCTCTGCAATAACTAGACGCGGAGCACAAGATCCATCAAGCAAGTCTCCTGTACATTGAGCCAAAGCATAAAATTTCTTTCTGTACTACTCACAAACAAATTCTTATCTACGTACGAATGCTTATTGCATATGACAGATCCCGCTTTCATCATGTTAATTTGTACATAAGGATTTGTTTGTGAGTACTGAGCAAAAGAATTTATTTATGCAAATTTGAATCAATGACAAGCAATATGAATCGCTAATATGTAACTTTGAATCAATTATATATAATTAGAATTCATAATATGTAATCAAGTACTTGCAGTGTACAATTAGAACCAATAGTATGCAAGTTCGGATCAACAAAATGCAATTAAGATATGTAATATGTAATAGAATCTTATATGTAACTAAGTATCTGCAATATGTAATTAGAATCAGTAATATGCAAGTTTGGATCAATAATATGTAGTTAGGAATTGCAATACAAAATAATATCCTATATGCAATTAGGCATCCACCATAAGCAATTAGAATCCGTGATATGTAACTGAGGATCTGTTACATGCAATTAGCATCCATCAAGGTAATATGATCTTTTTCCTACTACACTTACTAACATTTGAGGGGCTTTTAACCAATTTTCCCAATTGATTAATTTGTCAAAAGAGAGACTTTTAACCAATTTTCTCTCATTTATTTGATTTTTCAAAAATGATTTTATGAATAACTGAAAATCCAAATTCCCTTTATTTTACTTTATTCTTTTAAAAGACAAAATCGAAGAAAATCAAAGACCTCATATGAACTGTTAAGCCTACGGGTGAAAGTACGGAAACACATGCTGCTGAAAGAATGAGATGCGCAGCGTTTTAATCATGACCGAAGAAATAGAAAGAACAGAAACATACAAACAAACACACGCACACAGATACACACACACAGATATATATATATATATATATATATATAAAATAACCAGATTCATAGCTCATTGTCTCATATGAGTGCTCTTCAAACGTATAGCTGGCAATATTTTATGTCTTTTACTATTTTAACCCACTTATAATTGCGTGACTCAATTCCTGATATCTTAACTTGTTTATAATTTATTCTGTCATTTTTTCACATTTAATAATTTAATTCTTATCATACATAACTTATTTTAATGATCAAATAATTATCTTACATGGCACTAAAAAAAATAATTATCTTACCTGGCAAAAAATATTATTTAACACCATCAAAAATTGCACACGTCATCCAACTCAGCTCACGTATTTACTAAATTTTTTCAAGGCAACTCCTCACCATTCCAGAGCCACACGTCCAACTTCTCCACTCTCTCCCGATTCTTCTTCCTCACCTTTCCAGACACCCAAACCCAATTCCAGGCATTGCTGTCAATTAATTTGAATTCTTTTAGACGTAAGAGTTGGTTATTACAAGGCCCCAAGTCGGGACTTTCACAATTAGAAGCATTACCTTCCTGTATCTACTTATTGCAGTTTCAGTTGCACTTAAAACTTGAAAGACAAAAAATTAATTTAAACGCCAAGTTAATTGCACAGTGTTGTTCCTCCTGGAAGTTTTATTTCGTACTTTTGTAGTAAACAGTGTCAACAATAAAATATATATATTTGTTACTCGTTGAAAGCTTTCGTTTGCCTCTGTTTTCTCTTACGGAAAACAGAGGAGCCTTTTCGATCTTCCTAAATCGTTCATACTTACACAAAATCCTTCGTCCTTCTTAATCCACGTAATGAAAGAACAATCTACATGACAGCTTCAACATGATCACTTTCACTTCGGCATCATTGCCCACATAGATAAACGCCGATAGCTGAGAGGAAGGCTGGAGGGACTGACTTTGAGACTTTGCGAGGAAGTTTGAAACTGAAAGTGACAAACAGAGATGGTTAAAGCCTGCAGAATGAAACTGATGACCAAAAACGAAAGCTTCTTACCGGTTATGATCTCCTCGTTGTCGTCTTCCTCTTTCCTCAAAAGAAACCCGGGATCATCATCTGCCAACCTTAACTTTAAGGCAATGCACGTACGATTGATAACTTACCACTCTATCACGTATAGAATTATTTAATACTCCTCTTATTGTATTTATATTCATAAAGACATTTTTTATTCTATTTACAAGATATTGAATGAAATTTTTTTTGTTTGGATATACAATTTAACTCCTTTATTTATTATTACATTGATTTTATTTATATGAAGTGTAATATATATTAAATAAGAATAAAATTAAAAAATTATTAAATTTTAAATAAGAGTTAATAAAATTTAAATTTTTTCTTAATCTATGTGAGATATATTAAAAGTGACCTATAAATAGGATTAGGGGAGTAACATTAACTATTTATTTTCTTACTCATATTTAATGAAGATATTAAAGACATAAGAGTTAATACAATATTAAAATTTATTTCTGTTACTTTCTTAATATTATGTAAACTAAGAAAAAACTTAAATTTTATTTAAAATCGAATAACTTTTAATTTTATTTCTATGTAATATATACTACACCTCATATAAATAAAGTCAACATAATAATAAATGAAAAGTAAAATTATACATTTATAAGAAAAATTTCTCTCAATATTTTATAAACAGGACACAAAATATTTTCTTTTTCTACACATAAATAGGACCATAGGAGTAATATATAATATTAAAAATTATTTGAATTTTATGAGAAATTTAATATATTATCTGTTTTAATACTCTTTCGGTCTTTAATATAAGACCAATTTAACTAATTTGATTAGATTAAGGAAGTTAGGTAAGTTAGTTAATTATAAGAAATGTAATATATTTTTCCTAAAACACCATAATCATCTTTCGTAATGCCCTGTCTTCCTCTTCTACTTAATTATAGTTGAAGGAGTATCCATATGACTAATTTAAAAAAAATTAATAAATATAATAAATAAATTTTATATTTATAATTAAAACCAAGTCAATAACTGAGTTTTATATTAACAAGCGGAAGAGTATATAAATAAGAAAAAAAAGGTACTAGTTGAGGGCCGGGGAAGTCTCATGTTCCAACGCATTAGCCTCAGCCTTGTAGCCCTTTTTTTTTAATTTTTTATTTTTACCAGCAAGCCTTATAGTCACGATCATGGAAGTCCCGACAAACAGATTGAAACGTGAAGGGCTCAGATTTAAAGAAGCATCGCTGGAATCTGGAGACAGGAAATATGTCATATGTGTACGTGTGTGTGACGACAAATTAGCCTTGGAGTTAAGTCCAATGCGGTGAGGAAAGGTCAGGAGCTTAGCATCCAAAGTCAGAAATCCACAATAATTTGAGATTTTCAGAAGATACCGTCACCATTCCCAATCCAAGGCTTTTTTCCTCCTTTATAGGCCATTAACTGTGCGAACATAGTAGTCTTTCCACTCTCACCTTTACTGGATCTGATCATCAAACACCGCAGCCTCGCGTAGTTCTTCAACCTATCGCTCTGAGGATGGCGGAACAAGTTCCATATGGTGTGGCTACAAGTTTCATCAACACGTTGGCTTCATCAGCCTTCAGAGAGATTGCTTCCATTTATGGGGTCGAGACTGAGATTGAATGGCTGAAGGAAACTATTGAAGACATCAAAGCTGTGCTTGCTGATGCTGACCACAAGCAGCAGACTGAACAACTCATCCAGCGCTGGATGACCAAACTCAAACAAGTGCTTTACGAAGCAGATGACTTGCTTGATGAGATCCACACCCAGCATTTGCTGCACAAGAGGGATGCAAAAGGAAAGGTATGTGACTTCCTCTCATCCTCCAATCCAATCGCTTTTCGCCTCAAAATTGCTCGCAAGATTAGAAAGGTTAGAGAGCAATTTAAGGCTGTTACTGAAACTGTTTCGAGGTTGAACTTTGATCGAAGAGTTGTGGAAATGAAGCATGAACATAGTAGCTGGAGGGAAACTAGTTCTAAGCTTGAAGAGAATATCACTGGCAGGGAGGAAAGTGAGAAGGAGGTTACTGATCTGTTGCTAAACACTAATGACAATCAAAATGTTTCGTTGGTTGCTGTTGTGGGAATAGGTGGTTTAGGTAAAACTGCTCTTGCCCAACTGGTCTACAATAATGCCAAAGCCAACAAACTTTTCGATAAGCAAATGTGGGTGTGTGTTTCTGAAGAGTTTGATGTGAAAGCGCTCGTTAAAAAAGTATTGGAATCATCAATTGGCAATGGTGTGAATGACCAATCATTGGAATTACTTAAGGATCAACTTGAAGAGAATTTGAACGGACAAAGATATTTGCTCGTCCTTGACGACGTGTGGACTGAGGATAGAGAGAAGTGGTTAAATTTGAAAAAATATTTGATGTGTGGTGCCAAAGGTAGTAAGATTTTAGTGACTACACGCAGTCAAGCGGTAGCCAATATAATGGGTGTAAGAACACCATATTTTTTGAAAAGATTGAAAAATGACCAATCTTGGACTTTATTGAAAAGATTGGCATTTGATGAAGATAAAATAATGACCCAAAATTTGGAGTCTATTGGTCAAAAAATTGCAGAAAAATGTAAGGGCGTTCCGCTGGCAATAAGAGTTATGGGAAGTTTGTTGCAATCAAAATCGCAGGAAAGTGATTGGGAAGATATGTTGCAAGGTAACTTTTGGGAGCTATATGACCGTAATGATTCAATTATGCCAATTCTAAAGTTGAGTTATGATAGTTTGGCAATTGAATTAAAACACTGTTTTGCTTATTGTTCTTTATATCCAAAAGATTGGATATATGATAAGGATGAACTGATTGATTTGTGGATGGCACAAGGCTTCCTTGAAAATAAAGACGAGAAACAATGTCTAGAAGATGTAGGTGAAGCATATGTTCGCATTTTGTTAACAAAGTCATTCTTGCAAGATGTTGAGACGGATGAATTCGGCGAAATAAAATATTTTAAGATGCATGATTTGATGCATGACCTGTCCCAATCAATGCTAGCTCTGACCTATACATTGGGAGAGGAAATATGTTGCAAGGTATCCCATACATGCTTCTTTTGAGGAATATAGCTGTAACATTTCATTTTTTTTCCTTTATCTTATTATAGGATTTAGGTTATATGGGTGAGATTAATTCATAATACTTAATATGAAAGCTTATTGAATAAATTGTAAATCATAGTTTCTGTGATATACATATAAATTATAAAAATAAAAAAATAAAAAAAAATTATATTTAAAAAAAATAAAAAAAAAATATATATATAAAATAAAAAGGCAAGTGGGTGGCACGTGGGCCACCCACTGCCAGCGGGAAGGAGGGGGGGCTAAGTCCCCATTAGACCGTGGCTTTCAAAAAAAAAAAAAGAATTGAAAATTGGAATATATGGTGGATCACGTGACCCACTATTATTTCCCCACCCCTTTGTCCGCTTTTCCCCTTCCCTTTCCGCTTTGTTCTTTCCTCTGGTCCACATCCACGCAGCGCCGCGACAATGAGCGGGGGCGAGAGGTAGTGTGAGTGTGTGAAAGGAAGGCTCTACTTGGGTACATATAAGATATTTAGGTGAGCTATTTTCATCCTACAATTTTTATTTAGCTTTTTCTTTTTATTTCTGTAAGTTTATGCTGAAATAAAGTTTATTAGGGCTTGTTAGTTTTTTTTTTATTTTAAGGTTTCTAACTCATTTTGATGATATTAATGGAGCTTATGGGGTTAGAATAGAAACCTTATGACTTAGATTTTAGTTGATGGTTGATTTGAGGCAATGTGAGTTAGGGATTGGTTGGGAAATTGTGATTTGTATTAATGATGATTAATTTCGAAATTTATCTCTTAGTTGAGTTCACTTGAGGTTATATTGAGGATCCAATGCTTAAACTTTGAGGATTGTTGTTGAAATAGTAATGTTAATGATTCTTGGAGAGACTTTAATTAGTGGAAGTTGGGTGTTTGGAGGAAATTGAGAAAAATATTCTAAGTTATTGATTCTAATGAGTGGGAAATGATTAATGGAAGAAGGGAATAGGATTTTAATAATGATTGAAGGCATAGTTGATATATGGTTATTTTTCTAAGAGTTAAAGTAAGCACTTTTTGGAGATTTTTAGATGATTTGAAGAAAATATTCTTATTAATGATGTGAATGAGAGAAAAAGAGTTGGGAAGTATTAGGAATTGTCACTTGGAGGAATAGATGAATTATTATTCTTCTAAAGTAATTTTTTAAGCAAACCAATTATGGGGATTTAGTTAATAAACTATTTTAATGCTATATTAATTAGTCTTTTATATTAATATATGTTTATCAATTTATTATTGTAGAGTAGCTTGGTTTGGGCTCTTGGGTTTGAATCCTCCTACTTTTAGTTCTTGTGTCAAGAACTTGAGGTAACCACTTTCTAATTTACCTTGTATGCTTGTTGATGTGATTATAAGCACGTGTTGATATTATAAATGTTATCAATATGTGTTATGGTGATTTTGTATGAAAAGTAATTTGTATATCTATATCAAGAATTATGTTTTGTTAAATTTATTAGTTAAGTGGGCATGAATTATTTCATCTTATGAATATCTTTGATGTTGAACAAATTTGATTATTGAATCTGAGAATACTTTATGGATATGAAGTTGTGTGGAATTAGATGGTTGGATTGTGCTGTGTTGGTTGTGCTGAAATGTAGTTGTGGGAGGTCTGATTATCAATACCACGTGGTATAGCCGCCACTTGGCGCCCAGTGGTTGGCATTAACATTCTTATGGCCCTCGGTATCACCCTTCCTTTGGCCGGGTCAAGGGTCAGCCCAAGGGACATGACACCTTTCATATTCCAAGGAAAGGGAACCCATGGTCCGATATGAGCTCTGTAACTTTTGGCCGAGTTACACCTCATTATTGGAGAGCTTGGTGCAGTCTTGTAAAAGAGACGAATCCTATTATGTGGTATAGCCCATGGGTTCTGTCAGAGGTTACAAGGAGGTTATAAGGATGGTTGATGAAGTTCTATGCATGCAAGTTACTCTTTGAATTATTATATATTGTTTTCTGTAAAGATGTTTAACTTATATGTTATTTGAAATTGTACTTTGCCCGCTTAACTATCTTGTAATCACTCCCTGGATACTTGTTGAATTGGAATTGTGGTTACTGGGTCAATTTGACTCACCCCGTGGTTATTTAACATTTTTCAGGCGAGGGTTCAGGTGTTGGTCCCAAGGGGAAGGTGTCCGAGGCTTGAGTTTTCCTTTCAACTCTGTATAGCCTCTATTTTGTTATACATGATTTGACTGATGTATATTGCCAAACTTTAGGGCCTTTTTGTTATACTTAAAATTATTTAATGTTCCGCTGCATTCTAGACTTGAGTTATCGGGCGGAGCCCTTTTTGGTTATAGGTGAGTTATTTTGATTACGATTGTTATGGCCAATGGTAGCAGTTATTTTGGTGGGCCGAAAATGCTACAGTCCATTCATGATGGTCTTAGTTATTTTTGAGATTTTAGAGATTCATGATGGGATTTGTTATACACATGAAAAATCAAGTATTAATTACTTCTTATTACATTAATTATCTTTATTACTTTAGATTAGTGGCTACTGCACTGTTATGAATGTATATTGTTAATGACTATGGTAAATTTCTATTTGATTAGGTTTGTCCTTCCTACCATGGTTAGCCTTTTAAAGTAATTATCTTTTGAAAATGTTTATTTACCATGAATTACGGGGGTTATTACAAACTTGGTATCCAGAGCCTCATGTTTTCTGGTTTCTTGTTTCATTTTCATTTTGGCATATAGTTGCATTGGCAATATACATTGATCATACATGTGCTTCCCCTTTATTATTAGACTTTTCTAAGTTTCTCAAGCCTTATCGTTTCTTGGTTGGTTGCGTCCTTTAGGAGGGGAGAGATGGTAGATACACGTAGGACACAGCCGGCTAATAATAATAATAGCAACCCAAAAACCTCAAGAGCCCCTGGACAATGAAGCATTCTTAAGGGAGCTAAGGACATTGGTAGTCCAAATCAGTCAGCAAGTTCAGAGACATGAGCAACAGCTGAATGAAATGAGACAGGATGAGGAGCCCATCCAAGAAAATGGGCATATCAATGCTAATGAATCAAGTGGCCATCGTTCCGAAGAAGGTCACCACACTGTTATGGAAACTGGGGATAGTAGTCAGCATGAACAGAAGAAGGAGCAGCCTATTAGTGATGTATGGAGGAATTTCAATAGGTGTGATCCGCCAACATTTAATGGCACCTTTAATCCCTCTAAGAGTGAGGCTTGGATCGATCGTTTGGAAACTATCTTCACCTTGGTCCCATGCACCTCACAGCAAAGGGTGCAAGTGGCGGTTGTACAACTTGTTGATGCTGCTAAGAGATGGTGGGAGAGTGTTAGACCATCTGATGGCACTTCCCTACATGGGAGGTGTTTAAGGAGATGTTCTTTCAGCACTATTTTCCTTCAGCCCTCCAATCACTGAAGGAGACAGAGTTCTATGCTTTTCAGCAAGACGACATGGATGTGGATGCTTTCATTGCTAAATTTCTAGAGTTGATTAAGTATACTGCTTATGGACAATCTGAAAAGAATAGCAAGTGGATGGCAGACAGGTTGTTACAAAAGGCTAGACCGGAGTTTAGACGACAGCTAGTGCCACTCCAGATTGATTCTTTTGATGACATGTGTACTCGACTTCGCCTCCTTGATGCTGAGATTAAGGGTTATGGCTATGAAATTGAGCCAAAGAGGGACTCCCAGGGCCGTTTCTCTTCCTTTATGAGGCCTAGTGGTGGGATTGGCAAGAGAAGTGGGTTCAATCCAGGAAGCTCTAGCAAGAAGAGCCGCTTCCAGAACAGACAGTCACAGAGGCCCCCACTCCAAGGGGTAATGCTAGTGGGAGCCAATCATCATTCAGAGGCTCTACTGTTTCTGCACCCAGCACCGCACGTTCTCCAGCATGTTCTAAGTGTGGCAAGCATCATCAGGGCAAGTGTTGGACTTGCTTTACTTGTGGCAAGGTTGGACATATTTCTCGCTATTGCACTGCAAACAAACAGAGTGCACGGAGACCCGATCTACCATTCCCGGTCGTGTGTTTGCGTTGACTCAAGAGGAGGCCGGTGGTCTCCTAACCTGATTAGAGGTATCATTTCTCTCCAAGGTCACAGTATACATGCATTATTTGATTCTGGTGCTACACATTCTTTTATTGCTTTTGAATGTGCTAAGCGATTGAACTTGCATGTTTATGATTTGCCTTTTTTGATATGAATGTTTCGACACCTGCTGGATCTTCTGTAAAACTTCAAATGCATGCTTGAATCTTGTGTTGGAGTTTGAGAGTCACAAGACAAAGATTGATTTGATTGTTTGCCCCTTAAGGGTCTTGATGTGATTGTGGGTATGGATTGGCTAACAGCTAATAGTGCCACGCTTGATTGTAAAGCAAAAACTGTTCCTTGCCTATGCATGGCCTGCCTATAGAGGTGCCTAGTGGCCCTCCTTCGTTATCAGCTGTTCAAGTTGAAAGTTGTATAAAGCAAGGATGTCAGGCCTTTATGGTTTTCTTTTCTGTGCAAGCTGAGATAGAAGAAGGGATTGATGAAATTGAGATTGTGAATGAGTTCCTGAGGTATTTCCCAAAGAAGTGTCAGGATTACCCCCTGAGAGGGGAGGAGAGTTTTCTATTGATTTGCCTCCTGGGACAGAGCCTATCTCTAAGGCTCCCTATCGAATGGCTCCTGCTGAATTGGCAGAACTAAAGAAGCAGCTTGAGGAATTACTTGAGAAAGGATTCATCAGACCAAGTGTGTCCCATGGGGATCACCGGTGCTATTTGTGAAGAAAAAGGATGGAACCTTGCGGTTATGTATTGATTATCGACAATTAAACAAAGTCACCATCAAGAATAAATACCCACTACCAAGAATTGATGATTTGTTAGATCAGTTGGTGGGGTCAGCAGTATTCTCTAAGATTGACTTGAGGTCGGGATACCATCAATTAAGAGTTAAAGCAGAAGATGTTCCTAAGACTGCTTTTCGTACTCGGTACGGTCACTATGAGTTTCTTGTGATGCCATTTGGCTTAACTAATGCCCAGCTGCATTCATGGATTATATGAACAGATCTTCAGACCCTATTTGGATAAGTTTGTGGTGGTGTTTATAGATGACATTCTCATCTACTCACAGAACGAAGAAGAACACCGTGAGCACCTTAGAATAGTGTTGCAAGTATTGAGGGAGCACAAGCTCTATGCTAAATTGAGCAAGTGCGAGTTTTGGCTTAAGGAGGTAAGTTTCTGGGGCATGTGGTTTCAGCTGAAGGGGTTGCAGTGGACCCTACAAAAGTTGATGCAGTTCTTAAGTGGGAACAACCGAAGTCAGTGACTGAAGTGAGAAGTTTCCTGGGTCTAGCTGGTTACTATAGGAGGTTCGTACAAGGATTCTCTCAGTTGGCTATGCCACTTACTAAGTTGACCAAGAAAGACCAACCATTCATTTGGACTGAGAAGTGTGAAGCCGCCTTTCAAGAGTTGAAAAAGAAGTTGACTTCTGCACCAATATTGGTTATTCCTGATCCCGCATTGCCATACACCCTTTACACTGATGCTTCTTTAAAAGGTTTAGGGTGTGTATTAATGCAAGAAGGGAAGGTTGTTGCTTATGCTTCCAGACAGTTGAGACCACATGAGGAAAATTACCCAACTCATGACTTAGAGTTAGCAGCAGTGGTATTTGCATTGAAGATATGGAGACACTACTTATATGGTTCACAATTTGATGTTTTTAGTGACCATAAGAGTTTGAAGTATCTGGTGGATCAAAAGGAGCTTAATAATCGACAGAGAAGGTGGATGGAGTTTCTAAAAGACTATGACTTTCAATTGAAATACCATCCTGGTAAAGCGAATGTTGTCGCTGATGCTTTGAGTAGAAAAGCTGTTCATGTATTTCAGTTGAGTCTCTATGAGAACCATTTGTTAGAAAGGGTGAAGGACACTGATGTGCTAGCTGATACGGATACAATCTTGCAAGCCATGCGGATTGAGAATGAATTCTGGAAGGAGCTCAAGATAGCTCAGTTAGAGGATGACTATTTATTGAAGGTTAGGAAAGAACTAGAAGAAGGAGAGGTAAGTGATTTTGAAGTTGGCGAAGATGGAATTTTGAGATTCAAAGAGAGAGTATGTATCCCTAATGATGGAAAATCCAAGCAATACATCTTAGAGGAAGCTCATCGAAGTAGGTACACCATACATCCAGGAATCACTAAGATGTACAATGATCTAAAGCAGAACTATTGGTGGCCTGGAATGAAGAAAGACGTGACAGAATTTGTCTCCCGTTGTTTGACTTGCCAAAAGGTCAAAATTGAGCATCAAAGCCACCAGGGTTACTTCAAACTTTAGAGATACCGAAATGGAAATGGGATAGTATATCTATGGATTTTGTTATGGGGCTACCGAGGACACCTAGTAATCATGATGCAATTTGGGTGATTGTTGATCGTTTGACCAAGTCTGCTCATTTCTTGCCTATACGAGCTACTTATACAATGGAACAATATGCTCAATTATATGTGAAGGAGATTGTCAGATTGCATGGTGTGCCAGAGAGCATTATCTCTGATAGGGATCCAAGGTTCACGTCAGGTTTTTGGAGAGCCTTACACCAAGCTATGGGTTCTAGATTGAAATATAGTACAGCTTATCATCCACAAACCGATGGACAAACAGAGAGGACAATCCAAACCTTAGAAGACATGTTGAGGGCATGTGCCATTGAATTGAAGGGTAGCTGGGACAGTCACTTGCCATTGGCTGAGTTTGCATATAATAACAGCTATCACTCGAGCATACAGATGGCGCCTTACGAGGCATTGTACGGCAGAAAGTGTAGATCGCCGTTGTGTTGGACAGAATTGAGTGAAAGAACTATCATCGCCCTGATTACGTTGACCGCACTACAGAAAAGATTGAAATGATTAAAAAGAAGTTGTTGGCAGCTCAAAGTAGACAGAAGAGCTATGCGGATAAACGACGGAGACCTTGGAATTTTGTGTTGGTGATCATGTATTTCTACGTGTCACTCCAATGACAGGCATTGGAAGGTCTATCAAAGCCAAGAAATTGAGTCCAAGATTCATGGGTCCATATGAGATTCTTGCAAGAGTTGGTGAAGTAGCATACCAAATTGCATTGCCACCACAGCTAGACAGGGTTCATAATGTGTTTCATGTGTCACAATTGAAGAAGTATCAACCTGATCCCTCACACATCATTGAGCCTGAAGAGGTTGAACTCCGTGAGAATTTGACTTACCGGACAGAACCGGAGCGAATTGCCGATGTGAAGGAGAAACAACTAAGAAATAAGACAATTCGACTTGTGAAAGTCATATGGAAGGGTATGGCTCCCGGTGATGCTACTTGGGAAACGGAAGAGAAGATGCGACAATCTCCTCATCTTTTTTACTTAGGTACGTAGAATTCCTACTAAACTGAATTTTGGGACAAAATTCCTATTTAGGAGGGGAGAGTTGTAACATTCCATTTTTTTTTTTCTTTATCTTATTTAGGATTTAGGTTATATGGTGAGATTAATTCATAATATTTATATGAAGCTTATTGAATAAATTGTAATCATAGTTTCTGTGATATACATATAAATTATAAAAAAAATAAATAAAAATTATATTTAAAAAAATTAAAAAATATATATATATATAAAATAAAAAGGCAAGTGGGTGGCACGTGGGCCACCCACTGCCACAGGAAGGAGGGGGGTTAACTCCCCATTAGGCCGTGGCTTTCAAAAAAAAAAAAAAATTGAAATTGGAAAATATGGTGGATCACGTGAACCACTTTATTTCCCCACCCCTTCGTCCGCTTTTTCCCTTCCCTTTCCTTCCGCTTTGTTCTTTCCTCTGGTCCACGCCACGCACGCGCCGACAATAGTGTGGGGCGAGTGTAGTGTGAGTGTGTGAAAGGAAGGGCTCTACTTGGGTACATATAAGATATTTAGGTAAGCTATTTTCATCCTCTATTTTTATTTAGCTTTTTCTTTTTATTTCTGTAAGTTTATGGCAGAAATAAAGTTTATTAGGGCTTGTTAGATTTTTTTATTTTAAGGTTTCTAACTCATTTTGATGATATTAATGGAGCTTATGGGGTTAGAATAGAAGCCTTATGACTTAGATTTTTAGTTGATGGTTGATTTGAGGCAATGTGAGTTAGGGATTGGTTGGGAAATTGTGATTTGTATTAATGATGATATTAATTTCGAAATTTATCTCTTAGTTGAGTT
Organism: Neltuma alba; assembly: GCF_004799145.2. Taxonomy (NCBI): domain Eukaryota; kingdom Viridiplantae; phylum Streptophyta; class Magnoliopsida; order Fabales; family Fabaceae; genus Neltuma; species Neltuma alba. Next base: position 310,020 of record NW_021636683.1, read on the forward strand.
CATTGAGGTTATATTGAGGATCCAATGCTTAAACTTTGAGGATTGTTGTTGAAATAGTAATGTTGATGATTCTTGGAGAGACTTTAATTAGTGGAAGTTGGGTGTTTGGAGGAAATTGAGAAAATATTCTAAGTTATTGATTCTAATGAGTGGGAAATGATTAATGGAAGAAGGGAATAGGATTTTAATAATGATTGAAGGCATAGTTGATATATGGTTATTTTTCTAAGAGTTAAAGTAAGCACTTTTTGGAGATTTTTAGATGATTTGAAGGAAATATTCTTATTAATGATGTGAATGAGAGAAATAGAGTTGGGAAGTATTAGGAATTGTCACTTGGAAGAATAGATGAATTATTATTTTTCCTAAATAAATTTTTTAAGAAAGCCAATTATGGGGATTTAGTTAATAAACTATTTTAATGCTATATTAATTAGTCTTTTATATTAATATATGTTTATCAATTTATTATTGTAGAGTGAGCTTGGTTTGGGCTCTTGGGTCTTGAATCCTCCTACTTTTAGTTCTTGTGTCAAGAACTTGAGGTAACCACTTTCTAATTTACCTTGTATGCTTGTTGATGTGATTATAAGCATGTGTTGATATTATAAATGTTCTCAATATGTTTATGGTGGTTTTTGTATGAAAAGTAATTTATATATCTATATCAAGATTATTTTTGATAAATTTATTAGTTAAGTGGGCATGAATTATTTCATCTTATGAATATCTTGTTGATGTTGAACAAATTTGATTATTGAATCTGAGAATACTTTATGGATATGAAATTGTGTGGAATTGGATGGTTGGATGGGCTGTGTTGGTTGTGCTGAAATGTAGTTGTGGGAGGTCTGATTATTTATACCACGTGGTATAGCCGCCACTTGGCGCCCAGTGGTTGGCATTAACATTCTTAGGGCCCTCGGTATCACCCTTCCTTTGGCCGGGTCAAGGGTCAGCCCAAGGGACATGACACCTTTCCATATTCCAAGGAAAGGGAACCCATGGTCCGATATGAGCTCTGTAACTTTTGGCCGAGTTACACCTCATTATTGGAGAGCTTGGTGCAGTCTTGTAAAAGAGACGAATCCTGTTATGTGTGAATAGCCCATGGGTTCTGTCAGAGGTTACAAGGAGGTTATAAGGATGGTTGATGAAGTTCTATGCATGCAAGTTACTTTTTGAATTATTATATATTGTTTTCTGTAAAGATGTTTAACTTATATGTTATTTGAAATTGTACTTTGCCCGCTTAGCTATCTTGTAATCACTCCCTGGATACTTGTTGAATTGGAATTGTGGTTACTGGGTCAATTTGACTCACCCCCGTGGTTATTTAACATTTTTCAGGCGAGGGTTCAGGTGTTGGTCCCAAGGGGAAGGTGTCCGAGGCTTGAGTTTTCCTTTCCACTCTGTATAGCCTCTATTTTTATACATGATTTGACTGATGTATATTGCCAAACTTTAGGGCCTTTTTGTTTAGTTAACATTATCATAATTTCCGCTGCATTCTAGACTTGTAGTTATTGGGCGGAGCCCTTTTTGGTTATAGGTGATGTTATTTTGATTGCACTTGTATGGGCAAGTGGTAGTTATTTTGGTGGAC